>NW_004567107.1:67285627-67322229 GCF_000260355.1 Condylura cristata | reverse complement strand
AAAAAAAAATCTTTAAAAAAAAACACTCAATTAACAAATGGGAATAGAAATGAACAATTTACTACAGAGGCTATCCAGAAAGGTAGTGACATGAAAAAATAAAGTTCATCATACTTTCCATACAAATTAAAGCAACAGTGTAATACCACCTCATACATGAAATTTCTCATAATAAAAAGACCCCATAGGCCCTTCCCTGGTGGCAAAGCAGCTTAAAGCGCAGCACTGCAAGTGAGCCAAAGCCGCTTTAGTGCAAGTTTGATCCCTGGCACTGGAGGTAACCACAGGGCACAGCAGACCTCTGCTGTCTTGCCCGCTGCTCCTCTCAGCAGTATACTCTGTCAGTCTGCCTGTTGTGTTCTCCACTCTGTCTCTGGTGAATCCTCTCACGCTGCCTAAATCTCCTTCAATGATTGAAAAGATCAAAATCAGTGAATCCCACAGTTGAGCCCTGAGGAGTGGACGTAAGATTTCAGAATGACTTCCATCTTGACTTATACTTTTAACCCCAATAACAAGTGTTGGAGAGGATGCTAAGGAAAAAGAGCCATATTACATAATTTGGTAGCTATGAAAGCTGGTAAACCACTATGGAACACAATCTGGATATACCTTTAAAAACAAATAATAGAAATACCATACAAACCAACAATCCCAGTTTTACACGTAATAGAATTATGAAACCATCAGAAACCCCATGTGTCTTACAATTTTTAAATCAGCATTATTTACAATAGTTGGGACATGGAAATGATACAGGGCAGCAAGAGGTACTAAACTGGCCAAGCAGTCAGTCGGCCTGTTCTGCTCCCCACTCTGTCTCTGGTGAATCCTCTCACTGCCTCTGCACCTCTGGCCTGTACCCCAGCTCTGTATGCATAAATAAATACATCATTAAAAAATACCACTAGATGGTGCTTTCAGACCTGCTGCGATTAACATTCCAATGCAGGGGTAATTAACAAAGTCACATTTCAGAGAATCAGATAACAGGTCAAGTGGGTCTGTCTCCTTGGAATAATCTCTGGAGGATTGAATCCCTCCCACTGTGTTTGGCTCCTTTTCCTGTGAAAAGCAGCTTTGCTCTCCACCAATGGTTTTGTCTGTTGTAAAACAATATCAATCTGTGTTGAGACAAATATGTATATAAGTAGTCCTCTGCCTTAGGTCTGGGGCCAGGCTTTGATATCAGACTGAAGTATATCTGTGCCTGGGTCCACAACAAAACCATACCTGACCTCACCACTCCTAAGTACGTCTTGTCTTTTCTATGCCCGCGGTAAATCCAGATTTCTGCTGCAACTCCAGTTCACACTGTCACTGTGGCTGGCATCTCTGCAAGTCATGCCATGATTACAAGTGTCGGCTTGATTATTCCTGGCCAGGGTGATGTAGTTGTGGCAGGTGATCTACAGTAATTGTCCAACAGGCCTTTTAATCATTCATGGAAAATGAGGAAAATGATAATTGAGCTCAGTGATCTCTCAGTCAGCAACTGGTATCTTAGTAAATGACAGTCTTTAATTTCTAAATTCAGACTATATTTCCTATTCCCTGAGCTCCCTGCAGTAGTTGAGTTCTGCAGCAATAAGAATCTGGCCCACTCTACACACAGAGCAGCTGTTGCCTTTTCTCTTTCTCCATCAGAACAGTATGAATATGTTCTGTACTCACATATCCTGGCCCAGAAGTCACAGAATGAAGGACTCCTTTCTGATGGTGTACTCTTCAAAGTACTAGGAAAAGATACAGTTACCAAAGATAATGGCATTTGTCCTGCCTCACTGGAGCAGATGGCCAAACTAAAAGCTGCATTCATCAAGCCCTATGGCACAGTGACAACTGCAAATTCTTCTTTGCTGACTGATGATGTTTCTGCAATGCTGATGATGGCAGAAAAAAAAGCTCTGGCCATGGGTCATAGACCAAAGGCATATTTGAGAGATTTTGTGTATGTGTCCTGGGATCCAAAGGGTGAACTTTTATTCAAACTAAAACTCTAGAAAAGGCAGGATTAACAATGAATGGTATTAAGACTTCTTAACCTCATGATTTCTTGGTCAGATTTTGGAAAGTTTTATCTATCTATCTATTATTTTCTTACATCATTGTTCATTTTTGTGCAAAATTTTATTTCTTCCCTCAGGCGTAGTGGCCATAATACTCCTACCACCACATCACCCATGAGACTTAGTTCTTTATGCAATTCCCTCCCCTGTTTCGACCCTTAGCCTACTGTATGCCTCAGATCTATAGTTTGGGATTTTGGCAAATTTTAGAGCCATGGATTCTGATTGGTTTCTATCCCAAAAGGGTAGAAAAACCTAGGTTGTATTGACTTCACTGGACAAGTTTAACAACTGGGGCAGATCGCTGTCCCTGGGTCACCTGTTTGGGACCACTGGTTGCTGGTTGATTATGACAACTGCTAACAGATTATGGAAGGATAGAAACTAGTACGGCTTAGTGGCTGCAGTGCAATTAGAGGACAGGGACATGCTATGATAATGGAAGCTTATTCAAAACAATAGCAAAAAGGAGGTGACCTGTGTTTGTATGTAATGCTCACAGTAGGTGTGACAGGGTGGTCCCCAGGAAAAGGGGAAGTTCCAGGTTCCCTGCCCCACCCAGAAAGAGGGTGGAGAGGAGCAGAGAAAAGAAGAGAAGAGAAGGAATCTGAAGAGAAGAAGGAAGCAAGATGGAGAGCCAGAAAGAGACCTGAGGAAGACACATGGAGCAGCAAGCATGTGATGAAGAAACTGCTTGATCTTGGCCCTGGACTGGTTAAAAGAGCTGTGGGTGAGAGACCTGTGGGGAGGTTGACTATGGTTGGGTTTATATTGATTTTGATTTTGTTTTTCCTCCCAGATTTGTCTGGCCATTTCTGACCCTTTTCCAGGGGTCCCAGTTAGAAGTTGCTTTAGTCTTGTGGCAGGCTTTCAGGCCTTGCTTTGGATCAATCCCTTTTGGGTTGACTTTTGCCCAAAGGGGATGGGTAACTTCAGGTGTTTGATTTAGAAATTATATTTTTTAATCTTTTGTATTGTATACTCACGTGTTAAAGTTCCTTTTCATTAAAGTCTTATATGTCTTGATCTGGCGGATGGCAGAACCTGTTTAGAACAGGAAGGTTTGTGGGTGCCCCTCTCTCTGCCCTGTAACATAGTCAGTGAGTGCCATTTCAGTGCATTACTGAATGACATCTGTAAGTTCTTAGCTCTTTTGAAGAAAACAAAATTTGTGCTCTCGGTTAAATACTTTGCAATTAAAGACTAAATGAATGGTTACAATTTGGAAAAGAGACCAGCTGAGATTTGGAATCATTTTTGTAATATTTTCACACTATAACTATACCCATTTTTATTTGTGACTCAAAGTGTTTTTTTTTTTTAAGATTTATTTATTCATACAGAACTGGGGCAAAGGCCAGAGATGCGGAGGGTGAGAGGATTCACCAGGAACAGCGTGGGGAGCAGAACAGGTAGATCAACGAAGTACACTGCTGAGGGGAGCAGCGGGCGGGTCAGGAGAGGTCTGCCGCGAAGTGTGGGTCTCTTCCAGGGCAGGCGGGGATCGAACTCATGCGGAAGCGGCTTAAGCTTCTCAGTGCTGTGCTTTAACCCGCTGCACCTCCAGGGAGGGCCCTCAAAGTGTTTTTTATAAAATACAAACCAATCTGCCTAATTAACTTAATTGTGGAATAATAATTCAAACTATCAGTAAGAATTTGTAATAAATATTTAAAGATATAAGCACTATGGTGGTTGACCTAAATAAAATGGAGAAAAATAGGGGAAAAAGAAAAAATAGATTACATACATACCGTGGAATATATTTTTTAAAGATTTATTTATTTTTGCATACAGAACTGGGATACAGGCCATAGGTACAGGGGTGGTGAGAAGCTTCATCAGAGACAGAGTAAGAAGCAGAACAGGCAGATAGACGAAGTACACTGCTGAGGGGAGCAGTGGGCAGGTCAGGAGAGGTCTGCCATACCATGTGGATCACCTCGAGGGTGGGTGGGGATCGAACTCATGCTGAAGTGGCTTTAGCTTCTAAGTACTGTGCTTTAACCCACTGCGCCACCAGGTAGGGCCCCATACCATGGAATATTACACAACCACAAGAAAGGATGAAATGTAGCCACTTTCAAAAATGGACTGAATTTGAGAAAAAAAAATTGTATGCAGCAAAACAAGTCAGTGATAAAACAAATATTAGATATTCATATAAGGATAATAAAACACTTTAAAAAACCACTGCAAATCAACAAACATCCTTGAGGACATTGAAGTTATGAGTGAGGAGGGAGCAAAAGAGGATACCCAAGGGATGGTAGCATGGGGAAAAGAATATATATACATATAACATTATTTTTAAAAACCCAGATGTATGTTTCCACAATATTAGAGTAGATATGAGCTTAACAGTAGACAAGACAAAGAGAACAATAGAAAAGGACAGATAATCTGAAAATATATCTATATATACTTGGACATTAAAGTGAATAATAAAAATGTACCAGCAACTATGATATAGTCAGATTATGTACTTATAAAAAGTTATATACACATGTATGACTGCATTACAGAATTTGCCAAAGTTAAAAATGCAAATTCGGTCAGTTTGTTCCTCTTTCTAAAACCTACCTGAACTCCTATTCCTTTGTGGATCCATCCAGAATCATTAACCAGATTAAAGGGACCTGTGTCTGGTTTTCCTCCCTCCTACAGAATAGTTCCTCTTCCTGCAGTCCTCCTGTTCCTCCTGTTATAATCCCGGACACAAAAGAGTGAGTCCTTTGTCCTCTGTGGAAAGAATCCATCAGTGATCCCTAGATGTAGTTGAACCTAGCAAAGCTTTACTGTAGAGACTTTTGCATGAGGGGGTCAGTTTGGGGAAAGATAATGTAGCCTGTTTCCTCTAAGGAAGTTAGGAGGGGACATTTAAAGGGTAAGTCTTAGAGTTAGGGAGGATAATTCAGCATCATAGCTTGTTCTGGTTTGGGCTATGCCCAGGCATTGTGGTGGACCAGTTTGTTGGAACAGGACTTGCCAGTCCATGATTTAGTCCATGTGTTCGAACAAGACTTGGGGCAACTTATCCTACGAGCTTGTAATTTATTTGCCTATACTCACTCTGCCTCTTCACACATGCATTTCCTTTCTGCCCAGGATATTCCCTCCTTTGTCTTTTCTTGGATGATTCATAAACTTTTAAATAAATCTCAGCCTAAACATCAGTTTCTAAGAGGAGGGGGTGGGGGCCCTGATATTTATACCCACAATGCTCTGTTTTTACCAAATTCAATTTATTATTAGTTTCTTCTTCACAAACTTTGCTCTGATTTTCCCAGCTATTGTTTGCTGCTTATTTCTTTTATCCGAATTGATGACTTCGTAGCATTGTATCATAACTGGAGAACTGGAATCATCTCTCCAACCTTCTTGTTACACTATTGTTCGCTTAGCTAGAGTTTTTTTTAGATTTGTGGGAGAATAAATTTATGCCATCCACTGATCCAAGAGTATGGGGGCTGTCCTTTGCACTTGTTCAAATTAACATCTACCCACAGGGGTCTTCTTGCAATTTGTGTTGCTGGTGCTCAGGGCCTTAATTTGTGCTTCTGTCTTCCAGAGAGGAATCCATAGGTAGAGAATAGAATCCCAGGGTCAGAGGAAACCCCTGACTTTGTGCTTATGTTCTGGGCCTGAGAACAGAATACATTCCATAATGTGTGTAGAGACACTGGAGCTGACACTTCCTATAGCACCAGAGAGTTAACCAAGATGCGCTCAGAAAGTTAACATAAGGCACACAACAGTGAGGGTGATAATCAAGTTTATTCAACATTATCTGACTTTCATTGCATGTTTTTAGTTAAACATTGTTAGGAAAAAATAAACCCCAATTCATATGAAGAAAAAAATGTTCAGTTTCAAACCACATTTCCTAATAAATTATTTAATAATAATTGCTTTGTTTCTACAAGTAGTTGCATTTGTAGATAGAGGGAAATTGAAGGGAAAATGTATGGCTGTTTTTGCAAAAGATTTAGGAAGCCAGATTTCCCAAAGGAATTTACCCTTAGATAAAACTTTCAAATATCAAAATAAGAAGAAAAGGTGGAAATAAATCAAATTACATGGACCTTTGAAATCTGGTGAGTGCTAATTCCAAGAGCTTTTTATATTAAATGAGCCAAGCTCCATATCCCATTGGCTGCCATCCTGTCCTCTGTGTACAGAGGATTGAGGAGGATAAGGACTGCCATTAGCAGTGGGGGAGGCTTCAGATGCAAATCCTCTCACAAATGGAAGAGTAAATAGAGAATCTCTGCTTAGTTTCTCAACCTGACTTGGGTGTTTGATTTTTCTCCCTGAAGAGTAACCCTGATGTCTTGTTTTCTTTGAAGTCAATGATGCAGGACTCTCAGTCCAAGATACTTGTCTGCTTTTCCTTCTCATCAGGGCTGTCCGTCATCCTCAACCTTTTCTCCAGTCTCTGTTTCCATTCTTCCCTAAGTCTGAGGAGGGGGAACAATACAAAGAGTTAGTGCATTTATCTCTACATTTGCGGTCCAGGGACATTTTCTTTCTTCTGAAGAATACTTTTAAGAGAAACACTGCATTTGCAAACCAGCAAAGAAACAAAATCCAATAGACAAATGAGTAGTGGCTATGCATATGGAGTTTACCCCCAAATTTATTCCCACCTAAATTGATAATGTAGATTCAATGTAATGTCAATCAAAATCCCTGAAGGATGTTTCTGGAAATACCAAGTTGAATCTAAATTTTATATAGATGTGACAGCTGCTCTGCCTTTGCCCACCTTGCTTGTGCCTTGAGAAAGAGCCACCTCCGGAGTAGTGGCCACTCCAATGCCACCACTGTGTTTTGGCCAAATGAGCCTACTCCACCCAGGAGAGGAGGCAGCCCCCTCTGCCTATTACCACCATGATGTGTGCCACCCTGTATCTACCAGCCCAGTGTAAGGAAAATGAGTAAATTGGGCTATTTTTCATTGTCCACACAACTGACTGCCCAGAACTTGAAATGCTGTTTTCCACCATTGAGACATCTAGCAAACAAAAGAGGGGCCTTGCATTTGCAACAATGTATTGGTAGTGTGGCTATGGGCACTTAACTGTGTAAAGAGGGCTGGAGAGTGGAGTTGTTGTGCTGGTTCTGTCTGCCTGCCTGTGTTTATAGTTCTCTTCTCAGCATTAAAAGACTGCAACATCTACTGAAGCCTGCAGATTCTCTTTTCTGAAAGTGAACCTACCCGGCAGGAGATGGCTGACAAAACTCAGAGTCTGGGGAAGAGCCCGCAAAACCCAGGGCCTGGGAAGGGGCTCCCAATCACTGCTGCCCTCCATCACTGAGCATACCACCCACTGAATGCCCCCATCAGCCTCTAAGACAGAGATACCACCAGTTGCCACTGATAATTGTACATACCATATAATTAAGACTTCATGTAGGTGGCCCTCCCTGGTGGCACAGCGGGTTAAAGCACAGCACTGAGAAGCTTAAGCCGCTTCCGCATGAGTTCGATCCCCGCCTGCCCCGGAGGAGATCCACACGTTGCGGCAGACCTCTCCTGACCCGCCCACTGCTCCCCTCAGCAGTGTACTTCGTTGATCTGCCTGTTCTGCTCCCCACTCTGTCTCTGGTGAATCCTCTCACCCTCCACATCTCTAGCCTGTACCCCAGTTCTATATGAATAAATAAATCTTTAAAAAAAAAAAAAAAAAGACTTCAGGTAGCATCAGAGAGGAGCCAGCAATGTACTAGGGCCCAGGAGGAGACCTCACCAATTTACATTTCCTGATAAGAGCCCAAGCTAGTGTGGTACAAGGAGTCTGTGCCCAACAGCAGTGCAGTACCAAATCACAATAATAATGGGGATAAGGAAAAAAATAAAAATAAAAATAAAACACAACAGTTACTTAAATACTCAAGGGGACAATACATTTAGAGAGAAAACAAATCTCCAGAATCCAATCACAAACACTTGGAAGAGCTTTTCTTCCTATCAGCTAAAGAGTTTAAATTTCATACAATAAAGATACTTAAATAAATGGAAAATTATAGAAAAAGAAACACATTAAAGCAAATGGTTGTAATGAGAAATAGCAGTGGTTTACTGAACAGAAGATTAAATCAAATTTCTAAATCAGAAAGTATATGGAAGTGCAAGCTACATAAAGAGCAATAGAAGAGATGAAAATTCCAGGAGAAAAAATAGAAGAAGAATAAAACAAATGGAAGAATTAATCAGTGTACTTGAAAGGTGAATGAACAAAGAATTCGGGTAGAAAAGAAAAGAGAAATAGGGCCTCCCTGGTAGAACAGGGAAAATTCTCAGTTCTATCAAACTCTCTCCAGCCACTGCAGTGTGAGTTCAATCCCCAGCTAGGGAGCTAACCCACATGGTCCAGCAGATGGCTCTTGTCTTGCCAAAGTATAATTTCAATAGGTTTGATACAGTGCAGCAGGGGGCACTAAACTAGGCCAAATAATTTACCTGTCTGTCACTGAGTTCTTCACCTACATGCAAAACTACCCAGGCTCAGAGAACAACAAAGGGATTTATTTAACAAACCAGGGACAAAGAGGTGAGGTGAGGTCAATAATGGCCATTTACTTCACCTAAATTCATACTCATTGTTTTTCCAGTCCTGCACAAAGGCAATTAAAATGATGTCTTCCTGCCACTGAAGACATGGAGCTTCTCTCCTGAAAAATAGGCCACATGTCTAAGATGGTGTCTTCCTGCTCCTGTCAACCAGGAGCACATAGCACCTAGACTCCAAGCCAGGTCATGGCCTGTTTTGCTCCCCACTCTGGTGAATCCTCTCATTGTCCCTGCACCTCTGGCCTGTACCCCAGTTCTGTATGCATAAATAAATAAATCTTTTTAAAAAATTAGTGTACAGATCCAGATATAGCAGAGGAGGAAAAGAACAGCAGTTAAAGTTTGAAGAGAATATTTTTTCTTAAGTCTAGAAAGAGTGACTCTGCTTGTCAAAGGTAGACCAAGATATGTTTGTGGTTTATTATTTTAGATTCATTAGATTTGTCGAGAGCTAGGGTTAATATCTAAGAATATAGCTTCCCCCTGAAAAGTAAGGAGTCTGGCTATTTTTATCTGTGTGAGATTCTTTAACAAGATTCATACTGTCCTTCCTGGGAAACAGGGAAGATCAATTGGGCACATAATTAGGTTTTATTTATTACGTGGTAGGCACTCAATAAATGTGTTTGTACTGACACAGGAAGATTCAACCATGAAAAAAATAAACCGGGAGGGCTCTGTAGTGTTAATGGAGGGACTTCAGATTTCATGCTGTATGGTACCTGTGAAAGGAGAAAGGAAAGGAAGAAATGATTGGATAAGGAGAACCCCACACCACAGCTCTGAGAAAACTTAAACTAGGCTGCTGTGGAATCCCTGACAAAAGGTCACCAAACAGGGGAGCCCTTTTGGGGGTGGGGAATATGGTGGCTTTCCCAGGAATGGTTACACCTGCCAAGCACAGTGAATGATTGGAGCAGCCAACTCCACATTAAGTGTGGCCACAACCCAAAGGTAGTGGCTGGTTCAAAAAGGTGGGGACAGCTATGTTCAATTTTATTTTATGGAATCACGAAGGAGCTGAATAAAGTGCTTCTGTGGCTACCACAACATGTAGAGAAGGATACCAAAATAATAACCCTGGCAGTAAGGAATTTATAGTTCACTGAATTCACCACCACATTTCACATCTCAGTACTCCACTTGTACTCTCTGCACTTTAACTTTTTTAAAGGCAAAACATATTTATTTGGGATCTAAGAATTGCAATTTGGGTAAACCAGATTCTTAAAGAAAACCTAAAATATGCCACTTGAATTTTTGTTTTAAAATGAAAATCAGATATTGATTTTTGCAACTCCTTTTCCAATATAGTGACGTCGATTCTAGTGAGTGTGCTTTTCAGTCAGTTTTCAGAGTGGAGGGAGATGGGGCTGATTCTGGCTTTCTGGTGGCCTGAAGTTCACCAACTGGGTTGATTATGAGGCTGAGCGCCATTCTCCATCAACACAGCCTGGCTGGACTGATTTGGTTTGAGAGCCGCATTCCCTCCCCTTCAGTTTGAATGAAAAATTAAACTAAAATTTTTTCTCACCATTTATTCTTTGTAGACTAAATTATATTTTATAAAATGTTTGAAGTCATTTCATCCAGCTGCATGCTTTTTTTTTTTTTTTACCGTTGAAAGAATTCTGAATAACACAAATGATAAAAAGAATTCTGAGTAGGTGGAGCTGAGTGGTTCTGGAGTGAACTTGATAAATCCCTCTCCTCATTTACACCCATCAGATTTTATATTCCACCTGACACTGTTATGTATCTAAGTCTTGATGAGCTATTCTGAAGACTGTACTTCTTGGATTAAAGTACTAATGCTTTTATGTAAACACTGCACAGTTCCCAGTTACAATTACATCCTAATCATTTAGATTTAGGTTTCCATGTAATTTTTATCATGTAGACTAAAATACTTTTGAAAATAAAAAGGAGAGCGGTCCATAATTACAGTGGAATGATGGGTGTGTTTAGACTTTGCCAGGCGAGTCAGGCGGTTTTACCACTGTACATACCCTGCCCCTAAATTTTCTCAAATTACCTTCATTGGTTATTTGCAGTTTTTAGCATTTGAAAATGCTAAAAGTTAATCCCATCTGAAGTTAATCCTATCTCTGTTGTATTGCTTCTTCCAGGTCAGACTCATTGGGAGTAGGGGGTTTTCAGTTTGGAGGTCACCCACTTTGTCTTGTGATCTCACCTCCAAGGCTCCTGCCAGAGACTTCAGTTACCAAGATAAACGGATTCTTTGCAGCTCTGGCACATTCTGGTCACTCAATAACTTAAGATCTGTGTTAATAAACACGCCCTTGACAAACAGCTGCTCCCCCTCAGCCCAACTAAGCTTGCTGCTTAGCCCCGTAGCATTATTGCCTTTTTTTTTTTTTTACCCTATCAGCAAAGGTATTAGTAAAAACGTTCTGGAGTCTTGTCTTTTACTGATCACTTAGAACAGTTCTTCATTGCGCAGCAGCTTACATTTGCCTTTTATTAACAAAGGGTAATCAAAAAAGGCTGTGAGCATTGTGTGTGTGTGTGTGTGTATGTTGGGGATGTGCACTTGTCTATAGTATAGTTTGAGGTGGCAGAATCCATGGAATAGTAAAAGGCCTGTGCGAGTTTGCGCTGTTCAGCAAGTTTCCATGGGAGGACCACTATTCTGTTAGGGTTGCATTTCAAACTGCTCTCATCAGTAGAATTTAAACAAACACTCTGATATTCTGATTTTGGTTTGAAAGAATCTATATTCTTTTGTGAAATATGGTACATTTAGGAATATATGGGTTTTTTTTTTTTTAGCAAAACATAATAACAGATAGCTGGCAGGAAAGGTCTCAGTTTAGGATCATAGAACCCAGAGGGCTCTGGGAGGTTTGAAATGGCTCATCTGCTCCAAGGCAGTGCACACGTGAGGCAAAGCTGACACAAGTGGCACATGTCTTTTCATATAAGTAAATGCTCCTTTCCCTGCAGAATCCTCCAGCTGGATCAACACTTGCCTGCAAGGGCAAATCACATTATTCTTCCTCCCAGAATCTGAATGTTTCATCTTAGATGGGATCTTTCACACTTACACATATCTGTGGATCAAATCCTGACATTTAGTATAATTTCATGTACTGGGGACTCAACAACTGAGGTAGGGAAGAGATTTTTTTCAGTTCATTAAGATATAAATATCGGCTTTTGTTTGTATATGTATGTGCATGTGTGTGTATATATACATCTATATATATATATACACACACACACACTCACACACATACTTGCTTATATCTGTAAGTCATTGATGTTCAACCAGAGGGAACTCTGCCCTCCAGGAGGTATTTGTCAATGTCAAGGGATACTTTTGATTGTTACATTGCCTGAGAGGAGTGCTCCTGGCTTCCCCTACAGTTTAGAGAGATGCTGTTAAACATTTTGCAAAGAACAGGGCAGTCCCCACAGCTGATAATAATGTCATACGTGTCAACAATGCTGAAGTTGAAAAACCCTAATGGTGGCAAGTTTGACTGACTGGGAATATTATCATATTTTTTTCCTGCAACTTATGATTTGACATCTTACAAAGCTTGCTAGCCTGGGGAAGACTATCTTCAGGATCTAACTTTTCTTAGAGATGCCTGGGAACATTTCATCTAATACTAAGTCTGTGGTTACAGCAGACTCTTTATCTAACTTTCACACATAAATCCATAAATTATCCCATGATTTAGGGCAGGCAAATATGGATTTATGTACAGCCAATGCTACAATCACATGTACAGCCAATGCTACAATCACATTTACAGCCAATGCCCCCTGAAATGATTTATGCTGGACAATTCTGAACTGTTTCCTGCCTTATTTTTCCTTTAAAAACCACAGTAAAGGCTCAGGCCTAAACACTCCTCTCTATCTGCTGACACCATATGAAATCCCAGTTTTGCCCCCACAAACCCCAGGCCAATGAGTATAGTAAACTTCTTTCATCTAAGCCTCATTCTTCCTTCTTTTTGTGGCTATACTGGCTTTTACCTATCATATCCATTCTTATGCATTCTTAGAACAGTGGGTAATGAAAATAAATCAATCTCTTCACCTTTACATTTGGTATATTTTGGGGAAATATACTTCAAAATATCAATAGAGAAACAAACCACATACTTTGTCAAGGCACTCCTTCCCTGACGATATTCCTCGAGTTCCCGGTAGCAAGTCTGCTTGCTAATTTCTTTTTCCCAGAAACATTTGAGCTCATGACAAGTTTCACAGCAGAAGACTTCTCGACGAATATATTGATTATTCATCCCCTGAAAATTAAAAGAAAGAAACAAATCCCAGAACTTCAAATAAAACCAATCTAAGATTGGAGTGATGACAGATGAGTTTGAATCCAGACATGGGCCATTTACATATTTTGTGATTGAAGACAAGCCACAGTTACCATATGTCTCTTTCCCCAATGGTAACTGCAGATAAAAATGACTATGTCAGCAAATAGTGAAATTAGCAAAAATAAAAAGGGTATCAGCTGATCAAATTCTGTAGGAGTCTACTTATTTCACTGTCTTTGAGGTGTTTTACAACTCTGTAAATTATAGAAAAATACTAGCAAAGCAAATGACTTCTTGAAGCTAGACATTCAAATAAACTTTATACAGTAGAAAGCAATTGTCATCTCTGTAAATATCAAAGAATTTTGCATCTACTTATAATTTCATGTCACTGTTTTTGTTTGCCTATTTATGTGTGTGTGTGTTTTGAGTTCTCATTAGAATAAATTATAACACTAGTTTTCTCAGTAATAAGTTAAATACTATATCTCACACCAATCCATTTTATATTTGTATGAAAGTCATGATTTTAACTTTCCTAACTTACAAAAAAATTATCTTTTAACTTAGGTCATAGTTGTGTGTGTGCAAAAATGTGATTGTATATGCAAAACTGCTAGACACAATGGGTGACAAATAGATGCTCAACAAATATTATACGCTTACCTCTTTCCTCAAAAAATAACAGCAACTATTAATTGAACACATAAGGATTTTTTAATAAACTGTCACAACTGATCTTTATTACAACCCCATGAAATAAGTGGTTTTGCACTCATTGTTCAGATGAGCAAATAGAGAAAGGAAATTGTCTATCATAACAAATATGGAAGAGTGGGAAATTTATCTTGGTCAGTGTATCTTCTAAGTGGATGCTCTCTTTTCTGTAGATCCTCATCACACAAGAGCTTAATTCTATTTTAAATGGTTATGCCCAGAGCAAGTCTGGCCTGTATGTCTGTGTCTCATGAAAATACAACTTGAATATTTAAAAACAATTACTTTTCACTTGAATATCACCAACTGTTCAGATATTAGTGACTGTGGTAGGCATATAGATGTAAGGATCATGAAAGGGCTCTCTTTCTTACTTCTGGTGAGTGTCTGTTTAGAGATGAGCTTTGGCACTATCTGGTGATAGAAATAAGACTTGGACCTTCACTACCTGGCCACAAAGTCTCAGTGATTCTGTGTAAGATGATTTTGCAGGGGCAGCCTGGAGGGTAGGGGTTAGAAGAGTTTAGAAAAGGATTAAGGTAATAAATGACATTATTTGTGTATTTATCTCATAGGAAAACTATTCTATACTATAGAATTATATTTTATTATAGATGTATAATATGAATGATATCATTATATATAATGTAATCATATAAAATAATTTATATTTTACACCCATTGTGTTTATAATAATAGACTCTGGCACCTGTAACAGAGAGATGGCAAAATCTTTCCTTGGAAGAGAAAATATAGGGTATATATAAATATCCTGTGGTGAGAAGAAATTTGGTTTTCTAAAGCTTGAAGCAGCTTTGAGTATTCTGATTCCTGTAGAACTAATTTAAACTGAATCAGTTATTGAAATAACTAAATGGGAATGAAGAAATAACTATTTCTTTCAGAAAAATCCCAGGGAATCAGTATAGAAATTTAGAGGAACAGAACATTGCATGAGAACAGTACAATAATATTTCCTGCAGGTGGGATCCATTGATATATAATGCAATTAATGAATGAAACTTAAAGGAGAAACAATCATTATGTAGTATTAAAATACATCTTCAGAAATTACAAATTACTGGATAGTTTTAATATATGACCACAATTTTTTTTTATTACTTCTCTAGGAGGTAGAGCTGAATGTTCCTCCCTTTATATTTGAGATGACTTGGTGCCTGTGGAGGCCAAGGATTAGTAACTTTACAGTAGAAAATCCAATACTGCTTTAACTACATTATCAGAGTTCACATCACTAAATACTGCTGCTTAATAACTAGCAATAAGCAACACCAATATTCCATGTGCAATGACATGTTGCCACAGAAGGGCTCAAGGCTACATGTTACAATTCCTCCAGTTTTTTCATGAGCAAAATTCAGAAAAATACAGATTCAAGCACATTTTGCAAAATTCCTGATCACTACTAGTAATTTAAAGTGTCAGTTCTTAAAGAGAAGAGGCTGAAGAACTGTTACAGCTTGGAGGTGAGTCAGGAGACATGATACATATACATATAATCTGATATCCCATACTGGATCCTAGAACAGAATAAAGGACATTTTTGGAAAATCTGGGGGAATCGAAATAATTCTGCAGTCATTTTATTGCACCAGTGCTAATTTTCATAATTTTAATATACCTACCTGGTTATGAAAATGTTAACATTTCAGAAAACTCGATGATAGATTCATAAATTTGTCTAAATCTAAAATGACTTCAAAATGAAGGCATAAAAGGGACTTATACCAGGAATTTGCATTATTCCTTTTTCAGAGCATCCAGTGATATCTGGTACTAGAACCAGAAAGATAACAGAGATCAGCCCCACGTGTGCCACTGATAAACATCCTGACTAGTGTGAGAAGACCTGCACATTCCATATGGGCAACTTACTTGAACTGTCTCTGTTTTCTCATCTGTAAAAGGAAACAATACATACTTTAAGAAGGCTAATAAATTTTTCCATTGAGATAGCTGCTATGGTAAGTGTTTAGCTCCTGATATAGCAAGTGTTTACATCTTGTTCACATATGCAAGTATATCTAAAGCGTGCACAAGTGTATCTCATGCAAGTACTCTTTAATATGCACCAGTATAACGGCAGGTCAAAGACCACAGCAATTCCATAGTACCCCCTTCAATTATATTAGTTGAAATATTTATGAATTCAGAAACCTTCTCCTACAAAGTCAATTTGAGTCTCACTGAGGCAGAAAGACCAAGCTATCACTGCATTCATCTCTTACTGAAAAGAACAGGAGATCCACCTCTGCTCTTGTTTTCAGGAGAGCATACCTAAATGTGCTGCCCTGAGTACTTGGCACTCAAGAAGTATATGCTAACCTACACACCCTAAATATATGCAGTTTTGTAAATCAACATTAACTTAGGAACATAAAATAAAAATCAAGAAAAATGTAATGGTTGAATTAAAAAGCAAATAATGGAAGTTCCAATAGGGAGAAGCATGTATGTTAATTCACTTATGCTTCGAACATAAAAAGGACTCATTTAAGCAAATGAATGTAAACGTTAACCAGTTTTATTCCATTCTTACGCTAATAGAAGGTGAAAGGAAGGTTAATAGTTCTAACAGTAGATAAATATTCTAAACAGTCAATTATGATTTCTATTTCTTCAACCACATTAAGATACAGTTATTTCCTAAATATATGTTCAAATGCTTTTATTAGTTTTCTCACTTTGTTCAAACCATTTATTTTTTAGATATTGGTTAAAAAAAATAGCCCTTCATTCTCAGGATGAATTGAGGTGCTTGTTCTGGCAGCCCAGGGACATGTCCTCTGCCTCTGAGAGTCAGAGAAACCTATCAGGGTCAACTTCAAGGGAATTAACATTTCCTTCCTCATTTACATATATGCAACAAAATACTTTTTTATCCATATTCAGTAAATGCTATTTACAAAAAGTCATCCACAATTTTGGAGCAATCATAAATCTAATGGTAATTTTAAATTTACTAACTAGCTTATGCTTACAGAGTACTAGGACTACCATTCAATTAAATGTAACTTAATCAAATAACATTTATTTTGACTTTGTATGAGATTCATGCACTTACATTTATCTAACAAGGGACTAGATAATAACTAATTTTATAAACTAAAACAAAAGAAAATTCTACAGTTTAATTCTCCAGTCCCAGGTTATTCAGTCAAGTAAAATCTAAAATTAATGGTTAATCCTGATCATCAGCTTTTAAGAAGACTCCATAGTTCTGGGACATATAATGAATATAAAAATTGGGATAAATTATCGTAGATATGAGACATATTTCAAATTTGATTTAATCTTAATCAAGTTTGCTCAGTGAGATCAACACTGGTTTCTGAACTTTTCATATTTGTTAACTTGCAAATCATGTGTCACTGACATGTAGAAATCAGAGATGGAAAAAACTCTAATGATCCATCTAAATATATTTCCAACCTGGTACAGGGTAGGGTGTTCAAATGAGGAGAAAATGAGTTCAAGGGCCAAAAAAGGACACCTGTATGTTAAATTGTGTGTCTTAATTCTCAGCCTCAGATGTGAGCTATCCCCACTCAAGCTCAATGCACTGTACCTTACAGATGAATTTTCAGAACTGATATCCCGCTGGGGTGCAAAGGAGGTAAATCTCACAGCACTGCTGTTGACTCCTCAGCTCTGACTTGTGAAGACCACAGGCGCAGTCCTAAAATCTCATTGCTGAATCCTCTATATACCAAGTGGAGGAGTTACAGATATCCCTCAGCCTTTCAAGGTCATTTGAGCCAAATTAGTAGCAGAATCAGACAATATCTTTCCAGGGACATTGTAGCCTTTGCTCTTGGTGAAAGATGGCTCTAAACAAATCCCATTTCTCTAGGCTCCACTTGCCCCAGGGTACCAAGCTTCTGTTTTGGCAGGTACCATGAGTGCTCTGACTTGGCCTGAACCAAGAGGGATGGTTTTGAACTTGTACTGGATTACTCATGTGCCCTGCTCCTCTGAGACCTGTGAAAAGCCACCCCATGCTCCTCAGTGTGCAAAAAGGTCTGGAATGGTGGGACAATGAGTGGCTCTTGGGTGTAACATTACAGGAAGACTTAAGAGAGGCATCTTGTTCTTGGAGCCATTAATCCTTGAATCAAATCTGGTGATGACATGTCATGGTCTGCTGAGTTCTCTTCCAGTTGGAGCAAGAACTGACCCTTGTAAGTGTTTTCCAATAAAACATAGCCAAGTGAGGTAGACTTCCCATTTTAGAGTGGCTCTCATCCCATTTTGGAGTACATTTTGTCCTTAGGAAAAATGTTTAGAACACTCACTCATCTGATAATAAAAATAGCTGTAGTTTTCATTGAATTTTTCTAGTTTGCTACCAATTGCGTGCATATTGGTTGGTCCAGAGGGATATCAACTTATTGATTTACTTATTTAATGTTCATTTTATCGCTGAGGTTCAATGGGCTATCAATTTCTTATTTCACTATTATTTCATTATTTATGTTAGATTGGTTTATACACTGTGTGATATTTGAGTGAATAGATTCACAGATCCTTAGATACACATCACCATGTTGCACCACTAGACACCCACCCTTTATCATACACCATTGGGCTGCCTTCCAACATTTTTCCCTCCTCTACTTTCCCCCTCTCTTAGCTTCAAAGCTGTAGTAATATTTTTAGGCTTTGTTTTGGTTAGTTTTCTCAGTTTCTTTGTTTTGTTTCTCTGTATTCTACAGATGAGTGAGATCATCAAGTATTTGTCTTTCTCTGACTTATTTCACTTGGTATAATACCTTTCAGTTCCATCTATTTTCTCACAAATGGTTAAGAGTTCATCTTTTTTTAGTCAGCTGACTAGTATTATATCATCTATATGTACAATATCTTCTTAATCTAATTAACTATCATTGAAATCTTAGTTTGCTTCCTTATCTTGGCTATTGTAAATACCACTACAATGAAAACAGGAGCCCCAAAATTACTGTTTTGAATTCAATTTAGTTAAATGCCATTAAAGGGATTGTTGAATCATATGGTAGATCTATTTTTTAACATTTAAGCAAACTCCATAACCATTTTCCCTGGGGGTTGGGCAGTAGACATTCCAATAACAGAGTACAAATATTTCTTTATAAATCATATAGTATATGATTTATTTCTAGATCTTAGATATCAACCCCTGGTAAGATTGTGATATGCAATTTCTCTCATTCAGTGGGAGAACTTAATTTTTTTTTTTAAGATTTATTTACTCATACAGAACTGGGGTACAGGCCAGAGATGTGGAGGGTGAGAAGATTCACCAGGGACAGAGTGGGGAGCAGAACAGGCAGATCGAGGAAGTACACTGCTGAGGGGAGCAGCGGGTGGGTTAGAAGAGGTCTGCCGTGCCATATGGATCTCCTCCGGGCAGGCGGGGATGGAATTCATGCCGAAGTGGCTTAAGCTTCTTAGTGCAGTGGTTTAAGCTGCTGCGCCACCAGGGAGAGCCGGGAGAACTTCATTTATTGATTTTTTTTTTCCGTTGTACAGTAGCTTTCTATTTGATGCAATACTATTTATTTTTGTTTTATTTTCTTGGTATTAGCATCCCCAAAGACATCATTCAAGCCAATATTGTGGAGTTTTTTTTAACCTGTGTTTTCTTCTATGCATTTTAGAGATTCTGGTCTTAATATCCAAATATTAAATCTACTATGACTTAATTTTTGTTGTGGTGTTCTAGTGTGTCTGTTCTAGTTTCATTTTTCTGCATTTGGCTGGCCAATTTCCTCAAGGCCATTTGTTGAAAAGATTTTTCATTATCCATTGTATATTCTTGACTCCTTTGTCATAGATTAACTGTCCTTATAGATGTGAGGTTAATAATTTCTAAGCTTTCTATTTTATTCCACTGGCTCTTGTGTTTGTTTTTATTCAGTATCATACTGGTTTTATTATGTATAATTGAAATTTGAGAATGTAATATCTCCATTCCCCATCTTTTTTGACAAAATTGTTTTAGCAAAATAGGGTCTTTGTTGTTCCATATAAATGTCAATAATGATTCTTAAAAAAACTAGTGGAATTTTTCATAGGGTTTACATTGAATCTGTAAATTGCTTTGGATAAGATGGACATTTTGGCTATGTTAATTCTTCCAAGTCATGGAAGTGACCCTCAAAAATAATAAGTGAATTATAATGGCTGTTTTCTAAGTCACCAAGTTTTTGTTTATTTTTTTAATGGGTACCATTGTTTTACATACTTGATAATTTTTTTGAGTACAGGATTTCCCTTCAGAAATCCTATGTGGTTACCAGAATCCTCCCATCACTAAAGCACACATAGTCTTCTACCATATTCCATTTTTCTCCCACTGCAGTCTTACTTCTTCCTACTCTTTCCCTTCTGGATGCCTCAGAGGTATGGTCAACTTTCAATGGTTAGTTTTAAAGTTTTCCAAATGTCCACAAATTTATTTTGATTATGGAATTTCATATTAATATGACAGAAAAATGATTATGGTTGTTTAAAGGACAGGTGTTGGTGATATGATTTAACTTAAATAAATCATATGAATGAATCATATGAGTGAATACATCTAATCTCCAAAAGGAGATTAGGTTGTAAGAATCAAGAAAAAACATAATCCTGTCCTCCAGCACTGTTTATTCCCAGCTCTGACTTCTGACTCTACCTTCAAAATCACTTGATGAGTGACACCATTAGTCCTTTGCTAGGCATCACTAAAATAACTGTATGCTGTTGGCATTATGACCAGCATCACTAAGAGCTATAACACTGGTCTCTGCCTTTGACATATTTGGCATCCACTCCTGATGCTGTTGCTTTGATGCTGACCAGTCCAGTATCCAGGCTGCCCAGCCTGGCTAACTGCTGTACCTAAGTGTTATATTGTCATAAATAAAGTCACACATATATGGACAACTAATCTTTGACAAAGGAACAAAGTATATACAATAGAATAAGGACTTTTTGTTAAATATATGGTGTTGGGAAAACTGAATCACCACCTACAAAAAAATGAAACTAAACTACTACCTCACACCATGCTAATCTAACACCAACTCATGATGGATAAAAGAATTGAACAAAAGACCTGAAACCACAAAATATAGAGAGGAAAATGTAGGCAAAACACCTTATGTCATATATCTCAGTAACATGTTTAAATATTCATCTGCCAAAGCAAAGAAAGTGAAAGAAAATATAAACAGCTGGGACTAAATGAAACTAAAATGCTTCTGTACAGAAAAAGAGACATTAAACACAACAAAGAAACACCTTATTGATTGGAAGAAAATTTTTGCATTCCACACAACTAATAAGGGACTGATCACAAAGACCTCAAAGAACTCACACAACACAACAAAAACAAACCCAGTCAAAAAATGGGCAGAAGAACTAAAAAGACACTTCTCCAAAGAGGAAATGAAAATGGCCAACAGGCATATGACAAAATGTTCATCCCTTATAATCGGGGACATGCAAATCAAAGCCACAATGAACCACCATTGAGAAAAGCACACATTAAACAAAACAAAACAAAACAGGCAACAACAAATGTTGGCGAGGATGTAGAGAAAAAGAAACTTTCCTACGCTGCTGGTGGGAATGCAAACTAACCCAACCACTATGGAGTTGTGTGGAGGTTCCTCAAACTACTAAAAATGGAGCTTTCATATGACCCACCAGCAATTCCACTCCTAGGAATTTACCCAAAGGACACAAAAACATTAATTCAAAAGAATACTTACATCCTTATGTTTATTGCAGCACTATTTATAGGAGGTAAGCTATGAAAACAACCAAAATGCACAAAAATAGATGAATGGATTAAGAAGATGTGGTGTGTGTGTGTGTGTGTGTGTGTGTGTATAATGGAATATTACTTACCAATCAAAAAAGATAAATGCATGCCATATGCAGTAAGTTAGATGGAACTGGAGGGACTAACTGACTCAGTGAAATAAGTCAGAAGGAAAAAGAAAAATATTAGATGGTTTAACTTATAGGAGGAATATGGGGGTGCCAAATAAGGGATCAGGAAAAAATTATAATATACAAAAGTCAAACTTAACAGGCAACTATAAATCAGGCAATATGATGGGGAGGGGGAGATAAAAGGGGGGGCAAATGAACAGGGAAGGAAGAGCACAAGGGACTATAGTGATGGTGCATGGGGGAATTGATGGTGGGAATATTTCAAGGACCTGAGAGAAGAAAGCAAATATTATACAAAAATGGACAACAATGTAAAATATTTAAATATTTAAATGATGTAAAATAAATTTTAAAATTAAAAAAATGCTGTGGTGCCACCCTTGTAGAGATCTTCACAGAGACCTTAGTGAATTTTGACCTCTGAGAACTTTAACCTTCAAGATCTCTGCTTCATACAACCTTCTGACCATTTCCACTGCTAGTGGTCCTGCCTTTAATGCTTTCCTTTCTCCCCTTGTATAAATAAACACTGCTGTTGTTGAACCCTGAGTCTGAATATTATCTTGCAACTGCAATTGTAAGTACATCACCAACTGTGAAAACTTTGCCTCCTTACTCCTACACAATTTTAGTCTCACCTTCCACTATAAAAACCAGGTGTGAGTAACTTAATTCACCTCACTGGTTCCTGGATTCTGGGTGTAACACATATATACATGTCTAAATATTTGTGTCACTCCAAATCCCTATCTTGAAATCCTAAGCCTAAAGATGATAAGTAGTAGGCCCTTTGGGAAATGCTTAGGTATTGAAGACAGAACTCTCATATGTGAGATTATAAAGAGATTCCAGAGAGATCTGTAGTCCCTTTCTACAATATGAGGACAGAGTTAGAAGGAGTAGGTATGAAGCAAGAAGGGTCTCCTTAAAAAGCAACCATAGGCCCTCCCTGGTGGCAGATTGGGTTGAAGAACAGCACTAAGAAGCTTAAGCCGCTTCTGCATGAGTTCAATCCCTGCCTGCCCTGGAGAAGCTCCACATGGAGTGGCAGACCTCTCCTGACCCGCCCGCTGCTCCCCTCAGCAGTGTACCTCATTGATCTGCCTGTTCTGCTCCCCACTCTGTCTCTGGTGAATCCTCTCCCCCTCCGCATCTCTGATCTGTACCCCAGTTCTGTATGAATAAATAAATAAATCTTAAAAAAAAAAAAAAAAGCAACCATAGTGGTGACTTGATCTTGGTCTTTCCAATCTCCAAAACTATGAGAAAGAAGAAAAAAAAATTGTTTTTATCTACTTTATATAGGTATTTTTGTTAGAGTAATTTGGTCAAGTTGGCCTATTAAAAAAATGGTGGGTTCTTGTTTTTGAAAATACTGGGTGAATTTATGTATGTACATTATGTCCCAAAAGTCTTTGCAGAGTTTAAAGCTCTACTAACTACAAAATAATGTCACAAATTTAGAAAAATACAATTTGAAGGTTGGACTAAAACTCTCTCATTCTTAGATTTATAACTTTTGAATAATAAATTATTATCTTGTTTTGTATGTAAGTACCCCTGATTAAAAATGGGACAAAATTAACTACTAACAGTTCATAAAGCTAAATAAGTGTGAGATAAGTTTAAGCATTGTGCCTGGGTTAATAGGAGGCAAAAACCTTATGTGGGGAATTTGGAGTTGAGGATAGAGGAAATCCTCAGAGTGAAAATACCTTGAAAACAGCCCAAATTCCAAGGTCAACTACAGATTTTCAAAAACTTTGAGATTGGTGGTCCTCAAATCATGATCTCTAAGGAGCAAAGGGAAGCAGGTACTATCTGTACTCCTGGTGGAATGGACAAAACATTAACTAAGGCCTCTCTGACAAGATAAATTGAAAGGGATTTAGATTCTCAAGAGAAGATTTCAAGATCTTCTGGGCTGGATGGGGGGAGACTATGATTTCTACTTGCTCCTAATAACCCTCCCCCATCCTTAGGAACCCTTTGTGACAAAGCCACAGCTATGTGATGCAGCCTGGGATTCTGTGACCAAGAGAATTCTCAGGGCTCAGTTGTCTGAGGGAAGGAGTGTGACTCCAAGGATGGAGAATTACCTCTTTCCTCTGAAAAGCAGTAGTGCTACCTGGCTGGGCTCTGTCCCTAATTCTTGGGTGATCGATACCATCTTTGCCTTCCTGTGTGGACTGGGGCTCTTTCTTCTGTTACTCCCTTGCCTCCAGGTTTCTCCATCCTTACCATCTAGGAAACATAGAAACATCAGGGAGGTAAGGAATCTTTGCTCAGTCCAATAGATAATATATCTTTTTTCTTAGTTCCACTTTTCCAAATCACTCAAGAGTCTACTCTTGAGAAGAATCAAGTTAGGTCAGGCATGGTTTAGAATGGGCTCTAGTATTGCTATCTGAAGAGCTCAGAGTGGGTATCCAGATATAGGGGAAGGCTTCAGGGTCAAGTGCCCACACTCAGTGTAGTGATGGTGACTGAGTTGGGAATCTCTTCAAGAAGACCCTGAGTACTGGCTTGCCAACACTGGCCTTCCCCTTTCCATTGCCAGTCTTTCCTCCATGTCGGCACCTACCTGAGGACTGCTGAGCCCCTGAGGGTCTTAGAGCAGAGACTAGAGTAGAATCCAGGTCTCAGGAAGTAGCGTTCTGGCATAGCTCAGACAAGCCTATAGGTCTCAAGATACATATATTTATTGAGCAAAAGAAGAGAGAAGAAATTCAATGGATACCACAGAAAATCCTTCCTTACATTCTTCAAAGAAATGTAAATTACCCTATTTAAAGGGGTAATTACAGGGGTTTATAATGACATAAATCTGAAACTTATATAATGTTCTGATGCAAAATTACTTCAATAAAAATAACACAAATTTACAAAACAAAAAAAATGGTAAGGGAGAAAAACAGGACTGACTTAGATAAAGCTAGAGAGTCATGCTCACAAACACTGAAAATCTACAAATTGTCTGGAGGAGAATGAGAATTGAGACACTGACTCTCATTTCTTCTACTTTCTCAGCATCAAAGGGAGCCACGGGGGAGAAAAAGGAGCAGCAAGAATAGTCAAACTGTGGAAGGTGAGCTGTCATCCAGCCCAGCACTCCCCAGGTGTTAAATTCCATCTCTCCTGTCCCTGAAGTCACAGTTCCATGGATCTGAGGATGTCAGTGGCACAGCCCATTCCTCAGGAATCAGCCTTTAGGAAGGTTCCTAGGAAGGAAACCGAACCTGGATAGCTCCCAGTTTCCATTCTTGAAAGGAAGTTATGGGAGGCCTATAAATGCCTTGTTACTCAGCGAGGGTTTGTAGGCTGGTATAGACTCATAGTAGAGGCTGGACTGGGACATGGACTAAAGTTGGACTAAAGTCCAACTGAGGACGTGTTGTTTAACTTTCTTCAGATTCCTTTATTAGGTGAGCCTTGTCCTTTCTCCCTTACAGGGAACTCATGAGGTCTCAGGGTGGAAGTGACTTTTAGATGACCAAGTGACCCCAACATGAGCCTGGTTATGACTTGTCAGGGATCATGTGGCCTTGGCCCCTGATGCTTAGGTTCCAGAGTTAAATGCCCCAAAAGTCTCCCCTAGTGGAATATTTCACTCAGACTCCTGCCAAGGCCCTACACCCTCACCTTCACCACAAGCTACTGATGACACAGCTACTGATTTCCAGCTTGTAGAGATTGCCTGAAAGAACTGGAGGCGGCTCGCAACCTGATTTCACTTCTGCAAAGGTAAAGTTCCGCCCCCACCCCTTGTGTCCTCCTTCCTGACAGAGCCCATGGTGTGACCCCAGGGATGCTGGCAGAGCTGACCTGGGAGGGTGAGCCACGGGGATGGGGGGGTGCCTAGAGCCCTGGAGTGAGGAATAGAAGGACCTTTGTGAAGAAAGCAGGGGGCAATAAAGTTACTCTAAGCCACTGAAGGTGCCTATCCTTGCCCAACTTGTCCAGTCCTCCTGGCACTTTCTGCTCCTGGTTGCAGCGTGTGCCTCCTATCTTCTGCAGCCAACTGGAGAAGTGCCATGACAGGGGAGGCTTTTGTCATCCTTTAAGTCAAGACTACCCAGATGAGATGTGCAAAGCAGCACCTGCTGGATCACGCTGGCCATGCATGGAACATGCCGACAATGATGTCACCCCAATGTTCCCGTCACCTTCCCCAGCTCCTCCAAATGAGCACTCTCTACCTCTGGCCTCCACCTTACCACAGGGTCCAAAGACCTCTTTATTAAGCTCCATTAGTTCACAGTCATCCATGAATGCCTCTGAGTCAATAGAGCCTTTCTTTCCCCCAGAATGCCTTTCCCCTTCCCTGCCAGACCCCCTTGAGTCGGGGGCCAGTCCTTCACCTCTCCCAGTTCCCACTGCATCACTGCCATTAGACTTCACTCTGACTCTTCCTCAGGGTGACTCTTTGGCACTCCCACTGCACACCTTCCCACAGAGCTCATCTCTACATACCTGTCGGCCATTTTCACCCATCCCAGTCATTTCAGGTATTGACCACCTAAGTTGTCCCGTATCAGCCATGACCTGGTGGCAGAAAGCCACCAAAGCCTTATGCTTCTCAACTTCATCACACTGTGAGTCCCAGGAAGAGCATCTTTCCTGCCACTCACCAGGGGCCTTGTTCTGTGAAGACTCCATTAACAGACAGACAGAGACTGGCAGCCTCTCTCTGCTCAGTTGCAATGACCAGGAGCTCCTGGAGAGACAAGCCACAAATAGAGTAAAGGTCAAGGCTTGGAAAGAAAAAGAAGATGGATCATATTCAAAACAAATGAATCCAGAAGACCACCTAAATTCTTTGGGTAACATATTTAAATCACTGGATGCTAACCAAAACACCAGAACTCCCCAGCCCATCTGGAGTACAGAAGTCAAACCAGAACATCTGCCTGCCTCTCAGCAGCTGTCATATCCCAAGGTCTTAGAAGACCATCTACAACAGAAATACAACCAACTTTTCTGGGGTCTCCCTTCTCTTCACAGTGAATCCTTGGTGGCTACTGCCTGGATCTCTGAGAGCTCTTCAGCACTTCAGTCTCCTTCTTTCTTATTCAATGGAATTACAAATGCCTGTCCAGTCCAAATTCAAGCTAAAATATCACCATTGCTTTCCCAGTCCCAACCCTTGTCACATCTGGAGTTCCCATCTCAACACTTAATTCCAACGATACCTCAATTTCAGCCCCTATCTCAGTGTCAGGTTCAGATACAGGTCCCTATTCAATCTTCTCTCCCAAACCTAACACCTTCATCCCAGATCAGAGATTGTGGAACATCTTGTTTTACGACCCAAAATGAGCCACAATCTCCCATCCCAACAGAGATTCAGCATCTGAAATGGTCCTTATTGCACAAGCAACTAGAATGTGGGTGGACTTTATCTTCTGTAGTCAAAAGATCTCAGGAAATCTTTAGTGTCTTCAATGTCAACCTTTCCGAGGACAATTGGGTGGTCTCCATTCTTCCTGAGAATTTCCCAATCAGTCCTGAACTCCGAAAGCAACTAGAGCAACACCTCCAAAAATGGCTCATCCAACACTGTTGGGAGCTGCCCCAAAGGATCCAAGAATCTCTGGAACTAAAGCAGCTTCAGTGTAACTTACCAAATATAAATCAGTATGACTTACCAAATACAAAGGGAAAGCATGGAAGGTCACAGACCTCTCTATTTATAGGTGAAAGCAGCAAGAGCACACAGAAGGTGGGGTTCCAGCTAAGCAAAGATGTGGGCCAGGGTCTCGAGCATATCCTAGGAAAGGTCTCAAAAGATAAATCCACGAGCTCAGCAGTTTCTTTTGTAAAGGACTGGGGGGTGAACTTTGAAGAGTCAGACAATGACCTTAGACCCTCGAGTAGTGAGTCATCCAGTGATGAACATGTTCTCAAAAGATATTTGGGCGATAAGTCAGGGCAGATCAGAGAGGATTTTATACAGCGATCTTGGGTTGCTGTCACCCATGTTTTTCCCAGGTTTAAGAAATACAAGGAAAAAAGAAATCTAAGAGTATTGAAGGATTGGGAACCCTGCGTGAACACCTCCCGTCGGATTACCTTCCTCCATCCCTGCACTCGTGAGGTAATAGAATCACATATTATAAGGCTTTGGGTCAAACACAGGTGGGTCTTACCACTCAAGATGCTTAAGACCATAAATTGCTTTAAATTTAAAAAAAAGGCTCAACCCTTGCCCTTTCTGCAATTTGACTCTTCCCCTACAGCCACCTGTGTGCCCGGGGCTGACCCAAGAGTCAAATTTGCCACGGCCCAGGAAGAATTTCCTCAGGCCGAAAAGATAACAAAAGAATCGGGTCCCACCCTGGAGTGGCCTCTCCTTGCTCCCTCACCTATTGGTGACCTGGGAGGGATCTCATCTGAGGGCAATCATGAGCCCTCAGAGACACTTCTGACTGAACAGGAGGCCAAGTTGTCTTCTCACTCCTTTACATCTCACCACAAGGTTCAAAGCTATGAGAGTGGGACTATGAAATGGCCCGACTCAAGAGATGAGCCTGGGGGTTTAGATGCACAAAACCCCTGTGATAGGGTAAAAACAGCAGAGATGAACTCACAGCTCCAGTATTTAAGGGACCAAGAAACAACTGAGGTGTTAGAAGGTGAGAGGTCCCCTGGTCTACAACCACAGTCTAAAGACATCTTGGGATCCAGCGTACCGACAGAATTCCCAGCTGGAAATGTGCACATGAGGAATTTAGTGACCCCAATGACAAGTGAGAGCCCCCTACTTCCTAGAATGTATGATTCCCAAGATTCAGGAGAGTCATGCCTTAATATAGAAGTTGCAGGTGAGCTTAATTTCAGAGCAGAGATAAAATCAGAGGAACAATATATAGATTATCCTACATATGTGTTTCCCACTGAGGACAATTTGGTTCCTTGGGTGCCCCATTGCCATCTCCAGAGAACGTCTTGTGGAGAAGTAATAGCTTCCCCTATGATATGTGGTTTCATAGCAGACCAAAGGAGCAGCACACAGCATCAGGAGTTCAGGATCTTGAGACTTCAGGACTCATGGAAGAGGCAGAGTAAAGTAGCTGACCCTCCAGCATGTGAAGGGTGTATAGAATTGCAGACATCTCATATTGGAAGTTGGAACCACCCTACCCAGATCAAAAAAATAGTAAACTCTCTTGGAAGTAAATGCCTCCAGAAGCAAGTTCCTTCAGAAAGCTTCTTCAGAAAGGGGATGAGGCTCTTTTTTCAGTGGATTTTCTCCAATAAGAAAGGCAAAGGTCAGGGTCACATGCCAAAATGTAAACCTGCATTACCCACTGTGCAGAGACAGCAGTCAGGCAAAAGCAAATCTATTATGGATGGTGAGACTGCCGAGGCTCGGGCACTCATGGCCACTATTGGACAGATTCTAGAGGAGAAAGTGGCACTTCACCAGGAGCTTCAAGCCATGAAGTTAAATGAACACAAACATGAACTCCATTCCTCAGTATGTGGAGGTTATTGCTCTTACAGGTCTTCCTCCCACACAGAGAAAGGGAAAAAGAGTCTTACAACCTGCAGTCACCAAGTTACTCTCCGAAACCAGCACTGTTCTACCAGGGAAAAAAAAGTCAAACCCCGACAGTCCTTAAAAAGTGTAAGATTCAATGATAATCATGACTCAAGGAATATCCCATCGACACACCCCAAAAAGACTGTGTCTCCTACCAGTGCCTGCCAGCATGGGGCAAGGATTCCAGTTGTTCCAGGATGCTATCACCACTGCCCAAGACACTGTCTTTTTCAGGGAGGTATCTTTCCTGGTCAACCATAAAATGTTTCTCTAGCCCTTCTCTAGCCCTTTTCCATGTCTCCAAGGAAAGAGTCAGTCCATGTAGAGAAAACCTCCTCCTTGTTAGCACATCCAAGATGTTTCATGTTCCCCTAGATAAGTTTTTTCTCATGAAAGCATAATGTAGTGGCTTCTGCCTGTGTTTCTTTTGGGATGTACTTTGAAGGGATGGGCCTTAGAGGAAGAGGCCGTAACTGACATCTAGGGTGCGAGCAAGTTCCTTATTCCAAATCCTTTCATTGCAATTATGTTTGTCATTATATAAATAAAAAAATACTATAAAACATGAGAAAAATCTTTAAAGATCTCACCCTAGACTCTATTTCAATCCATCTTTTCCCTGTCTTTAACTTTACCCCCAGTGCAGTATAGGTTCATGAAGACATCAGAGAACTGGATATTCCCACTCAGATTCCAGAAGTGTAAGAGCTGAGTGGTTTCACATGTCACAAAAAGGAACAAAATTTGGGGGTAGGTGATGAAGGGTTGTCAGTTTAGAAATTAGTGAAATCTTACTCCTAGATCTGTAGGTAGGTGCCCCTTTCTTCCTGATACAGGCTGTTTCTTTAAAACAACAACAACAGACTCTTCTTAGCTTATCCTAATGACATGTAGAGTCCCCACTTCTACCTTTCAAGTGTTCTAGAACAGCTGTGAGACAGCACATCCCCCTCTGTGAACACAAGTGGAAAAAGTTTAGGGAAGTTGTTTCTACCTGCCCCAAAGGAATGAATTTTCTATTCATGGGTCACCAACCTTCCTATTATGTTAACCCCAAAGGAGAAGTTCTGGCTGAACAGAACAGAAATGTGACTGTGTTTAAAAACTATCGGAGTGTTACAAGTTGTGAACTGAGGGTAGGATGGAGATGAAGAATTGAAAAAGATGGATCAAAGGAAAGAGGAAGTGTGACATAAAGCACCATGAATAGTGCAGCAAAACAGGGATGCCCTGGTGTCTCACTGTCATGTACAGGCTAAGAGGAGAGACAGAAGCTCAATTGCTCACTGTGACTTAAGTCTTTCACTCTACCCTAGTTCCCAGGCCACAGGCTTATTGGATCGTGTCTTGGGGTCAAACTGGGTTGTAGGAAAGCAAATCTAAGATGGTTAATCTTTTAACAATGTATTGAATAAGCTGGATATGATTGCCTCTTGATTTCTAGAAAGGATGATTTGACAACAGGTGTAAATTTACCAGGGAACTCAGGACTTGACTCGGTCTGGTGACCTTGACAAACATATAGTCCAAGGGAGAGGTTGGAGGGAGGTAGTAAAACGTCCAAGGGACCTTTTATACAGTAAAACCCACCTGGCTTCAGTGCTTTCTTACCCCCAGAGCGCTGCAGAAGAAGAGACAATCAGATAGGATTGTCACACATGGGGCAGGAGAGACTTGTTTTAATAGGATGGGCTCATGGTAGGCGTGGTCCACTGCTTGTAACCTGGCTTTCCTTAGTTTGAGCCCCCTGTTCATGAGAGAAAGCTAGCAGACAGGAGGAATTTCTCTTAGAGTGCCTCCCAAGCCTTGAGCCACACACCAGGCATGCACTGGGTTGTCATTCTGATGTTGGAGAATCCTGCTCCATTTGGGGAAGGGGGGCAATTCTGGCCCAGAGGACAAGAAGCAGGCTATCCCTGTGCCTGCATAGCTGCTCACCCACCAAGAGGAGACCAATCCTGCTAATTTTTCTGGTTTCACCTTGAAGCCACATCCTGTGACTGAACCCCAATTTTCAAGACAGCCTCTAGAGTGGGAGCAGAAACAGGAGGGAACTGGGACTAAGGGCAAAGGGATACCTCTGCTTTCTTGGGAACTCAAGATAGTTTGGCACAGAATTGGAATCCTGAAGATGGCTACCGCAAGGTCCTCTCAGATACTGAGATGTGCTAGTGCTGGGAAGGTTGCAAAGCTAGATTCTTGTCCAGAGTAGTGCCAAAAAGAAAGGAACTAGAACATTTCCTTACATTGTTTTCCTGCTCAGTTCTCCAGAAGTCACAGTAAGGCCAGAGATGGACCCACACAGAGAAGTTTCACAGAGACAATAAACAGAACCATCCCAGAGACACTTCTCAATACACATATCTTTCACAGAGACCACCGCTTGCCCCATAAAGATCTCGCACTATTGCTCCACAGACCTCAGACAGAAACCTACCCAGAGCCTTCCCAAAGATACACTCCTATAGCATCACACAAATGTCTTACTCAGAGATGACAGTACAGAAAGACTTCGTGTGGCCTCTCAGAGACATCTCACAAAAACTTCAGAGACCTCCTCTAGGAGGCTCTAGGAGCACTACACAGAAACCACACACTCAAACCTGATGCAGATTCTCTGCAGAGAGCTCACATTCACTCTTCATGATCCTAAGGAACCCCCCTTTGACAGATCTACTTGGCCTACAGGCAGCAGGAGAAGGCTAGCATCAGTTGCAACCGTTGACAATCTTGAAACAGGAATTTTTGTTCTTTTCTAATGCCATTGACACTGAACAAAAAAACTGTTCACAGAGATGCAGATTTGAAATATTAATTCCTTGGCAAGTTGTTGTTATCTAAGAATCACAAATTTTCAACACAACTAAAATACTGTCAGTAAGAAAAAAATACCTTCTTTGTCTGGTTTTAGTTTATCATCAAGCCAAATGATATCAATGTATTTTTTATTTCATTGGGAACAAAACTTGAACTTGAGATGCCTGACATGTACTTTGAGAACATAATAAAGACCTGAAACAAATGTACTCTAGGAATAAAATAAAGTAGGAATAAGGCACTTGGACTGACACTTACCTCCTTGGAGGCTGTTTAACTAGCACATTATTTTCCATGTAATAGTTTGCATCAGGTTTATGGACATTTTTTGAAAAACAGGTTACCAATTATGAGTCAATTTTCTGGTAATATTCCTACTAAATCATTTAGCAGAAGTGGCATTCCCTCTGTAAACAGCATCCTGTCCCCAAGGTCATTACAACCTTATCACCACATTCCTACTGGACTGCATGCTTGAGAGACAGAACCATGGGGGAAAAACAAACAAACAAAAAATAACTCTGTTCCTTATAATTTAATGTCTCAGTACTTCAAAGACAAATTTTTATTTATCTTTTGAGAAATTCAGTAATGCTGTTATTAAGATATGAAAAGACTAGAAATTGGCCCTCCCTGGTGGCGCAGCGGGTTAAAGCACAGCATCGAGAATCTAAAGCCACTTCTGCATGAGTTCGATTCCCGCCTGCCCCGGAGGTGACCACATGGCGCGGCAGACCTCTCCTGATCCGCCCGCTGCTCCCCTCAGCAGTGTACTTCATCGATCTGCCTGTTCTGCTCCCCACTCTGTCTCTGGTGAATCCTATCACCCTCCACATCTCTGGCCTGTACCCTAATTCTGTATGAAAAAAAATAAATCTTAAAAAAAAAAAAAGACTAGAAAAACATTATAGCTCTTGAATTGGTTTGAGATTTATATTTTTCCTCAGATACAATTATTATTCTTTTCTCCCCCTATAAACTGTTTTCTTTTGACACCATACAACAATTTAAACCTAAAAAAGAAAATTAAAATATGTACAGATTTGATGTGGGGTCAGTCTCTCCAGAAGGGTCAGGTTTGTTTTCCTCAACATGCCCACATAGGGCTTTTGTCACTTTTGTACAGGAACTAGAGATCTCTAGAGGAACTGTGAGTCTCAAGAAGACTATTGCCATTATGTAAGAGTGCAGATTATTAGTTTATTTTCTTACATCTGTTAATTTTTGGACAGCATTGAATTTCTCTCTTCTGGGTTATTTCCTGTAGTTCTCCCACCACCATGCCCTCACAGTCCATCACGAGAAGACGTTGTGCTCTTCCTTCCCTCCCCTATTTTGACATGTCTCCCCTTCTCCCACGCTGTATGCCTCAGATCTGTGGTCAGCAAGAGTGCAGATTATTTTGAGTAAAGAGCAGCAAGATCCTGAAGTATAGGAAAAAGTCTTGCTTTTGCCCACGTCCTCTGATCTTCCCAAATCAAAGAAGAGCCCCTGGCTACCTGAGCTGCTACACTTTAAAAAAAAAAAGATTTATTTATTTATTTATGCACACAGAAGTGGGGTACAGGCCATAGTTGCGGGTGTGGTGAGAGGATTCACCAGAGACAGAGCGGGGAGCAGAACAGGCCGACCGAAGTACACTGCTGAAGGGAGCAGTGAGCAGGTCAGGAGAGGTCTGTTGCGCCATGTGGCTCACCTCCAGGGCGGGGATTGAATTTTGCTGCGTCCTAACCCATTGTGCCACCAGGGAGGGCCCTGCTACACTTTTCTTAACCAGAGCAGTTGCCACTGCTGTCCTGCACTATATGACCAAGAAGAATGCAGGTTGGAGTCTCTCTCTTCTGTTTATTTATTTATTCATTCATTCAAGGTTCTATTTATTTATGCATACAGTCCTGGGGTACAGGCAAGAATGCAGGGATGCTGAGAGACTTCACCAGAGACAGAGTGGGAAGCAGAAGAGGCAGATTGACTATGTGCACTGCTGAGGGGAGCAATGGTCTGCTGCACCATGTGGGTCAGCTCCCTGGCCTGGATGAACTTGTGCTGAAGCGCTGCAGCTAGCCTCACAGTGCTGCAGCTTTAACCTGTTGAACTACCAGGGAGGGCACCCAGATGTAAATTTATTAGTGAACATGTCTTCTTTATCTAAGAACCTTTCTCTACCTTGCTCTCAGAGCAAGGATGAAGCAACATTTTCATTGCCTGGTATGTGAAGCCTTCTCTCTTCTTGATGGCCCAGATCCCTAAACACAGAATAAACTGCTCCATTATTTTTTACATATGCAATGCTGTAAACCCAATGTTCCTCAACTAAAAAATAATAATTTACAACTGTGTAAATTCTTCATAAATAAATCATTAAACTTTGAATTTTCTACTACTAATGTGTCTGAAGTTAATATGTTGGTCCAACAAGCCTTAAAAGAAACCAAGTGGGATACAGAAAATTTTTCCTATGCCTCCATATATCCCACTACCCTGAAATGAAAGGGAAGGAAATACTAATATACCAAACATAGATGAATCTCAAAACATGCTGAGTAAAAGAAAAAGGGAACACTCAAATTCTAGTTACTAAAATTTAAGTGTGAGAAAACAAAAATCACTAAAAACAAATCATTGGTCTGTTTTTGTAGGAAGATGGCACCTTTGGTTTACATAGATTCAACCAAGAAAACATGTGGTTATTAAAGATCCAAAAGACTCAAGCCTCCAACTAGTATTCAGAAGGCTCCTCAAAATCTGAGCTTCTCAATGATTTACCTATTTCACAAGTATTTTACAACATTTCAAGGTTTTTACAAAGAAAATACAAGCAGGAATGTTGTCTATGCATTGAGGAAAACAAAGAGGGTTCTTAGAAATTACTTATCTATTTACAGTCTCACATTCTGGGACTGGAAATTTTAGCAGTGTCACATATTTCAGGGTTGATGTTCTTTGAAACTTCTAATTTGTCTGGAGGCAGCAATTTCTAAAAATTTTATACAAAGCATTTTCCCTGTGCACAAATTTCTTCAGCATCAGACCATTTAGGCATACTGATTCTTGTTTTGCATGTGTTAGTTGGGGCCAGGGAGAGGGATACTCACTTTATTGTTAGCTCTGATTAATAATTTTTCTCCATTTTTGGTAAAATTATTCTTGCATTGATGACCATTTGGATGATGTTTTATTAATCCTTCTGGAAATCTTCATGCTCCATTGACCTGACTGCCAGTTAACCAGTTTCTATTTACCTGTTCTGGAACCCCACTGTTTTCTTACTCCCTGCTTTCAATTTCAATGCCTAAACACATCTAAAACTCTTTGTGCATAAGAAATTAGTGTAATCAATTATTTTATCACAGTTTTGATTGTGATATGATGAAATATGACATAAATAATAACATTTACACAGAAATGAGAAAAAATTAACTAAGGTTGCAATTATTTTTAAAGTTATTTGAGAAAGTAAAAAACTCAAAAGGACATCTTAACCATCTAAAGAAACCAATACATGTTTTATAATATTATTTCCTAATTTTATTAATTTTCTACCTTGATCTAGTTATTTGCACCTTATGATTAACCTGATTAGACTTTGTTAAGACTTGCATTAAGTCATTACCTCCAACAGTAAACCTTTCTTTTGGCTGGTCTGTGGAAGAGACACTGTTTAGATAGGGATACTCCAGCAAACATATTAATTTTTAACTGTATTTTCATAAATTTTTATATGGTTATGGAGTATTAGAGTTCTGGTAGTTCCACTATTGAAACAAATGCCAACTATTTGAATCAACTATCATTTCCTTTTCAAACTGCCTCCCAATCTCCACTCTCATCTTCAAATAACATACTGGAAGCTTAGATTTAATGTTTACAATAAAAGTCCCTTTTCATGGTTGTGTCTGTCTCATTTGAAAAAAATTCACATTGTCTTAAGCTCTGCCCCTTTCTAGAAATCATTACTGTGTGTTAACAGCCCATGCGGTCTTACCCACCAGTCATACTCTTGTCACATATAGGTGCCAATAGCTTTAGGACAGCTACCACAAAATGTCATGTACTCCATATCATGTTTGGTAGGTGGATGAAACCTCCAAATATACAATAGTTTGTGTATTCTATAAAGCCTTCCATAACCTCACTGGAAATATATTTTCAATTTGGTTTCATTGGTCTGTGTCTCTATTTTTGTTCCAGTACCATGCTTTTTTTCATTATTATGACTTCGTAGTTTTGTTTGAAGTCCAGGGGTGTAGTATCTCTATTCTTCTTTCTCTAGTCAGAAGCACTTTGGTTATATAAGCTTTGTTGTGGTTCCATATGAATTTCATCAATATTTGTTCTTTCTTTTAAGAACGGTCATTCAGATTTTTATGGAATTGCATTGATTCTGTAAATTGCCTTTGATAGAATGGCCATTTCTGATAATGTTAATTCTACCAGCCCATGAACAAAAAATGTCTTTCCATTTCTTTGTATCTTCTAATATTTCCTTTATCAATGTTTTGTAGTTTTCTTTGTATGTCTTTTACCTCCTTTGTAAGGTTTTCTTCCCAGGTATTTCAATTGCGGGGGGGGGGGTTTTCTTGATTTCTTCTTTGCATATATTGTTTGCATATAAGAAA
>NW_004567107.1:67278128-67285527 GCF_000260355.1 Condylura cristata | reverse complement strand
GGGGGTACAGTTGTGAATGGAAAGGTTTTCTTGATTTCTTCTTCTTTGCATATATTGTTTGCATATAAGAAAGCTACTAGTATTTATGTGTTGATTTTTGTATGCTGTTACTTTACAAAACTGGTTTATTTAATTAGTTTTACTGTGGAGTTCTTAGGGCTCACTATATATGTTATCATAACATGTATGAATAGTGATAGTTTCACTTATTCTTTCCCTACTTGGATTCTCTGTATATCTTTATGTTGCCTAACTTCTCTAGCTAGGACTTCCAATGTTATATTGAAAAAGCAATATTATGTAGGCAAGCATCAATGTCTCATTCCGTATCTTAAAGGGAAGGCTTTAGTTTCTCACTATTATGAATGATACAGGCCATAGGTTTATCATAACGTGGTTTTTATTGTGTTCCTTCTATTCCAAGAATTTCAAGAGTCTTCATTCTAAATGTATGTTGAAATGATCTCAGCCTCTACTGATATCATCATATGGTTTTTGTTTTTGGTGACGTGAATTACATTAATTGATTTTTGTATGCTGAACCAGCCCTGTGTCCATGGTATAAACCTAACTTGGTCATGAATTATCCTTTTCATGCATTGTAGGATTCAGTTTGCTAAGATTTTGTTGAATGTTTTTGCATCTGTGTTCATTAAGGAGATTGGTCTGCAGTTTTCTTTCTTTTTTCTTTTTTGTGCTGGCTTGTTTGGTTTTGCCATTAGTGTAATGTTGGCTTCAAGACCTGTAGTTGGTAGTATTCCATATTTCTCAATTTTTTCGAAGATATTTTTTTGTAGGATAAGCACCAGTTCATCTTTAAATGTTTGGTGGAATTCATTTGTGAAACCATCTGTAACTGGGTTTTGTTTTGGGAGAGGAGTTTGATTACTGTTTTGATTTAATTATTTATAATTGGTTTGTTTAGATTTTCTACCTCTTCTTTATTCAGCTTTGGATGTTTACACAGTTTTAAGACTGTTGAACTTGTTTACATATAAATGTTTGTAGTGATATCTGATTAGCCTCTGGATTTCTCCTGTGGCTGTTGTAATTTCTCCTCTTTTATTTGTGATAATGTTTATTTGAGTTTTCCCCCTTTTTTTTTTACTTTGTGACCCTACATAGAAGTTTGTTTGTTTTGTTTGGAAATATAACTTCTTTATAAATGATGTTGGCAAACATGGGTAGCTACTTGCAAAAAAAAGGAACAAGGAACATACTTAACTCCAAACACAAAAACTCATTCAAAATGGATTAAAGATATGGATGTACAGTTCAAACTATAATGTACCTGAAAGAAAATAAAGGAGATACACTACTGGATAGCTACCACAAAGATGGGTACACAACCTCAACAGCAAGGGAAACAAAAGCAAAAATAAGTAAGTGCATCCACTTCAAATTTAAAAGTTTCTGTACCTCAAAGGAAGCCATCATAAAAACAAGAAGCAACCTACAGAATGGGAAAATTTTGCATATCTCACATCTTGCAAGGACTAATTTCCAAAATTTCAAAATTCCAGTAATATTTTTAAAAGAAAATATACACCCATATGTTGGAATGTATAAATGTCATTTATATGGACCCACAAAAGTTCTTGAATTTGAAAAGTAACCTTAAGGTAAAAGGAGAAAATAAATGTATCACATTATCTGATATTAAATCTTACCAGAAAGCAAAAGCATTCAAAACAATATGGTCCTGACACAAAAGCAAATACATGGACCAATGGAACAGATTTTTTCAAAAGCCAATGCATATGCCAGCACCTAGTGACCAAAATGGGGGGGGGGGGTTGGAGACAATATTGGAAAATCAGAATACTGGGAAAATCATGAATTTACACACAAAAAATAAAGTTGGCTTATTTACTAGCACCATACACAAAAATAAAAATAAATTCCAAATGGATTTAAGATTTAGATATAAACCTACAACAATAAAGTACATAGAAGAAAATATTGACCTTATGTTCCCATACATTAGCAATAAAGATATTTTCATGATTTTAACTCCCATGACAAGGAAATTAAAAAGAAATATTGGATTATCTCAAGTAATTTCTACAAAGAGAAAGAAAATATATTGCATAATTTGATTAAATAGACACCTTACTGAATGGGAGAAAGTATTTACACACCATGTAACCAATAAAGGATAATATACAAGATATATATGTATATATGAAAAACTCGTACAATTCAACAATAAAAACCACCAAAAATAAATAATCCTATTAATAGATGGGCAACTGTCCGGGACTCGCCCCAATCACAGGCTGTCAAAGGGCAGAACAGGCAGGGTCTTAAGGTGGGAGTAGCATCGGCAAGCGGAGATTGCTAGAAGGGGAAAAAAAGGAACGGGTGCAAGGAAGACAAGGGAGTCTGAGTTGGGTGCAATCTTCCTGCTCTGGTCTCAGCAGAACTTTATACATAGCAAGCAAGCAGTGGGTAATATTAGCATATGAATTGAGCAGAGAGATCACAATCATCTTTCTTTTCTAAGAACAGCTTGGGGTCATATTGACCTTCAGCTGAGATTATAACATTTATTATTCTTAAAATCAATCTATTAAAGTTAAAACAGGTACATAAATTCATAAAATTTATAACTAGGGCCCTTCCTGGTGGCGCAGCAGCACAGCACTAAGAAGCTTAAGCCACTTCCGCATGAGTTCCATTCCTGCCTGCCCCTGCCCCTCGCCCCCCAGGAGGAGATCTACTGGTTGCAGACCTCTCCTGACCCGCCCACTGCTCCCCTCAGCAGTGTACTTCGCAGATCTGCCTGTTCTGCTTCCTGCTCTGTCTCTGGTGAATCCTCTCATCCTCTGCATCTTTGGCCTGTACTCCAGTTCTGTATGAATAAATAAATAAATCTTTAAAAAATAAATTTAAGACTAACATTTACTTACTTACATATATTTAAGACTAACATATATTTACTTCAGTAATAATTACTAAAATAAAGTCCCTTTAACCCTAATTACTATTTAATGACCTCATTCTTATTGAGCTATCCTAGAGGGCTAGGGTAAAGTTTTCTTATAAATCAATCACTGAAAGAGACATAGTAAAGTTCCTCATTTAAAGACTAAACAATAGAAAGCTAAGTAAGGTTCCTTAAAGACTAAATCTTCCCCTTTTCCTAGGGACCACCCTGTTACAAAATCATCAATAAAAATACTCATAAACTTCACAAAATTACTGATTTTGGAATAGTTAGGACATGGAAACAACCTAGATCTCCAAAAGATGCCTGGACACATGGCACATGAATATGTGACACATACACACCATTGGATACTATATTGCCATTAAAATAGATGAAATGCAGTAATTCTCAACAAAATGGAAGGAATTTGAAAAAAATGTGCGCAACAAAGTACATAAGAACAATAAAAACAAATATTGTACAATCATAAAGCAGATAACCATACAATACAAAACACCATAAAAAACTAGTAAATACCTGAGGGCTCTGAGTCTAAGAGAGAGGGTAAGGGAGAGGGATAAGGGATGGTGGAGGGAGGAAAAACATAAACACCAATACTTTAATACTAAAGACATCCATGCTTCAAATAAAGCCATTAAAATTTGAATTGGGGCCCGCCCTGGTGGCACAATGGGTTAGGATGCAGCACTGCAAGCTAGCAGCAGTCACTTCAGTGCAAGTTCAATCCCCAGCCTTGGAGGTGACCCACATAGGGCAGCAGACTTCTCCTGTCTTGCCCACTGCTTCCCTTAGTGCATTTCAGTAGATCTGACTATTGTGTTCCCTACTTTGTCTCTGGTGAATCCTCTCACTTCCGGCACCTCTGGCCTACTTCCCGGTTCTTGTATGTATGTATGTATGTATGTATGTATGAAAGAATGAATGAAGGAATCTCTAAAAAATTATAAAAATGAAATTTGAACTAGTTCTCAATAAAAAAAGACCTATTCTGCAAGTTCTTAAAAAAATTGTGTCAGCCGCCCGCTGCTCCCCTCAGCAGTGTACTTCGTCAGTCAGCCTGTTCTGCTCCCCACTCCATCTCTGGTGAAGCCTCTCACCGCCCCTGAGCCTCTGGCCTGTGCCCCACAAATAAATAAATTTTTAAAAAATTGTGTCAGTTTATGAATTTAAAATTTATAAAGGTGCCATTGATAAGCCAATTATATGTTAATTACTTCTAATATTACAACCTGGAATCAAAAGACACTAAGAAAAACTTGGACACAGAAAATCTAGTTTTCATTTTAAAAAAATTTGTCCATTGTCCTAATTTTAGGAAGTAGTAATTTCACTGATAATTGTGAAGATACTAGAACTTCATTGCCTCTACTTCTAAACAGTCCTCTCTTTTCTAACTCTTTCAGATAAGGTGCCTTTAATTTACATTTCAAAGAATCATCTTTTTGTTCTAGAAAATGTTTGTATTCTTTCTTGAACCATTCCTTTTTTTTTTTTTTTCTTGTATTCTATCATTGTTGGGAGTGACCAAATACGGAGATTTACTGAAGGACTGGATAAGGGCAATAATAAATCAGGCCTTGCATCCAAAGGTGATAAGGTGATAATAAATTGGGCCTTGCTCTAATTAACGGTCCTTGCGTTGGGATGGGACTAGATGAAGGTGATAACGAACTGGGCCTTACCTCAAGGACACAGCGATGAGTCACCCCCTTTGAAATCTGAGCTTAGGACCTATATAAGAGACCCTTCCCCCTTATTGAGTCGGCAGTAGCTGCGGACCCCACTCTACGGGCTCCGTCTCAGCTGCTGTTCCGGAGCAATAAACTCTGCTTTCTCAGCCTTTCTGCCTCCTGCCTTCCTTCTTGCGGCTGGTCACAGAAGTTGGGACAAAACAATCATAGTTATACTTTTCCCAGTTATTCCAATCAAATCCCAAGGGACTCACTGTTATCATATTTGAATCCCCCATTACCATATAATCCTAGAAAGAAAAAGTGAGCAGCTGGATTGAGGGTAAGTAGAACACCAAGTTTAGCAAAATGTTTCGTTTTCCTTGATCCAGCATCCATGCTGAGTAGAACCCACTTGACTCTCTTGAGCACCCCACAAAAACCAACTAAAAGCATAGGTGACACCAAGTCCTTACCCATCTGCATGGACAGAAAGAGAGACAGATTAGGCTCCAATTGGCTCTGTCCCAAAACTTCTGTGGAAAGGTGCAGAAGCAGTCACAAACAGGGCCAGGCCCCAGGTGCTGACTGTAAGCTCTAAGTCCTCTGTGACCAAGAACCTTGAGCAGTTGCTAGGACTGATCTATGGTTTCCCCAAGACCTGACCCCTGAGCTCCAGGCAAAGGCAATCCTGGAGAGCCCCCAAACTTGTGGGCAACCAAACGTCTTTCATTCATTGAGTGAAAGCAAAAGTGAACCAGAATATCTTTGCACAATAGGAGTTCATTAAATGAGGATAACCATCAAATGTTTGACAATTGAATTAGCACCCACTAGTTAGCAATTGGATGGCATTTTCTAGTGGTGGGACTGCTGTGATTTTAAATGGATGGAAGAAATGTGGGAAGATGTGGGACACAAAGTGACTCCCAGATGTAGGAATGCTCCAGGCAGCTAAGCATCAGGATTTACTGTGCTTCTCTTTTCCAGCAGAGAGTATGGTTCTGGCTGAGGTTGGTTCTAATGCTTTCCCTATCATTATGAAGGAGTACAGAGCATTCTGTAGATAAATAACAAAGTTCTTAAGTTTCTGTGGAACACAGCAATACATTTTACAGAAGGGGAAAGTGAAGAGAATGAAAATAGTATTCAATGTGTATACCCATGGCTGAAGCCAAAGACTGTTGCAGGAGGTACCCCTGGAGAGGTTGTGGGTGAGGACATAGCACAGGGGGAAATGCTAATAAAGTGTGGGTGGAGCTGCTGAAAAACAGCCTCCAGCCTTCAGTGTTTGGGATTTGGTGTTCAGGATTTCAGCATTTTAAAATCTTCAGGGTTTCCTGGGTCAGTAATTTCTGCCCCCACCATGCTGATCTTCTAGAAGGCTGTTGAAAACATCTGAAGAACATGGAGAGCTTTCCAGCAACCATCTGAAGAACATGGAGAGGTTTCTAGCAACCAGCCTCAGAGAGGAAAAGTTTAGAGGCTTTGCAAGTGGCCTACAGAAACTATTCGTGGTTTTGCTGCTGTTACAGCTTGGCAAGGAAGGCAAAAACCTGGAGTCGGTGCTTCTCTGAGCTGCACGAATGTAGCAATTTGTAGGGTGGTCTGGCCACTGTAACTGCTGTTTTTTGAGTGTCTCTTACCTGGTATTGTGCTGGGGCATTTCAGCAGCTCTAGTGAGCACCTCCTCTTTGGTCTTCGTCATCTTCTTTTTTTTAAGATTTATTTTATTTATTTATGCATGCAAGAACTGGGGTCTAGGCCAGAAATGCAGGGAATGGAGGGAGGGTGAGAAGAGGAGTGAGAGGATTTACCAAAAACTGAATGGGGAGCAGAACAGATAGAACCACTGAAATATACTGCTGAGGGAAGCAGAAAGTGAGACAGGAGAGAGCAGCTGTGCCATGTGGGTCAGCAACCTGGCCAGTGATCAAACTCATGCCTCAGTGGCTGGCAATAGCTTGATGATGCTGAGACTTTAACTGCACCACCAAGGAGGCGCCTATTGTGTCTTCTATTGTCTTTCTGCATTGGAATCCACCCTATAGTCTGCCTGCTGTATGCTCCAGGTCTTCAGTGGCAAGAGGACACCATCTTGGGGGCATTTGTGTTTAAGAGTTTGAAACACTGGACTCTACTTCAAGTGAGGTAAATGGTTACTTTTGGAGTCAGTAACTTTGTTTTTTCCCAGTTTGTTAAATAAATCCCATTACTGTTGTTCTCTAAACTGAGTAATCTTGTAGCTGTGTGCACAGATGAAGAACTCATCAGTCTCTGTGGCCAGTTTTAGTGTCCTGTGCTGCCCTATATCAGTTGGCAAGCCAGACAGGAGGGGGCACCCATGATTAACCAGCTGAAGGGTCCTCTTATTGTTTCAGTCCCCTTAAAGCACAGGGCAGTTGCAAGATACCTGGAAGTAATTGATTTGGGAACAATGCTTTTCTTGCTAGTCATGGGATCAAACATCAATTTGGGTGGCTATGCTTCTCCATCACCCCCTGGTGCTTCTACTCTTTCAATCATAAGTTTTGTGTTGAGAAATTTTGTTAAGTCTGGTATTGACAAGTTAGCATCTTTATTATTGGGGATTATATGGGCATATAGTGAAAACCTGTACAGAAATCTTGGATTTATGCTTGTAGGATTTTTCATGGTTGTGTATTGTTTGGTCAAAAAGTAAAGGCCCTCCCTGGTGGCACAGCAGGTTAAAAGCACAGCACTAAGGGCCCTCCCTGGTGGCGCAGCAGGTTAAAACACTGCACTGAGAATCTAA
>NW_004567107.1:67266270-67277732 GCF_000260355.1 Condylura cristata | reverse complement strand
ATCAGAAGCTTTTGAGTGGCAGGATTGAGTCTCCTGGTGAAGCCTCGCACCACCCCTGAGCCTCTGACCTGTACCCCAGTTCTGTATGCATATTCATAAATACACACATACACACATACACACACACACATATATTTTAAAAGGAAGTAAAAACTATGAAAAAACCTGAAGAAGCAGGTAGAGAAATTCTAAGAGCACATACAGGGAGAGCTCCAGAAATAAGATTTGGATAACCACTTAAAGGTTGAACTTTCTTTTGAGAAATTGCAAGGGTAGATACAGAAAGTAGAAGTAACCCTCCAGAAATCAGATTCAGAAAAGGAAGAAATGCATTTAAAGGCTGAAAATTCTTTTAAAAAGCTATAAGGACAGGCCCTCCCTGGTGGCGCAGCGGGTTAAAGCACAGCACTGAGAATCTAAAGCTGCTTCTGCATGAGTTCAATTCCCGCCTGCCCCGGAGGTGACCACATGGTGTGGCAGACCTCTCCTGACCCGCCTGCTGCTCCCCTCAGCAGTGTACTTCGTCGATCTGCCTGTTTTGTTCCCCACTCTGTCTCTGGTGAAGCCTCGCACCACCCCTGAGCCTCTGACCTGTACCCCAGTTCTGTATGCACAAATAAAAAATTTTTAAAAAAAAAAAAAAGCTGTAAGGACAGACACAGAAATTGAAGGAAAGGGTAGAGATAGTGTGGTAAAGGGCAACCCAAAGTGAACTGGGTTACCTGTCTGTGGGTCCTCATCTGTGCACTTAAGATTCAACTGCAGGCCCTCCCTGGTGGCTCAGCAGGTTAAAGCACAGCACTAAGACGCTAAAGCCACTTCAGCATGAGTTCATTCCCCACCCCCGAGGTGACCCACATGGTGCAGCAGACCTCTCCTGATCTGCCCACTACTCCCCTCAGCAGTGTACTTCATCAGTCGGCCTGTTCTTCTACCCGCTTTGTCTCTGTTGAATCCTCCCACTGTCCCTGCACCTCTGGTCTGTACCCCAATTCTGTATGTATAAATAAATAAATCTTAAAAAATTAAAAGGTTCAACTGCACTACACACACACACACAAAAGTCAATAATGGGTTTATTTACAAGGAGAAAAGAAATGGAACAACCCAGGGAAAGAGAGAGAGAGATACAAGTTAACTAGTGTGTCCTACCAGTTCCACTGACTTGGAACTCCAAGAGTACACTGAGAGCTGATCAAGAGCCAAGTGACCAGCTGCCAGCCACAAAGCGGGGAGACAACCTCAACTGAACATGTCTACCTTTATAGCCCAAAATCTCAAAATGGCTGACTAACTCTTCCCTTGGGTCCTAGAGTCCTCCCTTTGGTGTTGCTAGGAGTTGCAGTTTCAGTGTCTGGAGTAGGGGGTGGATTTCACAAAACCTGTATCTATAGAGATTATTCAGCACATCCTTTCCCTCTAAAAATGTTATAGAATATTGGCCAATACCTAAAGAAGAGCTAAGTGGCACTTGGGGAACTGAAAATATCAGTGTTAAAGTATGGAGATGCTGATTCCGGTAATGACCGAGACCCAAGTCTGACGTAAAAGCAAAGTGAACCTTAATTAGCTAGCTCGAGCTAGGGTCCAACCCAGAGTAATCTGACACAGCAGATACTCCTTGAGAGGGCAGGGCCCTGGCTTCTTAAAGTCATGGGTTTATAAAGGCATTGTGGCCGCACAGTCACAAGTCCCTTCTTGCCAGCAGCCTGGTGCAGATAACAGTTAGTTTCTGGAACTTTTACTCTGGGGAGGGGGGGATTGAATCTTATCTTTGAGCAAAAATTTTACTGGCCTTCCAGCCTTCACATTCCTTTATAATCAGGAGACTTACTGATATCAGGGGAGTGATGCCCAGATCACTGGGCTCTAATTGTGGAGGGTGTAAAAGGCTTTTATACTCTTTACAGTTCTGTTTGGTAGCAATCAAAACAGTTAATGATGGGCTTCAAACATGGAATGAGGGAGTAAAACATAGTTGTTTGAGCATGATGGTTTTAGTAGTTATTTTGGGAGAGATTTCTGCAGTTGGCATAATTATTTAAAGGTTTTTCAGACTTCTCCATCAATAGCATTCCAGAAATCAGATTACAAAATGGAAGAAATCCATTTGATGGCACAAAGGACAGTGAATCAGCCATCTCATTTTCCTGATAGTGGTAATAAAGAGGCACCTCATGGTGGCAGCCTTAAAATTGACAATAAAAACTCCCTTCCATGTGGCTGGTGTCCCTACTGAGGAGGCTGTGAGGGTTCTGCAAGCTTCACTGTCCTTCAGCAGTAATACTGAAAAGATCTCTCCTTTCCTTCCCAGAGGAAGTGCCCAGTATGGTCAAGGAAATTACTTTGGAGCAGGACAGTTCCCCCTTTGCCAATGGGGGGATTGAATGAACAGAGTCAGAGTTAGCCTGCTGGGTACTACTGTTCTTATTATCCCTTTAATCCTGCAAATCTCATTTAAAAAAAACAAAAAAAAAAACCCTGTCCCTTCATACAGGCAAAACTCTGAAAAGGTGGTGGAATTATTTGTATCTGTTTTTGCCTCCCATTGACCCACTTGGGCAGACATACAGTCTGTGTTGAGCATGCTGCTTACATGGGACAAATGGAAATTGTTCATGGAAAGGCTCGTGAAGAAGTGGATTATTTCCACTTAGGGGAAATAGGCAACCCAGAAGTGGAGGAAGCTGTCCTTTGGCAGATCCTAATTGGGAGCTCAAGAAAGGAGATATGGAAATGTAGGAACACTACCAAAAGTGCTTGCTGGCAAGGCTCACACCAGGGATACCAAATCAGAGGAGTCTCAGTAAGGTCATGGAGGGCTGGCAAAGGCCAAATGAAGATACTTCCGAATTCCTGGAAAGAATAACACAGGCATATCACACTTACACAAATTTAGATCCTGAGCTCTGGAGAACCTTAGAAGAGTTAATCTGTTATTCATGTCACCATATGCTCCAGATATAAGAACAAAATTGAATAAAGTTGATGGTGCTACTTCCCAATTAGTGGATATAGCTAATTGGGATATAGTGTATAATGGAAGGACAGAAATAAGATCTGAGCCTGCAATGGTATCTGTTGTAAAGGAAGCCAGAACAGAATTCAGAAGAAATAGAGAAGGGAAGAGAATCTTTAAGAAAAGAACAATGTGCTTTTTGTAAAGAGTAAGGCCACTGGAGAAATAGATGTCCTTGGAGAAGAAATAGAAAAGGGAGAATGTATGAAAGTGTAGGAGTGGGGGTAAGGTGACCACAGCACAGAATGGGGATTCATGTGAACACTTCAAGGCAGAAAATGTAGAAAACAGGAAAAATGAAGGCCCAGAAAGGAAAAAAAGAAGACAAGTGGTTGTTCAGGAAAATGGTTCAGATGAGGAACAGGAGGATCTAGAGGTTCCACTTGGTGTAAACAAACCCATTGCAATAACCTCCCTGGGGCCCTGGGTAACAATGTGGGGGGTCTTTTGATAGATTAATTAATAGATACTGAGGAGACCTATTTGATTCTAAATCCAAAATTAGTTCAGGTCAGTAAAATGCCAGTACCTGTCACTGGGATTATGGGAAAGCCACCACAAGAAGCCTTCCTGCAACACTAGAGTGTCAACTGGGTAACAAAAACTTGCAGCACAGCTCATGTATGTGGAAGCATGTCCTCTTCCACTTCTGGATCATGACTTCTTTAGTAAAGTGAAGGCACAGATTGTTTTGTCTTCCCAGGCTGGGGAGAGGGTGTGTGTTTGGTGCAGGATGCTCACTCAGGAGGCTCCACCGAAATGTGAAGTGTTCCCTCCTGAGATCTGTAAATAAAATAGTTTGGGATCATGGAACTCCGGGGCCTGCCAAAAATGTAAATTCTATAAAAATGGTATCAGTAGGAGGGAGCAAGATACCAAGGAAAAAACAGTATCTTCAGGAGACTTTGAGAGGAATTCAGCCAGTATTAAAAAGGTTTCTGAAGCATGATCTCATTCAGCCCTGTTGCTGCTCCTACAATGCTCCTATCCTACCAGTAAAGAAACCCCACACAGATGAACATCATTTTGTACAAGATCTGAGGGTAATTAATGATATTGTTGAGGACATACATCCACTGTGCCAAATCCACATATGCTATACATGGATGTTTTGCATGGTTCTCATTGTTGGACTTAAAATAGCATTTCCCAGTTGATGAATGGAATCAGAAGCTTTTGAGTGGCAGGATTGAGTCTCCAAAAGTGTGCCACAATATTGCTGGACTGTGCTTCTGCAAGGATTCAAGAATTCTCCAACTATTTTTGTGGAAGTATTGGCCAGGAATCTTCAAAAGATTCAGCTGAGACAGGGTATTCTCTTAAATATGTAGATGAGCTATTAATTGGCAATCCTGACTTGACTCTGGTTTGGCTCTAAATTACCTGGCAGAGTGTGGCTATAAAGTGTCACCACAGAAGGCTCAGCTGGGCAAACGAAAGGTATTATACCTGGTATTTGAAATTGAAAATGTCAAATGGAAACTCATGATTGAGAGAAAGCAGGCAGTTACTGCTTTCAAAGTTCCCAGCAGCAGAGACAGTTCAGTGGATCTTTGGGAATGGCTGGGTTTTGGATACCCAATTTATCAGAGCTAACTGTCTTGCTAAAACTCTCAATTGTCTGGATTCTAGTCGTCTGTGTTGGGCCACTGAATGTCAGTGGGCCTTTGAGGAAATAAAGTGCTAGCTGATCAAAGCACCAGCCTTAGGTTGCCAGACCTAAAGATGCCTTTCAGACTCTATGCCCATGAAAGACAGAGTTGGACTGGGAGTGCTGATTCAATTGTTGGAAACTGACATGCAGCCCATTGCAAATCTTTCCAGACAACTGGACCACTCTACTCAGGGACAGCCTTTATGTTTGCAGCCTATGGCTACAACTTGTGACCTTCTGCATGAAGCAGAAAAGTTCACTTTTAGTCCTGACACTGTTAAAGCAAAAGGGTGGACTTTGGCTAACAGCTGGGCACATGGGAAACGGCCAGGCTAATAATAATCCTAATGTGCAGTTAGAAATAGCCAGCTCTTTGAATCCAGCTGCTCTGCTTCCACATGATGCAGAAAGCCACGGAGATGGAACTCTAGCCCATGTTTGTCTGCAGACTGTGGTGGTTCTGTATTCTAGCAGACCAGATTTATCTGACCAGATTCTGCCAGATCCAGACTGGGAGATGTTTACAGATGGGAGCATCTTTATGGACCAGGGATGCTGATGTGCAGGATGTGCAGTTATGACATTTCAGAAGACTATTGAAGCCAAAGCTTTTCCAATGGGACATCAGTATAGAAAGCTGAATTGATAGCCTTGACTCAAGCCCTGGAACTTTCTGAAAGTAAGAAATTCAATGTTTTTGCTGACTCTCGTTATACTTTCTCCACTGTCTATGCACATAGGGCCATTTGGAAAGAGAGGAGACTCCTTACATCTGGTAATAAAGATGTTAAGCATCCACTAGAAATCTTGGCATTATTAAAAGTATTAACCTTGCCCTCCGTTGTTTTATTGATGTATTGTCCTGACCACCAAAAAGACAGATCTGAACTTGCAAAGGGCAACAGAGGAGCCAGTCGTGTGGCTAAGACTACTGCCCACTCTGCTCTCAAGAGTGCACCCATCCCTCTCATAGATTTATCTCAGTATGTCCCCACCTACACTAACAAGATGTGGAAAGGGCCCATTAATGGGGATTCAATGACTTTGACCCTAGCTCAACTTGGAGAATTAACTCTCATGACATGATTTTCCTCCCAGAGGCCCTAGACTACCCAGTATTCAAACATTTGCATGAGGGATTCCTTTAAGGGAGTGACACATTGCTGGAATCTCTACACCCTTATTTAAAGGATCCCAATTTGCAGCAGGAAGCCTGACTGGTCACACAAGTTTGCCAGATACGTGCCAAAAATAATCCTAAGATTGACTCATACCCAAAAGTCACTGGAGTACAAACTCAGGGCACTTCTGAGGAGTGGCAAGTTGACTTTACATGATGCCCAGAACAACTGGCAGTTGTAAGTATTTACTAGTTTTTGTAGATACCTTCTTAGGACGGATGGAAGCATTTCCCATTAGGACAGAAAAAACTTCAGAGAGTTTGCAAAGACAGTTATTAAAGAAAGTAATTCTTCATTTTGGATTGCCAAACTCTATTTAGAGTGATAATAGACTTGCTTTTATTTCTGAAATTACTCAAAAAGTAAGTGATGCCTTTCAAATAAACTGGAAACTAATTGCTGCCTTAAGACTACAATCTTGTGGTTAGAGAAAATGAGTCACCTGCCAAGAAGGCCTTGGTAAAACTGTGCCAATAGACACATCTGCATTGGGACCAGGTATTGTCCTTTGCCCTATGGATTAAAGTGGCACCTAGAAGTGGACTACAATCAAGTCCCTTTGAAATTGTTTTTGGAAGAAATTTCCATGCCACATGTCTTTAATGCCACAGCAAGCAGTATGTAAAAGCACATTCAGGAGGTTTTGGCAATTACACAAAATTTTGCACTCTCTAGAATTTCCTTGTCCCCAAATGAACTGTTGCATCATTCAGATCAGGTGATCAGGTTTTACTTAAGACCTGGCAAAGTTGGAATGACCAAACTCTGATGTGAGAAAAATGGTCTGGTCTTCACGATGTGTTGCTAACTGTACACACTTCTTTAAAGTTTGCAGGGATAAAACCTTGGATTTTACCATTGAAAGGGCTTTAAAAGATTATGTCTTGTGAACATATTGAGGAATTTGAAGTATTTGTTTAGGAGAAAGAATAATATTTAATCTTTCTTTCAAAATGTTCATGGGCTTAATCTGTAAATTGACTTGTGTAAAAATGAATGTACCTATAGCTTTGTAACTGTATGTTGTGAAACAGTATTGTATAATATTGTCACTTGGAGTTGTGTCCATGGAGAGGGCTTGTCCATAGATATGTTGATTAAAAAATGAAAGTGGGGAATATAAGAGGTGGATGAAGCCAAAAACTGTTACAGTGCACCCTCTGGAGAGGGATGCAACAGAGGATAGATAGCTTCAGGGGAAATGTGAACAAAGTACCAAAGTCTGATATTTTTTATCAGACTGTGGTAAGATTATAAGAGATTACAGAAGCAGCCCCTAGCATTCAGTGTTCAGGATTTCAGCATTTTCTGATCTTCATGGAGCCGGGGTCAGTGATTTCTGCCCCCACTATGCTGAAATTCCATAAGGCTGTCCTGGACCTCTGAAGAACTTGGAAAGTTTTCCAGCAGCCAACCTCAGGGAGGAAAAGTTGTACTTTTGTAAGTAGCCCAGCAACTGAAACTGTTCTCTTCTTTTGCTACTGTTAAAACCTGGAAGAGAAGACAAAGGCCAGGAGCCAGGCACCTTGCTGAGCTGCATGAGTGTGGGGCCATTTGTCTGGTCTTTTTGTTACAGGATAGCCCAGAGTGGACTGGGCTGCCTGTCTATGGGGCCTCATCCACACACTCAAAATTCAGTTATACTCAGGTACACACAAAAGGGTCAATAAAGGGCTTATTTACAAAAGGGGAAAGGAATAGGAAACAACCAGGGAAAGAGAGCAGGATACAAAGTAACTGCAATACCTTACAGCTAGGCTGACTGAATACACCAAGTCACAGGTCAGGAGAGCTAGCTCTGCCCTTGCATCCTCACACTTCTCTCCCTGGTACTGCTGGGAGTTGTAGTTTCCAATCACTGGAGTAGGGGATAGAGTCCAGAAAGCTGGAGTAGAGGGTGGGGTCCACAAGACTCTGCAGAGTTCCTTTAGGACATCCTTCCCTTTAACATTTTGGCTTCTGCAGCTGCTGTGTTGAGTGTTGCTTATCTGGTGCTGTACTGGGCATCTTGGCAGCTCCAGCAATCATCTCCTGTTCTGTGTTGCTATCTTTGTGAGTTGGATCCCAGCCTATTGTCTGACTGCCATGTGCTCCGTGTCCTCAGTAGTGGGAAGAACCACCATCTTGAAAGCACTTATGTTTAGGACTTGAAAACACTGGACACCGCTTTGGGTGTCCAGAAGTAACTCCTTATGTTTCCTTGGTTTATAGTGCTGATCCCTGGGGGGAGAACGCATCAGACCCACTGTAACAGGGTTTATGGTGTTTTCCAGGAAAAGGGAAGTTCCAGGTTCCCTGCTCCACCCAAGATAGGGTAGAGCTGAGCAGAGAGGAGAAGCTCGAGAGGACACTGGAGGAGGAAGGAAGCAGGAGAGAAAGCCAAAACTGAGGAAACATATGATACAGAGAGATATGTGAAGAAGGTGCCCTTGGTTTTTCGTCCTGGACTGGTTGAAATAGATGTGAGAGATCTGTGGGGAGGTTAACAATGGCAGCTTTTATTTTATTTTTGATTTTGCTCTATTCCTATTAGATTTGTCTGTTTCTGAGCCTTTTCTATGGGTCCCTGTCAGAAGGTGCTTTTAGATTTGGGGCCGACTTTCAGGCCTGCTTTGGGCCAACATTGTTTGGCTGGATTTTTACCCACAAAGGCATGCGTAACTTTGGGAGCTTGATTTGGAAATGATATTGTCTTTTCTGTATTGCATAATAATTATGTTAAAATTCCTTTCCCTTAAAGGTCTACTATGTTTGCGTTGATGCAGCAGATGGCAGGAACTATTTAGAGCAGGCAGGTTTGGGGGTTCTGGGATGACCCTTTCCTACCCTGTAATATCACTAATCCGCATGTAGCAGATTTGGAAGTGTCACCTTGGAGGTGATCCTGGGTTGCAGTGGTGGGTTCCCCTGGGGTTCTTGAGTCTTCTTCTGAGTGTGGGTGGAAAGGATTCCATAGAGCCTTAGGTAGTGGGTAGTTATTATTGATCTTAGAAGAACTTCAAATTGTACTGTGTTCTTCCTCATGAGGCTCAGCTGTTCCAGGCTGACGACTGTCTCAATTGCCTCTTTGTCACAACAAGGTCCTTGTGGAATTACCAAACGCATCCTAGTTTCTTTGTATCTATAGATGCCCAGTTGAGTCACCCTCCTCCCACCAGGGTCCTGACCCCTGTACCTCAGCACATTTTCCTTAAAGGTGATCCTTAACATCATGTCTCTGGGGGAACTGTCCCATCTACACAGGGTTGTGGTGGCAGAGGCTTAGCAAAGTTGGGAGTTGAGCAGAGCACCAGAGCTCCCACAGAGCTTGTGTTGTGCCAGTGGGGTCAGTCTTTGCATTGAAGCTATACAACTTGGAGAGTTTAGGGTGTCAGATGAACATCAAACTGAAGTGCTACGAAAGGGCCTTGCCCATGTGCTTTCACATGCCTTGACCAGATGCCAGTCAAGATCATGCAAGAGCTATGCCAACAGATTGTCCCTGAAAATAATGAAAAAACTGGAAGCCAGTAACAGAAAGAGCTGTAGAATTTACATGCACAAAAACAAGGTAAAGCACGTTTAAATAATTCATGGGCAAAAATAGAGTCAAACAACTAAAAATGTACTTTGAGCTGAATGAAAAAGAAAATATTTTGAGATACTGGGGACACATTCACTAAGAACTTAGAGGGAAATTTATGGTATTAACTAGTATTATTAGAAAAGAAAATGTCAATACAGTGACCTGAGCTTCTACCTTAAAAGCAAGAATAAGAAAATAAAATCAAGCCCAAAATACACACAATAAAGGAAAAAACAAATAAATATTTTTGTGGTGGAAATCAACAAAATAGAGAATAAGAAAAAAGTTATAAAAAGCTAATAATGCTGAAACATTGTTCTTTGAAATTTTTCATGCTATTAGTAAACATTCATTCAAGTTGATTAGGAAAAAAATAAAAATTTGCCAAATCATGAATAATAGAAATAAAAAACAACAGAGTCTATAGATATTTAAAAGGTAAAAAGTGTATTATAAACACATTTTATGAATAGGTATGACAACTGAGATGAAATTAAGAAATTCCTCGACAGGAATTTGTAGTGGTGTAGAGGTTAAGTGTCAGCACTCTCATACTATTGCTATTGTGCCCTGAGTTCCATCCCCCACCAGCTAACCAACAAGGGGCTTCAGACCTCTCCTATCTCATCTACTGCTCTCCTTAGTGTATTTCAGTGAATCTGTCTCTGATACAGTGAATCCCATGCTCTCTGTGGTGAATCCCCTTACCCTCACCCCCAGCACCTCTGACCTATACCTCAGTTCTTCTATGCTAAATAAATACATTTAAAAAAATAAATGAACCAGAATAGCCCAATGTATATGAAAGATGTTGAATATGTAATTTAAAACCTTCCCACAAAAAACTCTTAAGTCTAGATAGCTTCGGAATGGTGAATTCTATGAAACATTTTAAAGAGTAATACTGTCAAAATGATGTCAATTAAGAGAAAATTGAAAAGGGTTAGCTTCTAAATCTGTTTAACAAACTGTAACAGTGGAATAGAAAGAGGATATTCTAGGTTCCCTGCCCCACCTGATGAGGGGTGGAACTGAGATAGAGAAGACATGGAGCAGAGACATGTGAAGAAAAAGGCCTTCTGCTTCTTGGTTTTGGACTTGCACAGGGACTTAGGTGACATGGAAGGAGACACATGGAGTCCAGACACAGTGAGACACTGGGACAAGATGTGGGTGAGAGACCCATGGAGAAGCTGAAAATGGCAGCCATTACTTTAATATTTACTTTCATTTTACTCCTTTCATCTCAGATTTACCTGGTTCCTTATGATTCCCTAGCAGAAAGTGCCTTAAACTTGTAGCAAGCTTTGGGGCCTCAGTGAACCTCCTTTGGGCAACTCTGTTTGGTTGGGCATTTTCACACAAGGGCATGGGTAAGTTTTTGGATATTTTATTGGGAAATGTTGTTTTTTCTTCTCTCTCTATGTACACAATTCTATTGAAGTTCTTTCACGCTAATAGTTTGGTTTTTGACTTTATGTGGTGGATGGCAGAATCCATTTAGAGAGTGCATATTTGGGGGTCCTAAGATAACCTTTAGTCTGCACTATTAAAAAAATCAACGGCCAGATTATAAAACCACATGCTACAACTACAGGTCAATATAAATAGAAATGGAAAAATTCTATATTTTATATTATTAAACAAGATATAAACATCTAATACATATAAAAATGGTATTTATACCACCTTCTAATTAAATTAACAAAAATAGGGTGTCATGCAGTATGAAATCCTTTTGACTTCCAAAAGCTAGCAATCCTTTTGATGCCCTAGTACCGAGAAACAAATGGAAGTCTTCCACTGAGTTCACAGCATAGTGAACTCAGCCCTCATTGACAGTCTTAAGCCTCTCAAATGCCAATAATGAAATGGTGCCCCCAAACCTCCCAACCAGTGAAACAGAGGCATGACCATGACTAACTTATACAAAAACTCACAAAAGTTTCTAGAATATTTTAATAGGACCTATAGTATCATAATGGAGTATTCAAAGTATCCAAGATACTGTCTAAAATCAGTAGGCATAAAAAGGAAAAACAA
>NW_004567107.1:67264229-67265500 GCF_000260355.1 Condylura cristata | reverse complement strand
TAAGAGCAAACACTCTTGAAGAAAAATGGAATGCCTTATGTTCATATCAACCGAAACCATTTATTCATTTCTTGATGGAAATGGTAGAATTCAAAATATTATAACAAGGAATTCATTGGAGGGTCTCATTAGCAAAAAAGAAGTTGATGCAGGGAAGTTGACAGGTGTTATAATAGATTATTTAAAAGTAGATTTATTAGAAATCAATCCATTCTGGAAAACAAAAGAATACTGGGAAAAAATGAACTGTTTCAAGTCTATGGGGCAGTATTACAAGGTTTAAAAACTATGTCATCAGTCTCAGAATGACAGAAGGCATAAGTTGGAACAAGTAAATTAGTGGAAAAATAACAGTTGAGAACTTCTCAATTGTGGATAAATATAAATTTATAGAGCCAAGTGTCTCCACAATTAAAAAACAGGGCACATTTAAAGAAAACCTCATACAAATATAATAAACAGATTGATAAAAGTAAAGATAAAAAAATGTCTAGAAAGCAGCCAGAGAAACAATGATTCAAATGACTGCAGATTTCTCATCAGAAATCAACAATGGGCCAGCATTTTTTTAAAAAAAAATTAATTATATGCATACAGAACTGGGATACAGGCCAGAAGTGCAGGAGAGAGGATTTACCAGAGACAGAGTGGGGAGCAGAACAGGCCCATGGAGGAAGTACACTGCTGAGGGGAGCAGCAGGTCAAGAGAGGTCTGCCGAGCCATGAGGATCACCTCCAGGGTGGACAGGGATTGAACTCATGCTGCAGTGGCTCTAGCTTCTCAGTGCTGTGCTTTAACCAGCTGTGCCATCAGGGAGGGCCTGGGCCAGCCTTTATAAGGTGGTTAAAGAACTGTCAAACAGAATGCCTACTGAGAGAATATTATGAAACAGAAGTGAATTCTTACACAAAAGAAAATATGTTTCTGGGACTCTGCTTGAATAGAAATGACACTGTTGCTAAACCTATTGTTGCTAATGGTGTTCTGACCTAGAGAGCTTCTGCTAATAATGTCCTAGTTCTGGCCTTTTTTTTTTTTAAGGCATATTCTGTGATATTTAATAACTTAGTAGGACCAAATAAAACTGTCTTAGAACAGAGGTCTAGATAGATAATTAAACAAATCATTTAAAGGATTTTTCAAAAATTATTTGTTTTATCATCATGTATTTGTAGTACCTTGAATTTATCTTTTATTTTTTGTTATGGCCTTTTTATGGGGATGTTATTCTTAAAAGTTAATGCTGAGACTTCCGAAAGGGGGCGCAGAG
>NW_004567107.1:67239640-67257259 GCF_000260355.1 Condylura cristata | reverse complement strand
GAACTGGGGTACAGGCCAGAAGGTATAGGAGTGGTGAGGATTCACCAGAGACAGAGTGGGGAGCAGAACAGGCTGACTGACAAAGTACACTGTTGAGGAGAGCAGTGGGCGGGTCAGGTCCGGAGAGGTCTGCCACACCATGTGGGTCACCTCTGGGGCTAGAGATGGAACTCGTGCTGAAGTGACTTTAGCTTCACAGTGCTGTGCTTTAACCCGCTGTGCCACCAGGGAGGGTCCTAAAGTTTTTTTTTTTATTGAAGGAGCAGTGACACATATATTGTTAGATATAGGCTTCCAATGTGCAGCCTTATAAATTAACATTAGTAATACTGATGTTTGCAGTCAGAAGTCCATCAATCACCATATGGTTGGGCTCTTTACCAAATTTACCCCCTCTTCCCTCTAGTAACTAACTTATAAAAGTTTCATTTATAAAAGTTTCACTTTGTTGTTTCTTTATTTGCTTGTGTACCACATATGAGAACAGTAAGATGGTGCTTTTTTTCTCATTTGACTTATTTCACTCAATATAATAAACTCTAGATTCAGTGATACTGGTGCAAATGACAGGATTTTATCTATTTAATGTCTGTGTGGTATTTCATTGTGAATATATGCCACATTTCCTTTATCCACTTATCTGTCTGTAGGCACTTGTGTTGTTCACAACTCTTGGCTAGTGTGCAAATGCTGCAGTGAACTTTTACTTAGTGTTTTCATAACTTTGGATAAATAACCAGAAGTAGAACAGCTGTCTCAGTTAGCACTCCTATCCTCAATTGCTTATATATCCCATATGATAAAGTGCTACCTTACTTCCCTCTGCCTCCACCATTCCACACACCATAATCCCATGATTTTGTGTGACTTCTGGTATCTACAAAATAGGATCTCGTCGAAGCAAATGAAAAGAACAGATCATAGACCCAAAGGTGATCAACTAATTCCAAGTAAGGAGTGGTTGACGGAACTCATGAGGGCCTCAGGTTTGAACAGAACATTTTTCAGTTCTCGGAGTTTAAAGTAATCTGTGGCTGAGATCTAATGTTATATCCCATGTGTTCTTAATGAGATTATTTTAATATTTTGAACTTTATTATGTCCCTTGATGAGTTTCAATTACTTATTTTAATAAGAAGTTCCATCTTATTGCATCCTTGTTAATGGTTTGACTATATAGGATCACTCTTCTCAGGTGTGGCCACTGTAGATGTCCCACCACCAGAACACTTCACTCATCCACCATAGCTTTGTGCTTGCCCTCGCTCATTTTCTCAGCACTTACCCTTTCTGTCCCCCTCCTCCTAGACTACTGAATGCCTCAGATCTAAAGTCAGCTTTCAAGAGTTGACTTTAAAGTTTGTCTTTATTGGATTCTCTGCTTTTCTCATTCCACAATAAAGTGACACCATCCTGTATTTATCTTTCTCCTTCTGGCTTATGTAGTTTAACATAATCCCTTCCAGCTCCACCTACATTGCTACAAATGACAAGCATTTGTCTTTTTTGAGTGATGAATAGTATTCTGTTGTGTATATATACCACATCTTCTTGACCTCCCCAGGTTTTGGAGCATTTAGATTATTTCCATATCTTGAGTATTGTAAATAATTCTGCAATAAAAGTGGAAGTGCATATTTCCTTTTAAATTGGTGTGTTGTGTTCTTTGGGCATGTACATATGGGAGGAATCGCTGGATCATATAGCAGATCCATTTTTAGTTTTTGAGGAACCTCTACGCTGCTTTGCTTAGGGGCTGTACCAGTCCACATTCTCATCAACAATTCAAGAGGTTTCTACTTACCCACACTCTTGCTAGCAGCTAGCATTTACTATTCCTGGTCTTTCTGGCATGGGCCAGTCTCACTGGTGTGAGGTGGTATCTCTGTGGTTTTAATTTGCATTTCCTTAATGATAAGTTATGATGAATATTATTTCATTCATTATTATTCATTCATTCACTATTTCATCTACATGTTTTCTTTGAAGATGTAACTGTTTAGCACTTCTGTGTAATTTTGATTAAGTTGTTTGTTTTCTTTTTGTTGAGCTGTGTGAGTTCTTCGTAGTTCTTATATATCAGTCCCTTTCTAATTTGTGGTGTGCAAATAGTCTCATTTGGTTACTGTTTTGCTATACAAAAGTTTCTCAGTTTGATGTATTGTTTACATTCTTTTTCCTTTCTCCTGGGATCACATCTGAAAAGTTACTTCTGAAGTTTATGACAGTGTTTTGCTTAAGTTTTCTTCTCTATATATTATGGTTCAAGTCTTACATCCAAGTATGTTATCCATTTTAATTCTCATGTATGGTGAAAGTGGTCTAGTTTCATTCTTTCAATGTGGCCATCCAACACAATTTTCCCAACACCACTGTTTGAGGAGACTTTCTCTTCTCTAATGTGCATTCTTTGAATAACATTAAGACCACAGCTGCTCTCATGTGGAGCACATGGCTCAGGGTAGTTGCTGTCCCTCTCCTATTGTGTGATTCACACTAAATTTTCTTTGCTTGAATCTTTGATTGTCCTTCTCTCTAAATTATTCTATTACATCAATAAAGTCAGACAACTCTAGCAAAGGTGGTGACCATGAACAGAGAGGTGTCTCCCTCTTTTTGAGACCTCTTGTCTAGTATCTGCAATGCAGGAACAGTGCTGCAGCTCTCCTGAATGGACAATGAAGAAGACAAGGATTCTTTTCTTCCTAAATCCCCCCAGGGATGTAAGTGGTGATGTCCCTGTAGCTCTGTATAAATTTAGTTTCAGTTTCAAGCAAGTACAATAATTTCTCTGATCAGTTATTTGTCCTGCTGAAACAAGTATGGTGACTTCACTATGGCCCACCTCAGTGAGTCAGACTTATGGCCAGCCACATTGCCAATGGGTTTGTGTTCCAGAGCTCCCAGGCTGTTCTAACAGATGCAGCAATAGTGGCTTCCTTGCCCTGCCCCAGCTGGTACAGTTGGTTGACTGGCACCAAGTTCCAGTAATGTTGGTCCAGGCTGTGATGCAGCAGCCTCCAGGCCAGTCACAGGACTTCAACAAAGGTGGCAAACCCCAAGTCCCATGGCTCCTTTTTTGGGGCTGCTTGGAAGAACATTGGTTTCATGGAGGTAGTGACCACTGTGGGGCAGCCATGGGAGAGAATCCTTTTCTGTGCTGGGCCAACATGGTGGGCGCTGGATGGTAGCCCATAGTTCAGCTGCTTGGATCCATGCATGAGCTCTGCTGCAGAGTCTCCTGCACCTCCACACCAAGCCTGGCTGAAAGGTGCCAAGTGCAGTGAGCCTCTGGCTCCACTGAAGTTGGCCCTGAGCCAACTCTCCATAAATCTGCCCCAACCTCAGTGTAGGTTTGGTATGAACAGTTCTGAACAGGTGGCTGGTGTTTCCCTTTTGAATATGGTGCTGAGATGTAATGGACTAATCAGGCTAGAGCTCTCATGGACTTCTCATGGAGATTTGAGCTCTCACCAGTTCCACTCAGGATTTTGAGTCCACTGAGGAATTAAAATGGAACAATCTTATCAGTGATAAACTGATACCAATCAAAAGCTAGCATCAAAAACAGTCCATCAGGCTTGAAAATCAGCGACCCCAAAGTTTATTCATCAAACAATCTTGAAAGAGAAGCATTGAGGAGACAGCAGGTCCTTTGTAGATAGTTTCATTGGGACTTCAGTATCTCCACAGACTTCCAGACCTCCATAGACCTCTGTAGAGTTCAAGACCTCCATAGATCTGGCCATTGCATTTGCCTCTGTCCCTGCCTCTAACATTGGCTATAGAAAGCACCATCCGGCCCTCCCTGGTGGCACAGAGGGTTAAACGCAGCACTAAGAAGCTTAAACAACTTCCTCATGAGTTCGATTCCCGCCTGCCCAGGAGGTGACCACATGGCGCAGCAGACCTTTCCTGACCAGCCCGCTGCTCCCCTCTGCAGTGTACTTTGTCAATCTGCCTGTTCTGCTCCCCTCTCTGTCTCTGGTGAATCCGCTCACCCTTCGCATCTCTGGCCTGCACCCCTTTTCTATATGAATAAATAAATCTTTAAAAAAAAAAAACAAACCACCATCAGCCTGGGTCCAGTGTCTCCACAAAAGCTGTTTGCTCTTTGGTACATGCCAACAGCTGACAAAGAGCTGTAACAGTGGTGTCTCTTGACCACCTCCCAGTGACCCAGTGACTGGAGCTGACAAGCACTACTGAGCAGTACAGATCTGCACTGTTGACCAGTGACTAGCACTGCTGACCTGTGTTCAACTACCTTTGAGAGCTATCTAATTCTGAGCACCTGGCACCACTTCTGAGTGCTGTTGAATTTAGCTATGTTCAGGCTAGCATATAGTGCTGTCCAACTTCACACTGTTGCTGTGCATTACACCACTACAGTCCTGTGATCACCTCCAGCTGCTACCGTGAGTTAGATCCTGGCCCACTGCTTAACAGTGTGCCACCAGCTCCCGGCACTAGCCAAAGGAACAATGCCATCTTGCACAAGCAGCCTTTGTTTGGACTCTGGACACTATAGATACTATCTGGGGTAAGACAGTCAGTGATTTGAAACTCTTTCCTTCTTCTCAAGCACCCCTTTTTTAATAAACCCCATTGTGATTGCAACTGAGCCTGAGGGCATTAAATCCTGCAGGCAGTGCTTGTAATAAAGACAGTTATACAGTATCAAATTATGGCATACATTGCAAAGGTAAGGATCAAAGTTATACATTGTGACATTTTTCAAGGAATATTAACCATCTCTCCTCACACCAGGGAGGACATTCCTCCTGTCCAGATGATGGCTCTAGGTAGAACCAACAGTTTTCTCAAGGTTCATCACCGGAGGTCTGCCAATGGTCACGTAACCTCGAGGCCCGTTTTTGGGTCCTGTTTGCACAAGCGTGCTCAGCGCTCTGGTCATCATGACCTTGCCATATTCCACAGGTGCACCTGGCTGTGACTCTATTGTTTCTCCACAATAGAAAAGACAAAATCTAACAGCATCAAACAGAGGAAAGCAAAAAGATGAAGGATATAGAATGCTACTCAAAAAAAGTATTGACAGTCACATCCAGTTTGGCTACTATAATTTACATGGAATCATGTTACATGTAGCTTCCTAGACTAGTCATACTTACTGGAATTGTCCACAGAATTCCAGTTATTAATCCATATATTTTTTTTAAAGATTCATTTAGTTATGCATACAGAACTGGGGTGTAGGCCAGAGGTTCAGGGGCAGTGAAAGGCTTCACCAGAGACTGAGTGGGGAGCAGAACAGGCAGAGTGATGAAGTACACTGCTGAAGGGAGCAGTGGGCGGGTCAGGAGAGGTCTGCAGCACCATGTGGTTCACCTCCAGGTCTGGGAATTGAACTCATGCTGAAGTGGCTTTAGCTTCTTAGTGTTGTGCTTTAACCCGCTACACCACCAGGGAGGGCCCTATTCATCCGTCTTTAAAACTTTGTATTCCATAGTGACTTCATGTGTGTAACTACATTTTTTTTCTATAAAACTTGGTATTACACACAAAACCCAAGTGAATACTTAGTTTTAGGTGAAGGTGTTATCTTTAATTCAGAAACTGATAAATTTCTTCAGGAAAACATCGGAAACAAACTTTCAATATTTACTTGAAATGTGCTTAGCAAAATATAAGATTTTAATCTGATCAATTCCACTCATTTGATGTTTCCTGAAGTTCAGTTTGTGGTAAAGGTTTTTGTGTTCTTCCCTGAGATATAACCAATCTTTAACGATGGTTTCTGCATACTGACAGTTTCCTCATGCAAAGTCCCTGGTACAATGAGATTGAATTCATATAGCTCTTGTGATATTTATGGTATTCATTGGATTTCATTTCACTCTGAAATTGCCTGAGCTATGGGCTTTAATCAACAGATCAAAATTACTAATTGATCAACAGAATACAACCTCAATTCATTCTTTAAAATTAAAATCGACTTGTGGAGATTGTTGACTTTTTGTGGAGACTAGTTTCATTAACTCAGATCAGATCCCAGCTTCTTTCGCCCCTTGTTCAATACACAGAACCAAAGTCTGTGAAGGAAATCTCTTCATTCCAGCATAATACAGGACAGGAAAAGGAGGAATGTAAGGTGAATTTAGCTTAAATGCAATAGCATCACATTCCATGACAAGTTCCACCCAGATAAAGGACACGAGTAGGAAATTTAGACTAGCTATATGCCTAGCAGAAAATGATATGATTAAGGGAAACTGTGCCAGTCTGTATGAGTTTCTCCACTATATACTACCTAATAATGATTTCCTTTAGGAACTCCAAATTATTTACATGTGAGGCTTGCTTCCTCTGGTATGCATTCTGATGCGCTGCACCCTAAGAGATACCTTGTAGGCAAAAGTTTCTCCGCATTCATTACACTCATAGGGTTTCTCCCCTGAGTGAATTCTCTGATGTACTTTCAAAGCTGAATTTTGTGCAAAAGCTTTCCCACATTCATTGTACTCATAGGGTTTCTCTCCTGTGTGAGTTCTCTGTTGTGCTCTGAGATATGTCTTAGAGAAGGTTATTCCACATTCATTACATTCATAAGGTTTCTCTCCTTTGTGAATTCTCTGGTATGCATAAAAATACGACTTCTGGCAGAAAGATTTTCCACATTCACAACATTTGTATGGTTTCTGCCCTGTGTGGGTACTCAGGTGTGCTCTGAGTTGTGATGTCTTAGAGAAAGCATTCCCACATTCATTACATTTATAGGGTTTCTCCCCTGTGTGAATTCTCTGATGTTCTCTGAGGGTTGCTTTGTAGGCAAAAGGTTTTCTACATATATTACATTCATAAGGATTCTCTCCTTTATGGATTCTCTGGTGTGCACGGAGATGTGACTTTCAGCAGAAAAATTTCCCACATTCACTACATTTGTATGGTTTCTCCCCTGTGTGAACTCTGATGTACTTTCAGAGCTGATTTTCGGACAAAAGCTTTCCCACATTCATTGCACTCATAGTTTCTCTCCTGTGTGAATTCTCTGGTGTGCTCAGAGATGTGATATCTTAGAGTAAGATTTCCCATACTCATTACATTCATAAGGCTTCTCCTGTGTATGAATTTTCTGATGTGCACAAAGGTATGTTCTTTGGGAGAAAGTTCTTCCACATTCTTTATACTCATAGGGTTTCTCTCCTGTGTGCATTCTCTGAAGTGCTCTGAGATGTGCTGTTTTAGAGAAAGTTTTCCCACATTCATTACATTCATAAGTTTTCTCCTCTGCGTGCAATCTCTGTTCTTTGAGATGTTCCATCTTGGAGAATGTTTTTCCATTTTCACTATTTTGACATAGTTTATTTATGTATGTGTTCTCTGGTGTATTACTAGGACAGATTTCTTGTATAATCTCCCTGTTCCATTATCAACAGAAGGTTTCTCTTTTGTGTGAACTCTCAGATGTTCACTGATGTTTGACTTTTGACAGGAACTTTTCCCACATTCATTATATTCATAAAGATTGACACCTGTATGAATTCCAAAGTAATAAATGGGATGTGAAAAGGATTTCCCATACTTCTCATATTCACAAGATTGCTCCCCTAATTGGGTCCTCTGATATGGAATGAGGTATGCTTTCTGATAAAAGGATTTCCTGTGTTCATGAATTTCCAACAATTTATTATTACCTTGCTGGTTTATAATTAGGGCTGAAATTTGATGGAAAATTTTCCCATTTTTACTGCACTAGTAAGATTTCTCTTCTGTGCCAGTTCTTTGAGGTATTGTAAGGTCTAATCTCTGGCTGAAGGCATCGGAACATCTATTATATTCACAAAATTTATCTCCAGTTCATGTCTTTTGTAGTATTACAGGGGCTAGGCTCTTGCTCAAGTTTTCTTCACATTTACTGCTTTTGAAAACACCCTGTATTATTTTTTCATAGTTTTTCCTAAATTAATCATCCTTATAGATGAACAGCTGGTATTACATCAAACTTAAAAGCTTTTGTACACCAATAGACATTAACAAAAACAGACACCCCACTGATTGGGAGAAAATTTTTGCACACAATACTATGATAAGGGACTGATCATAAAGATCTACAAAGAGCTTACAAGACTCAACAAAATCTAAGTACACTTAGAGTAAGGGTAAGTAGGAAAGAGACTACAGGGGTGAAAATGGTTTGAGTGCTGTGGGGAGTCAGGTGGAAGGGTGTCCTTAGAAACAGAAAGAAAATAGTTAAGAAAGGCACAACTGATGCTGTGGTGAGAAGAAAGGCACAATGGATGCTGTGGTGAGGGGATATGGAGCCATAACAATACCCAAAGTTACCTTACATCTATACTCTACTTAGATCTATACTCTAATACACAAATAACAGTGTAAACCAATGTTAACTTAGTAAAAGAAAAAATTGTCATGATACAAAAAAATGAAAGAAAAACAAATGATGTCCTGGTAAACAAAATTAATGAACAAAAGATCAAAATTGAAGCTTTAAATGAGAAATTAACAGTTGCAGTATGTAAAAATATCAAGAGAAAATAAAAAGCCATGGAGAAAGTTATGGAATCAGAATAGATCAATGGAAGAACACATCAGTGACCATTATTACGCTAATGCACAAAAAATTTAGGTGGAAAAAGAAAAACCAAGAATAAAAAAATGAATATCCAACTCTCTGAAGAAAGGCAATATAATAATAATAATATATAAAAACAATTGTATAATACATTATTATATGTCATCATATTGCAATATTATCATATTGCCTTTGATCTTATCTCAGAAGGAGATAAGAATTAAAAGAGAACATATTTAAAGATAAAAATAGAGGAGAAGTTCCCAAACTGAGGGAATGAACTAAATATGTAAATTCATGATATTAAAAGAACACCAGTGTACCTTAACAAAATGGAACCATCACCAAAACATATACTAGTGAACTTCTAAGAATTTGAGGCAAAAAAAGAATATTTAAGTTTTTAGAGGGAAAAAACAGTTAACTTACAAAGGAATCCCACTCAAGTTTACATAGTACTTCTCCAAAGAAACACTGCAGGGAAGAAGGGGATGGAACACATGATAAAATATTTAAAGATAAAATTGCAGGCCAGATTACTCTAGCTGCAAGATGATTGATGGAAATCAAATATAAGAAAGATTTTTGTACACAAACAGAAGACTCTCTGATGGCACAAGGGGTTAAGTCTTGGCACTATCAAGCTATCACAAGCCACTGTACCATGAGTTCGATTCCTGGTCAGGAAGCTAACCCACCTGGGGCAAGGGACCTCCCTCATCTCACCCACTGCTCCCATAAGCAGTGTATTTCCACAGATCTGCCTATTCTGTTCCCCACTCTGTCTCTGGTGGATCCTCTTACCTCTCCCACCCTACAGCTCTGGCTTGTACCCCAGTTCTTGTAATCATAAATCAATAAAAATTAATCTTAATAAACAAAAACAGCAGCTAAAACATTATACTCTTCCTTCAAGAAATGATGAAAGGTGTTCTACTATCTAAATAAAAGAGGGAAACATCTACAACCAACTGAATAAGAAAATAGATGGAATATAAAATTAACCTAAGCTCTAAAGATAGACATAGGCTCAGAATAAAGGGTTGGAAAACAATCCTAAGCAAATGGGAGCCAAAGGAAGACAGGGACATCAGATAAAATAGACAAATGACAATAAAGACACAAACATCCAAAACTGAGGGAACACAGCACTAAAAAGGAAGTTTGTTGCAATGCAGGCTCATCTCAAGAAACAAGGTAATTAAACATCTGAAAAATCAAACAACATAATTCACCACATCAACAAAAGAAAAGATTAAAACCATATGATCACATCAATAGAACAGAAAAAGCATTTGGAAAGATTCAACATATCCATTTATGATGTAAACCATGGGAAAACTGGGCATTAATGAAACATCCAACATCATAAAGACCATATATGGCAAATCTACAAGTAACATCACTCTTGATGGAGATAAACTGAAAGCTGTCCACTGAGATCTGGTAAATGACAAGGATGTTCACTCTCACCACTACCATTCAACATAATATTGGAAGTCCTAGCTAGAGCAATTAGACAAAACAAAGATATAAAAGGAGCCTAAACTGGGAAAAAAGTAAAGCTATCATTATTTGAAGATGATATGATAATAAGTACACTAAAGGCTCCATTAAAAATCTAACTGAAACAATCTGTTGAGCAACAAAATAAATGTAAATAGTGAATTACCTCCCTATATGTTTCTAAACAAACAATGAGCTAGAAGAGGAAGAAACTAAGACAGAAATCCTATTTAAACAACACCAAAAATAAACACAAGGAATAAAGAAAGTGAAAGATCTCTACAAAGAAAGACTACAAACACTTAAATAGAAGACAACAATAAATGGAAAGACATTCATTGCTTATGGGTTGGGAAACTAAACATTGTTCAATATTACAGTTGTCCAAAATGGCCATCTTACCCAAAGCAATATAGAGGCTCAGTGCAATCCTTACTGAAATTTCAATGCACTTTTCAATAAACATGAAATTCATATGCAACCACAAAACACCCTGAAAAACCAAATAAGTTCTGATAGAAAAAAGGAAGAACAGTGGAATCACACTCCCATATTTCAAGCTATATAGCAAAACAATAAAAAGACACACAAATGAAAGGAAAAGAATTGAGAACCCAGCAAGAAATGCACACCTATATGAACAGTTAATCTATGCAAAAGAAGTAAAGAAGTCATCTTCAATAAATAGGGCAAGGAAGTAAAAGTACAAGTTTATCTCAAACCATACACAAAAGTTAACTCAAGATGGTAACAGACTCAGACATAAGATCTAAAACCACAAACCTGAGAAGAAACAGGAAAAACACTATATAACACAGATTTCAGAGATATTTTTGTGGATTCTTTGCCAGCAGAAAGTTAAAAAAAAAAATATATATATATATATATATAAATATAAACAATTGGAGCTATATTAGAAAAGCTTCTATACAAGTTTTAAGGCCAAAAAAATACAGTTAAAGAAGTTGTCACTAATAAAAAACACTTTCTACTAGATGGGAGAGAGTATTTGTCACCTTCTGTCTGACAAGGGGCTAATACCAGCATCTATAAATAATTCATAAAACTCACTAGAAAGAAAATCCCCCAATCCAAAAAAAAATGGAGAAAACTAAACAGGCACTTCTCTAAAGAAAACATACAGATGATCAAGAGGCACATGAAAAAATGTTCATCATCACTTATTATCAGGGAAAGCCAATTCAAACCCTCTTCACATCTGTGAGACTAGTCCATATCAAAAAGACCTAAAACAAGCACTAGTGAGGGTGTGGGAAAAAAAGAACCTCATATATTGTTGGTGGAAATGTGGCTTTATTTAGTCCTGTACAAACAGTAAGGAGTTTCTCAAAATATTAAAAATGAATCCATATGACTCATTATTCTCTCTCTAGGTAACTACCTGAAGAATAAAAATGTATTAATTGCAAGGGAAACATGCATTCCTATGTTAACTGCAGCAAACTATGAAAACAACCTATGTGCCCAAATACAGATGAATGAATCAAGATGTCACAATGAACACGACTCAGCTATCATAAATGATAAAGGCTTGCCATTTGTAACCATGAGGATGAACTAGATGTGATTATCATCAATGAAGTAAGTCAGAAGGATAAGGACAAATAGAGATAATATCACTTACATGTGGAACATAGAAATACCACACAAAGGATAGATTAAACTGAACAAACACAAAACCTAGAAAGCTGACTTTAGAAATGAGGCTACCAGAGAGGTAAGAAGAGCCAAAGGAAAAAGCAAAGTGCGGTGGAGCTTTCCTGGCAGCCTAGGGGTTAAGCCTCAGGGCTATCACTGCTGTGTCCTGATATAGCCAGAGAGCTGACCCACATATGGCACAGCAGAACTCTCCTATCTTGCCTACTGTTCCTCTTACAGTGTATTTCAGTAGATCTGCCTGTTCTGCTTCCTACTCTGATGAATACTCTCTCTCACACACACACCCTTCTGGCCTACACCCCAGTTCAACTATATAAAAACAAGTAAAAAAGTTAAGATTTTATAAAATGTGGGGGAGAGAGCACAATAGGCCATGAGGATGGTAGGTGCTTTGGTTATGGGTGTGGTATAACAACAACATCTGCAGAGAAATCCTGTACGACTAAAACACAAATAACAATGGTATCTCAATTTTAAAAATAAAAATGAGAATATAATTACAAGCCAGCCATCTGCAAGCCAGGAAGAGAGGTCTCACCAGAAATCAAGCCTGTTGGCACCATGATTCTACATTCCTTACTTCAAGAACAGTGAAAAATAAACTGTTTAAGCCATTTAGACTGTAACAGTTGATATTTTGTTAGGCTGGTCTAATTAACTAAAACTTAAGTGGAAATCAAAACCTCAAAGACTTCATAATACTAGAATGGCTAGAACCAAGAAATCAGATAATAAAACTGGTGAAGACGTGGAAAAATTAGAACCTTCATCTGTCACAAGGTCTGTAATATGGTGCAGCCACTCTGGAATATAGGTTGGATGTTCCTCACAGTTACCATACGACCTAGGTTAATTCAATCCTAGGTTAAACTAAAAAAAAATAAGACCTTTTGTCTTTAGAAAAACATATAAATGAATGTTCCTAGTAATATTATTCTATAGTAGCACAAAGAATCCCAAATATTCCTCAACTGAACAAAACAAATATGGTATACAATAAAACATTGCATTGCCATAAAAAGAATGAGATACTGACATGTCTGCATGTTACTTTGTAATGCTAAGTGAAAAAAAATCACAAGACCATTTCATGTATGATTCAATTTATATGAAATGTTCACAACAACCAACATAAAGAAACAAAGAATAGTGGTTGCTAGGGCTGGAGGGTGGGGAGAGGACTAAGGGCTATGAAATCTCTTTTGTGAAATGAAGAAAACTGACTAAGGTAATGCCTACACATATCTCTGCATAAAAGCCACTGAAATGTACACTTTAAGTAACTTGAATAGTATGTGAGTTATATCTAACAAAGCTGTTTAAAAGTAAAAGAAGATCCCCCTGTTAAAATTGAACCCAAAGTGTTCTTCTGTCTGTGCTCATTGAACTGGATACCTCTGATTTAGGAATTCTTCCTCTAAGGACCAGAGCTCTTCTCCTTGCTCCAATTTGAAGATCACTTCAGATTTGGTAGTACAACAGCCAGTAAATGTAAACAGTTGAGGGTATATACAGATTATATATTTAGGCTTTGTGCTTTCTAAAGATGGAGAAAAATATTGCAGCAAAGGCAGCAAAATAAAGGTGTTCATTTGGTATCTGTAATGAAGAAATCATGACAAACATTTTTCTGTTTCACTGGAGGCTTCAGATATACTAGAGTTCTTAATCAAAAGTCTGAACATCATTCTCTATAAAGCATTCATATGTACTGATAATTGAAAAAGGAAATGTAGAGCCCCATGGAAGGTCGGCTCACCCACTGAGACCAGGTGGCTGTAGTTCTCCAGTATCACACCCCTATAGAGGGTCCTCTGGGCAGGGACCACAAACTGCCACTCATCCTTGGTGAACTCCATAGTCACATCTTCTAATGACACTGATCTCTGCAGCATCACATTTTGTTCAAAGATTCAGAATTAGGTGACAAAGAAAATGACCTTTGAGAACCACTACTTTTTCTATTTATTCTTCAGCTTTAGAATGGTTATGAAGAATACCTATTTTTTTTACCTAGTTTTGTCTATAATTTGGAGTTAGTTAAAAAGGGTTTCAATTTACCATGATTTATATACATATTTTTTAAATCTCAGGCTTTTTAATAGAAAAATATTCAACGAAAAAGACTGTACAACTCTTCTACCACCCAAGGGATAACTATCTTGGCAAGTACTTTAAACAATTCTAGGATCTTCATTACCTTCCTTAAACATCTGCATTGAAAATAATGAAGTCAAGAAGGAATACACATAAGTTGCACAGATGTTACACATGATCAAACATATGCATAAATAAAGTTATAGAGCACATGAAGCATGAAGACCAACCTTCCAAGGAGTTAGAATGAAAGAGACCAACCTGTGAACACTATTTACACTGAAGTAAAAGCAACAGATTTCAGGATGGGGATAGAATTATAGCACAGAAGCAGCAAACAATTTAATATAACCATACCCTTGCACCAGCTTAGGTGTATGAGAGTCATCTTGAATGCTGGTTCCAAATTTGGGATCCAACAGGAAGAAAGTGTGTTAGACAAATATTTTAGTGAGTCTGATATAGTCACATGGCTACTGAAGAATTTGTGGAACAAAAAGCTGTCCTGTTGTGTAAACTAGTTTACATGTGGTTTAGAACAGAGAGTTACAAGCAATTCTGCAGGTAACTTAAATTTTCAGAGACAACCAGACAACACCTTGAGCACACACCAATTACAGAAAGAAAAGTACCAAAACAACCTGTGCAAAGGCTGGGAGAAAAATATAGGCCACAAAGTCAGAGAAGATATTTTCTGAAAAATGATAGAAACAGGTGTCTTGGAAACTGAGAAAAAGGAAAGTTTCCACAATAAAAGACTTTAAAGGAGATGGTGAAACATGGAGTTAGAAAGTAGACAAGCAATGGGTAAAGTTTCAGTTACACCAAATCACTGTGTCCTACAAGCCTGTTTTAGGGCATCACACATAAAGTTAGTACACACACACACACACACACACATACAATAATACATTGTACACATAAAAAGTAAGATGGTACAGCTCATGTTAAGAGAGTAGTGCTCTTATCACAATTAAAAGTAGAAAAGAAATAGACAAAAGAGATTAAAAACCAAACTTTCCCCAGTGTTACTTTCCGCAGTTACTTTTCATTCATGTCTGCAGTAATACTGATACTGCTAATGTACCAGAAGCTTAGATAACTAAAACAAATCAACAAAAGAAGAGGAACATCTCTCACGAAATGCACTGTAACCTAACAAAAAATAAAGAAAATTCAAATATATTTTCCAAAACTAAAAATAAAGAAATTAGTGAGAAAATTACACTTTTTTCAATTTTGCCGATCTTCTTAATATATGATTTAATAAAAATCAGTTTGCTCTAAAAGAAAATTAAACTGATAAGTTACATAAGTGAAAAGAATATAAGATTCCAAGAAAATTCTGTAGCTCTATAGCAACAATATAAAACTTAACACTTGTAGACATTAACAAAAGCAATCTATGGAACATTTATATAAGAAACACGGCTGAATCACAGTAAGAACTGTGATTTCATGTACTTTAATTTATTTCCTCCAATCCTGCTCCAACTCTGCTGTAGTCTGAGGACAGTCCTCAATCAGAATTAAACTCTGAGCAGCATGTTAAGTACAGAACTGACAGCACTGCGCTGGGGTTGAGTCAAAGCTTCATTCCCAGAAAACTGTCATTACTTGGCCTATTTGGTGGTTCCCTCATATATCTGAGCTAATTCAGAGTTCACACAGTATGAAAAGCCTAGTCCTCACAGACATTTGTCATAAACATCTACAAGTATTAGTCTAAATTTGCGGCTACCTGAAGTGGTAAGTAACAGCTGGGACAAACAATGGTCTAATCACAAAGCTTACCAGGAAAAGTTGGGGAATGAGATAGTCACAACCATTTTAAAAAGCTCTGGCTATAGACATGTATAAAAATATGCGTATGCTTAGACCTGTCAACATGTTCACGAAAGATATGAAAAGACCCTAAGCTGTCATCTTTAGGTGACCTTCAGGAAGTGAAGACTAACACACAGTTATAAACAACTGCCTGCTGTTGAAGGCATGCCCAGATACTCAGAGTCCCTTGGCAAAGAATGAGAGACTTAATGGTCCTATGCATTTAAGGAAATGTCTGTAGCAATTTTAAATGCTGCAGGTCACAAAAAACAGAGGCTTTTAAAAAGTCATTAAATAAATAAATTTCAACAACCCCCCCAAAGAGGGAAACATTCTAATTTCTAGAGTTGCTCCATTATCTTATTTTAAATGTCTCTTTTTCTACAAAATAATTTCAAAACAAAGAGAGAAACAAGGAAATAAGACCCATTTTCAGGAAAAAGGTGTTAACAGTTAAATCAGTTTTTGTTTCCTAAGTAGTCGGCTTTCTAAGGAAACTGATACTGAGTTAATATACAATGATTTTGAATCAGCTATTTGACCTGAAGGAAACAAGGTATAAGAACTAAAATAAAAGAATCTGAACATTTCACTAAATAAGAGATCAATAAAGGGAAATTACTAAAAGAAGCCAGAGTTGGAAAGCACAATAACTGAAACAAAAATTTCACTCCTGGGCTTCATATAGCACATTTGAGCTGGTAGAACAAAGAAGGAACAACCTGGACAATATGTATGATGAAATAACACAGTATGAGAAACAAAAGGAAAAATAATGACCAAGAAAATGAACTATGAGGCAGCATCAAGTTTCCCACCATATGCATAATGAGAGTCTCAGACAGAGAGGGGTCTTTCTGTCTAAAAGGATACTTAAAGGTATAATGAGCCAAAAGTCTCCATACTGGATGGAAAAAATTAATCTGTGCATTCAAGAAGTTCAACAATCTTCAAGTTGCATAGTACTGGAGTAAAAGATCCATGCCTGGAAATATGGTAATCAAACTGTCAAAACAACATATAAATAATTTTGAAAGCAGCAAGAGAGTGACTCATTGTGCACAGTATTAACAATTGATAACTAATCAGAAACCATGGAGGACAGAGGTAGTGAGATAACGTATTAAATGTGCTGAAAAAAAAAACTTTTGTTAGAAAATAATTTTTTATACTGTAAGACCAATCAATGGCTACCAGAAAGGAAGGAGGGTAGGTAAGGAGGGTAGGTAAAAAGGGCCCACTGTATGATGGATAGAACTGGACCTTTAATAATGAAGTTAATGTGGGATATACAGATTAACAGATCTTGACCTGTGATGGTGTACACTCCAGAAACATAAATGTTATAATTAAAAAGCTACTAAAAATTTTGTCAACCAAGAATTCTACATTCAGCAAAAGTGAATAAATTAAGTTTTCCAGATAAAAACAAACAAGAAAAACTGGTCTACAAGAAATAATATAGACATAGTTGGGCAAATATATCCAGACAGAAAGTAGATTTGTGGTGGCTTGAGGGGGTGATGGAATGGAGTGAAATGTTCAGAGTATCTTTCTTATTTTTTTTTAAGATTTATTTATTTGTGCATACAGAACTGGGGTACAGGCCAGAGGCTCAGGGGCAGCAAGATGGTGTGTGTTTTAACCCGCTGTGCTACCAGGGAGGGCCGAGAGTATCTTTCTAAATTGATGAAAATATTCTAAAATTGATTATGCTGACTTTTCTACATATCTGTTAATTGTACTAAAACATCAAATACTGGAAGTCCTAGACAGAACAACAAGACAAGAAAAAGGCATACAAGGAATCCAAATAAAGAAAGAAGTAAAGCTATCACTGTTTAAGGATGACATGATAGAGAATCCCAAAAACTCCATAGAAAAACTTATCAAAATAATAAGTAAAGAAGCAGGATAAAAAATCTACACACAGGCCCTCCCTGGTGGCGCAG
>NW_004567107.1:67234954-67236247 GCF_000260355.1 Condylura cristata | reverse complement strand
TACTTCCTCCTTTCCCGCCTTAATCTTCCACTCTTACTGCCTAATGGTATATAAAGGGATCACTGGAAATAAACGAGAGACTCCTGGATGAAGAACCTCAGCGTCCTGTGTTTTCTTTAACCTCATCGTCCCTCGCCGGACTCGGCTCCGATCAGCCGGATGCGGCAAAGAAAAAGGAACTCTCCTACACTGCTGGTGGGAATTCAAACTGGTACAACCATTATGGCAAATGGTGGGGGGGTTCTCAAACTGCTAAAAATGGAGCTTACATATGATACAGCGATTCCACTCCTACTTATCTACCCAAAGAACACAAAATCAGTAATTCAAAAGGATACCTACATCCCTGTGTTTATTGCTCTATTTACAATAGGGTAGATGTGGAATCAACCCAAATGGCCAAAAACAGATGACTGAATCAAGAAGAGGTGGTACATATAGGCAATGTAATATAATTAAGCAATCAAAAAAAGATAAACTCATTTTACTTGTGGCAACATGGATGGAACTAGAAAAGATCATGGTTAGTGAAATAAGCCAGAAAGAAAAGGAAAAATACCAGATGGTTTCACTCATAGCAGGAGTGTAAGGGATCAGGGAAAGAAAAATAGTAATTGCAATTAAGAAAAAATAAAAGAATGTCAACTACTATAAACCAGAGACAATCAATGGGGAGGAGAGGAGAACAAGATCAAAACTGGGGTGGGAAGAGCACATGGGACTATGGTGATGGCACATGGGTGAAGTGGTTGTGGGAAGTCCACAGGGATTACAGCTGTGATGAAAAAATGTACAAAATGAATAATGTAATATATATATAAAATAAAATAAAAAGTGTACTCAAACATCAATGAGTTCTACAGTTTAAATAGGTAAATGTTACAGCATGTGAATTGAATCCCAATAATGTAGTTTTAAAAAGAGGAGATGAAATCATTCAGGAACAAATGAAAGATTAAAGGACCTAGGATGGAAACTGGGAGTGAGCTATTGGGAAAGATGATGATGCCATGAAAACAGCAGTAGGGAAAGGACAGGCCAAGTTGATACAAGCTATGCAATGGCTATCGTCTGACAGATTCTGGGTAGCTCAGGAAAAGCTCTGAAAAATCAGAATTTCCACTGCTAACTTATGTTATGACCTCCCTTTTTTGTATAATCATAATATCAAAAAATATTGTAGCAACATCAGTTTGTAACTGGATTGCCTTAGCTCTAAATTGGCTACCTGGCCTGGGCAAAGTACAAGCTGAGCTGCTCCTGGGCAGGAAATTCCTTTGACTGAAGACAAAA
>NW_004567107.1:67229312-67234499 GCF_000260355.1 Condylura cristata | reverse complement strand
CAAAGATGTATAGTATAGTGTGCCATAAAGTAGCAGGAAGAAGATGCATTGTTCTCCTCTTCCTTTAAAACTTTTATGCTGATTTCTTATTAACTTACCTGATGCATTATTGTAACTAAATCTTGCTACACAGTATAAATAAAGACCTGCAAAAAAGATGAGAAGGAAGACTTGCACCCAACTCCGACTCCCGCCCCGTGCTCCTCCCTTTTTAGGAATCTCTGCTTGCCGACGCCTTCCCACCTTAGGGTCCTGCCTGTGCTGTCTTCAGATACTTCAATAGTTGGAGCTGGACTCCAACACCAAGTGAAGGACAGTCAGACACATTAATGGAGAAATTGTCCAGAAGGATAGAGAGAGTGTTGGGCCCGACCAGTAATTCCGCCCCTCCACCTTCCTTTGAGTCTGTGTGACCCCACTCTAGGCCCAGATAGATGTGCAGGCAGATACCACATTCTGGCATCAGTTCCTGGAACCTGTCAAAACTGGATCCTGGTATCAGCTCCTGACACACAACTAAGACATCTGTTCCTGAAAACATGTCCTTGTAACTCTGACACGACCTGTGATGCTTGCTAATCTTTGAATTCATTTGCTAAGTTGGATTTGCGCGGGCTTTGGATTTGCACGGCTATGACATATGTAATGGCCAATGAGGCCTATATATTCCCTAACATTTCTCTGGTCGGGGTCTTGCTCCTTTTGTGTGGCCTGCGCGCCTGCAGGAAAGCTTGACCCTAGCTAGCTGGCTCAATAAACTCCGCTTGCTTGTACATCTCTGGCCCTGTCCTTTGTCACAGGCGGCAACCAGGTGATTTCGGACCTTAACACAAGTAGGACAGGCAAGTGCTAAAAAAGTCAAGGAAGGAAAGGCATAAACAGCATCTTATGAATTGGATTATGATAAAGATTGATCACTGGAGATCACAGGCAAATGGGAAGAGAAACGAAGGCATCATGCATAGACTGGAAGTATGAATTTATAGTATTGAAAAATTTGAAAGAGTACAGAATTTTATACCATCTGCTAAGAAATGTGCATATAGTGGATACTCTATTTTCAGTAGGCAATTTTAAGGTGACCTGGTTGATTCCTCAAACATATGTCTAATTCAATTTCCATATTTGAGTTCTGAAAAACAGTACTGACCAAGTTCACATTTTAGTAGTGCATCTTTTACTTTTGTTGAAAAACAAGTTGAGACAACGTTCCACATTATTTTAGGGTTATTACTGAAAGTTAAACAAATCACCTACTGTAGAACAACAAAGATGCTTTTTATTTTCAATACACAATATTGTATCATAATATTGTATTCTAGAATACAAGGAATCAGTTTACTTTTATCTTTTTACCACTGTCAATCCTTAAAGTATTGTCTATACTCTGAGATTGACTAACAAAGACCTCAAAAATAAATCTGGGATCCTAATTCGGTAAATTTTAAGTACCAGAGGATCCACATATAGCCACATGTCACCTTTGTTCTGCTATGAATCTGTATAGCTGTACCTTCTCTGCATTTGATTTCTATTTTTCCATGTTAATTTGTAGTATGTATGCCTTTATAACAGCTATGGCAAGTTAAATAGGTCATTAAAAATTAACTCACCTGGAGTATGTTCTTTTTTGCTGCTCCTGGAAGGTTAAGAAGTGTGAAGTTTCAGCTGGGACTAAGGAAAAAGGGGGGGGGGGGCAAGTTTCATGAGAAACCTGGTTTGTCTTAGACTCCTACATTCATTAGTATCAAAACCTCATCACACCACCTAGGGACAGGGAGGATCACACAGAGGTGGCACCACCTGGACATGTGAGTAATATGAGTAAACTTAATGTCAATGAATCAGTAAATTAACAATTTATGTCTCATTATGACTAATTAAAAAAAAGTAAAAGAAATACAACAGTATATTACAAATGTACCAGAGATAAATCCTCACCTTCCTTAAACTATTATCATTCAAAAATTACTCTGGCTGCACTGCTAAAGAATTCTTGTCTTTACACATTAAGACAGTTTAAATGGAAAACTCTGAAATAAAGATGCAACAACTTACGCAAGAATTATAATTCTTAACTTTGCTCTAAATTAGTTGCAGTTTCTAAAAGAGACTGATGTTTATAGTAGGTAATACTATATGTCAATAAATAGCACTTTGCTTACTTCTTGGTTCTGCCCTGGGTGAGTTACAAATCATTTATTTCAGGCCTGTGATTTTTTGTGGTTCCAACTGTTGGAGACTCTTTGTTCCCCGATCATGGATTATTGGGGGGCAGAAAAGGCAGGGTCTCAAGGTGGGAGCAGCATCGGCGAGCGGAGATTCCTAAAAGGGGGAAAAGGGGAATGGGAGCGAGGAAGACAGGGGAGTCGGAGTTGGGTACAAGTCTTCCCGTTCTGCTGTCAGCAGAAGTTTATTTTACACATTTTAGGCAGGTAATTAACATATGAATTGGGCTGAGACCACAATCTTTTTTCTGAGTGCAGTTGGGTTCATATAGACCTTCAGCTAAGATCACAACATTATTGATCTATTAAAATTAAGTCCATAAAATTTAAAGCTAACATATTTTTAGTGATGGTTGGCTAAAAATAAAATTCCTTTAGGCCCTCCCTGGTGGCGCAGCAGGTTAGAGCACAGCACTGAGAATCTAAAGCTGATTCCTGCCTGCCCCGGAGGTGACCACATGGCGTGGCAGACCTCTCCTGACCCGCCCACTGCTGCCCTCAGCAGTGTACTTCGTCGATCTGCCTGTTCTGCTCCCCACTCTGTCTCTGGTGAAGCCTCTCGCCGACCCTGAGCCTCTGGCCTGTACCCCAGTTCTGTATGCACAAAGAAATAAATCTTTAAAAAAACTAAAAACTAAAAATAAAATAAAATTTCTTTAGACCTAAAATGCTATTCTATGACCATCATTTTTACCAAGACATCTTAAAGAGTAAAGTCAAGTCAAGGATTAGGGTGGAGATGTGAAGGATAGAGTAAGATTATGGCCCAGGATGGAGTGATTCTCTTGTAATCACAAAGAGATACAGTAAAATTCCTCAAAAGCTGAATAGAGGATTTAGGTGAAGTTCCTTATTTGAAGTTTAGACAACAGAAAACTTAAGGATTTCTTTAGAAGGATTATGTGAGATAGTAGAGAGATGGGATTTGAGTTCTCTTATCTGGGCAGTGAAAATATGATTATTCTAGTCCTGCCTTGTCTTACAATATTAATTTTGTTATAACTGTTTCTATTAATCAGCCAGTTGTAATATTTCTGATTCCAAGAGAGGACTTTCCCATCCTGAGGCAGCACTTGCTCACCTGAGCCAGGCAGCACCTTATGAGGCTGAGGCAGTCCAGTAGAAAACGGATGGTTGCTTGGAATATTTTGATTATACAGAAAAGGGGGGCTCATAACATGAGCTAGCATGGAAATTCTGATTTTTTTCAGGGTGTTTCCCCTCCACCAGGATCGTGTCTGACGACAGAAGTTGCATAGCTTGTGTAACCAATAGCATCAGTTTTGTTATTGTGTTCAGGAAAAAGGGAACTTCATCATAAGTCTAAGTGCCACCAATGGTAACGGGCTTGGTGAGGCAGTAGCTTCAACTAGAAGATGAAGGGAACAGAGTGTTTTTTAGTATTTCATAATCTCTGGACATGCTCTTAGCAGTTATCCACTGAAGTGTCTTTTCTAGTGTAGGCATGTCATAGGTTAGCAGGACCCTACATCCAAAAGCACTCTCCAGTATTGCTGGACTGTGCTTCTGCAGGGGTTTAAGAACTCCCCAACTATTTTGGGGGAAATACTAGCCAGTGACCTAGGAAAGGTTAAATTAAACCAAGGCATATTATTACAATATATGGACAATTTATTAATTGCTAGCCCAGACTATGAGTCTAGTCTGGGAAATACCATACTGGTACTGAACCACCTGGTAGCGTGCAACTACAAAGTGTCATCTCAAAAGGCACAAATATATAAGCAAAAGGTGACATATTTGGGTTTTGAGATTAAAAAAGGAACAACCAGGGAAAGAGAGAGAGAGGGATACAAGGTAACTGGACTACCTTACCAGCTTGGCCAACTTGGAGCTCTAGTAACAAAACTAAACTGCTAGTCCTCACTCACATCATTTGAGAGCTGTTACCTCTCCAGAGCGACAGTTGAAAAACTGCTCTCTATTTATCCCCCAAAGTCCCAGAATGCCTGCTGGGTCCTCGCAGTTCTCTCCTTGGTACTGCTGGGAGTTGTAGTTTTCCAATCACTGGAGTAGGGGGTGGAGTCCACAAAACTATGCAGAGTTCCTTTAAGACATCCTTCCCTTTAACAGTCTGACAGTCAAGTATCCCTTTCAGCTCTAGGTTAGTTCTTTGGACAAGTAGGTCCAGTGTCTACTGTCAGTCACACAGTCTATATTACTTCTGGTATAATGACATCACCAAATCTAATTCAACTATACAAAGATCAAATACAACTTCTGGTTGAACCATGGAGGACCTGTTTTTTCTAGAACCTTTATTTTGGTTCCAAAGCTCTTAGGAGAAATCTGTTAGAAGGGCTATTCTTCCAAGTGAGAGCTGTTCCTGGGACTCCCTTTTTTCCATATTAAAGGAGTTTCTTTTTTGCTCTGTTCCAAAGTGGCTAGGACCTGAATCTGAGAAACAAATTTCCTTAATTTCAAAGCTAAACAGGACATGGAATTCACTAGAAATGTACTACCCAGAATTACATTCATTAGCAACTGCCTGTAACTGGTGGATGAAAATATTAGGAAACCTGAAGGAGATATCACAAGGTTAAAACCTGAGTCATGCAAGGAAGTAGGGGAAGAAGGAACATGACCATTAACCCAGTCATAGCAATCAAGACTCTTAGTGCCTTATCACAAGGCCTAAGGCCCAAGCAGGTATCAGACTCCTGTATCAGACTGCTGTAGGGAATACAGGAAGACCTGAGAGTAAAGATAAAGAGATTGGGCCCACAGTGATATTCCAGTTATCCAAAATCAGCAGCACTCCACAAAGCTCTCCACAAAGGAGTGAACCCCTCCCAAAGAGAAAAAGGTGGCATCAGGGCAGTCACTGCACTGATTCAGGACAGCAGTTCTGCCCAACTGTGACTGCAGAGGATTTTTTTTAGTGTTTATTTATTTATGCATATAGAACTGGGGTACAGGCCAGAGGTGCAGGGGTGGT
>NW_004567107.1:67227221-67229212 GCF_000260355.1 Condylura cristata | reverse complement strand
CCTCCGGGGCCAGGGATGGAACTCCAGTGAAGCTGCTGTAGTTGGCTTGCAGTGCTGCGCTTTAACCTGCCGTACCACCAAGGAGGACCCTGCAGATGCTTCTTTGCACCCACTCTCCCCCTCTGCAGAGCAGTAGCCTCCCACCTGCCAGTGACCTGTATCTTGTGTGTGTGGGAGTAGGAGGTGTGGGGGGCTTCTCTCCACTGACCTCCCTCTGTGGAGGCAGCTCTCCTAAGGGCACCCACCTGCAACCATGCAGGCCTCTATCAACAAGCCTATCCCTTTGGGGCAGCTCTGCCTGCCTGCTTGTGAGTATGCAAGTGTCCTCTGTCCTTTTTTCTAATAAGCCTGCTCTTTAAGTATAATTGAGTCTCTGTCTCCTGGAGAAACTCACCTGGGAACTCACTGCATGCCACTAAAAGGGGAGCTCTGGTGAAACCTTTCCAGAGTGAACCCAAGGACTCTACATTAACTCCAAAAAAAAATGATATTAGCACCTATTGCACCTACAGCAGATAGGATCACAAATTATATAATTCTTTGGGTTAAATATACCATTGTAAAATTAACTTCACCTCTTATTCTTTTTACTGTTGCTACTGAAAAATATTTAAATATATTGGTTTGCATTATCTTACTAGTGGTCAGTACTGCATTTATCAGGCTTTGCCTTTGAAGATAAAGACAGTGAGCCTAGACAGCGCAGGAAAATTCAAAAGCCCAGCCTGAACATGGAGCGCTGGAAATGGAAAATTGACTCCACAAACTGCAGGATATGTGTCACCTGGTGAGATTCCCTCTGCATTCACTTCACAATGGGCCCTATCACTGAGAACCTGAGAATAGGCCGCCCTGCAAGTGCTCCCAAGGTTGCAAATTCCAACTGGACCAGCAGGTATGTGAGGAGGAACAAGGGTCCATCCATATTCTTACTCTCTCACCCCGGAGTAAATATTACATACCCATAAAATGTCTTTTTCTCCCAAACACCATCCCTGGGGGCGAAGGAGAGTTCAGCACGGGCCTCCAGGACAAAGAGGGGTCGGGAGAGCCCCCTCCGCGGTGGCGGTCAATTCCTGCTCCTGTGTGCCGAACAGAAGTCTCACCTACCCCTAAAGGAGTCAGGCCTTGCGGAGACCGATCCCTGGGTGTTCCACCAGTGCGCCCACAGGCCAGCCTACCTAAGAGCCAGAGGACCCTGCAACCTGGTCCCTTTTGACCCCGGAAGTGCGACGTAGGGGACGCGGTGCGCATGTGTGCGCCTGCGCCCAGTGAGCCCCGCAGACTTCCCAGAGAGCTGGGCCCATGCCCCAAAGTTTTGGCCACAGAAGATAATTGTTGAAGCATTTCTGAATTGCTAGCGGTTTTGCTGCCGCGACATTTCCCCTGAAACAGCATGCAATATGGGTTAAACTTGCTCTTTATGGCAGAATGTATTACAATGTGTGATGATCCTCAGTTGGGTGGAGCCTAGTTGGAGAAACATCAGCTGCAAAATGTTAGATGAGTCACTAGGACAGAATGCAAGGAAAGCAATAGAGCACAGCCTGGTTCTCAAAGCACCCAGATTTATTGGAGAAGAGGAAAGAGCTCCTGCGAGGTTTGTCAGTCCTCACAGAGGGCCAGCAAAATCGTGCGCTGGTCACAGGCTAGGGATATTTGATAGACCGGGAATGAAAAAGTATTGGGACTGATAGTTTTCCTAGAATGCGGAACTGAGTTGTTTTTTTCTGCGTCTAGGTGATCTATATGGAAATCACTATCTGGCGCCCCTCCTCATCCGGGTTCTAGGTACAGCAGTGGGGGCATCTTTTCTGGAATTTGGAAGGATCTAACTCCTGTTTTGTCCCAACTTCTGTAACCGGCCACAAGAAAGGAAGGTGGGAGGCAGAAAGGCTGAGCAAGCAGAGTTTATTGCTCCGGGACAGCAGCTGAGAAGGAGCCCCTAGAGTGGGGTCTGCAGCTACTGCCAACTCAATAAGGGGGAAGGG
>NW_004567107.1:67130514-67225287 GCF_000260355.1 Condylura cristata | reverse complement strand
TATGGTTGTTCATTATTTTTGTTATTTTCTCGCCTGGTCCATTATACTCCTGCTATGAGTGAAACCATCTGGTATTTTTCTTTCTCTTTCTGGCTTATCTCACTAAGCATGATCTTTTCCAGCTCCATCATACCAGACTTTTTAACAAATTAAAGACATATGGACACATTAACATTTTTTAGTGGACTTTTTTTTTTTTTAAGATTCATTTATTCATACAGAACTGGGGTACAGGCCAGAGATGCGGAGGGTGAGAGAATTCACCAGGGACAGAGTGGGGAGCAGAACAGGCAGATCAACGAAGTACACTGCTGAGGGGAAGCTGCCGGCGGGTCAGGAGAGGTCTGCCACGCCATGTGAATCTCCTCCGGGGCAGGCAGGGATCGAACTCATGCTGAAGTGGCTCAAGCTTCTTTTGCAGTGCATTAACCCACTGCGCCACCAGGGAGGGCCTTTTAGTAGACTTTTAAGTGCCTCTTTAGGGTTACAGAATATTTGAGCAAAAAATACAGAGTTCCCTTATACCTCCTCCCATAAGCCTACTGTTTTCCCTATTATTGACATCTTAGGTTCGTGTGGTACATTTTGTAGGAGTAATAAATGATGCATTGTTGTTAAACTTCATAGCTTATGTTCCAATCACCCTTTTGCTATTGTGTGGCATTAGTATATTGTTGCACTAGAAGTCTGTATTTTGTGTCTTGTCAACCTCTACCCTCTTGCCAGATAACCTGCTACAGTCACTGCTATTATTCATAACACCTGTTTCTACCTGATACTAAGTTCCCCCAATCTCATGCCTTTTACCTCATTACCCTTTTTCCCTTCCCTCTTAAGCTCAGAAATCTCACTTGTTTATTATTAGCAGGTGTCGAACTGTTAGCCACTATCATTTGTCTTTATAGTTTTCCCTTTTCCAGAAAATCATATAGTTGGAATTAAGTAAGACTTTTTAGGCCAGCTTCTTACAGAAAATGTATTTAAACTTTCTTCATGTGTATCCTAAGAGCTCATTTCTTTTTATTGTAGAGTAATACTCTATTGGGTGGATATCCATAGCCACTCCTATATTGAAGAACATCCTGGTTGCTTCTAAGTGTTTGCTACTAAGAAGTATACTATTACAATTTATGTCGATGTGTAGTCTTTTGTGTGGACACAAGCTTTGAAATTAGTTCCAAAGAGTGAGTGCAGTTGTTAAATTGTATGGCAGAAACATGGTAAAGTGTTATAAGAAACTGCCAAATGACCTCCCCAAAGTAGATGTACCATTTTGCATTCTCATCAGCAATGAGTGAATTCTACTTCCTCCACATCCTTGCCGACATTAGTTGTTAGTGTTTGGGTTTTGACCATTCTGATACATACCTCATAATTTGCAATTCTGTGCTAACATGTGATGCTGGGCTTTTTATGACTATTGCCTATTGCCATTAAGTGTATCTTTTTGGTGAGATGTTTTACAACTCTTTTTCCCATAGTTCGACTTCATTGTTAGTTTCCTTATATTCAGTTTTAAGGGTTAATTGTTTATTTTGTATAAAATTTCTTTACAGATATGTCTTTAAATTTTTTTCTCAGCCTGTCATTTATATTCTATACACTAACACTAACCATAACTTTAGAAATAATCCTAGTCCTTATACAAACTCTAAAACTAAACCTGAGCTTCACCCTAAACGTGACACTAACCCTACACCTTATCCCTACACCTAAACAAAAATCTAAGCCCTAAAACCAAAAGCTAAGACCAATGTGAATTCACTTACACACTAAACATATTCATGTATCGAATCCTAATTTGAACCCAAACTCTAAAGGTGGCCATAACATTAACCTTAACCCAATTCCTATTTGTAGTCATAATGTAACCCTAACTTTAAATATAAAACTAATCCTTAACCTAACATTAACTTGTCTAACCCAAACCCTAATTTTATACTCACCCCAACCCTAATTTTAAACATAACACTAATCCTAATCCTAGCCAGGCCTCTAGTACAAATCTAACCTTAACCTAATGCTAACATTAACCCTAAACCTAAAACTCTTACAACCTGTCATAACCTTTTACCTAGCCCTACCCTAACCTTTAACATAATATTAGGCCTGACCCCAACTTTAACTATAAATCTAACTCTAATAATAACTCTAACCCTAACTTGGTATTACACCGAACAATAACCATCATTATAACCCTACCCTAAGCCAGATTATAACCTAATTCTAATCTATAACTAAACCTAAACTATTCCTACAATTTAACCCTAACCATTCCTTATGCTAACCATAATCCTAAAACTTTTTCTATGTAAAAAACCTTAATCCTAATCCTAACCCTAATCCTAATCTAAACTTGAACCCAAAATCATACCCTAACTCTTCTTCAAATTCTCTGATAATCCTAACCCTAATCCTAACCATTATCCTACACCTAAATCTAACACTAACCTAAATCTAACCCTTAATATTAATTCTAAACCAGAATTAAACAAAACTTTAAACTTATCCCTACACCTACACTGAACTGTAATGCTACCATTAATCTGAACTTTAAATATAAGCCTAATTCTAATCTTAACCCTAATGCTAAACCTGAATCAAAATCTAAACTAACTGGGCCCTCTCTGGTGGTGCAGTGGGTTAGAGTGCAACACTAAAGCTATTCGTAGCCACTGCAGCACAAATTCAATCCCAGCCAGGAGAGGTGACTTACATGGTTCAGCACACCTCTCCTGTCCCACCTGCTGCTCCCCTCAGCAGTGTATTTCAGTAGATCTGCCTATTCTGCTCCCCACTCTGTCTCTGGTGAATCCTCTCACTGCTCCTACACCTCTGGCCTGTACCCCAATTCTGTATGCATGCATAAATAAATCTTTTTAAGAAAACCTAAACTAACCATAAGCTAACCCTAACCCTATCCAAAGCTTATCCTATACCTCAACCTAACCCTAAACCCAACTCTGATGTTAACCCTATTCTTACACATAACATTGCCCTAGCCCTAACACTATTCCTAACTTTAAGCATACCTAACACTATAATTAAACCTCAATCGACTCACACTCTAAACCTATTGCACCTAGCCCTAACCATAACCCAAACACCAACTTTAACCTAACTTCAATCCTGGTCCTAACTCTAACTCACACACTAATCCTAGCAGTATCCCTAAATTTGATACTAGTGAATCATAAACTAACTTTAATAGTAATCCTAACCCTAAGCATGATTCTAAATCTAAATTCTCATACTACCCCAAAACATAACCCTAATGTGAACCGTACTGCTTTTCATAGTGGTTGGATCAGTCTGCATTTCCATCAGTAGTGTAGGAGGTTCCCTTTCCTGTACATCCTCGCCAGCACTTGTTTCTTAACTTTTCAATATGGGCCATCTCAGCAGGTGGTCCTGTGATGATGCCTCACGATGGTCTTGATTTTCATTTCTCTAATAAGTGATTGTGAGCAGTTTTTTTCATTTGTCTATTGACCTTTGTAATATCTCCTTTGGAGAGTGTCTGGTTCTCTTGTCTTTTTTGATTGGGTTATTGTTTTGTTTTGATAAAGTTTTGTGACTATTTTTGAATGTCTAATCAGCCCCTTGTCATATGTATGGAATGCAAATATTTTTTCTCCCATTCAGTAGGGTATCTTTTCACTTTAGTTATATTCTTTTGTTGTACAGAAAAATTTTCATTTGATGTAGTCCCAACTGTTTATGTTCTCTTTTGTTTTCCTTCCTGTTGGAGATGAAACCCTGAAGGCGTCACTATAAGTTTATATCATGAATGTTTTGCCTATGTTTTATCAGTTTTTGAGTTGTTTTGGTGTATGGTGTGAGGTCATAGTCTAGGTTCATTCTTTTGCTGTCCAGTTTCCAAACACCACTTAATCAAGAAACTATCCTTGTTCTAGCATATCTTTTTGGCTCCTTTGTCATATATTAACTGAGTGTGTTTATTTCTGGGCTCTTAATTCTGTTCCATTGTTCTGTACGTCTGTTTTTGCCCCAGTACCATGCCATCTTAATTATTGTGGATTTATAATAAACTTCAGGTTTGAAGTTTATTGATACCTCATTCTCTTTGCCATGCAGGATCTTTTGTGATTCCATATACATTTCAAAAGTATTTCCTCTAGTTCTTTAAAATATGCCATTGCTATTTTATTGAGATTGTATTGAACCTGTATATTGATTTGGGTAGGGGGCCATTCATCAACAAGGAATATTTTCCCATTTCTTTGTGTCTTCTGTTTTGTTTTGCTTTGTTTTCAAGGAGATCTTTTATCTCCTTTCTTAGTTTATTCCTCAGTATTTAATTATTTTTGGTGTAGTTGTAAATAGGATTACATTCTTCATTTCTTTCTCTTTTATTTCATTATTTATGTATTTTAATTTGATGCACTGTCACTTTGATAAACTGATTAATTATTTCAATTAATTTTGCCATAGAATCTTGAGGGTTCTCTATGTATATTTTATCATATAATCTGCAAATAATAACTTTGCTTCCTTACCACTTTGGATTCCTTTTATTTCTTTTTCTTGTCTAGCTACTCTAGCTAGAACTTCCAATACTATGTTGAATAGCAATGGTGAGAATAGAATACTAGTTCTGTGCCAGATGTTAGTGAGAAGGCTATCAGTTTTTCACAATTGAAAATTATATTAGCTATGGTTGATTGTAAATGGCTTTTACTATCTTAAATATGTTCCTTTTATCCCTAACGTTTCAAGAGTTTTCATCAAAAATTGATGTGGATCTTATCAAATGCTTTTTCAGCATCAACTGACATGATCATAGGGTTTTTATCTCTTATTGTTAATGTGGTGAGTTATGTTTGATTTTTGACTGTTAGAACCATCCTTGTGTTTGTGAATCCTAATCGATATGGTATATGATCCTTTTAATGAATTGTTGCATTCAGTTTGCTAGGATTTTATTCACAATTTTTGTGTCTGATTATTAGGGAGATTACTCTGTAAATTTATCACTTTGTGTTGTTTTTGTTTGGTTTTGGTATTAGAATAATGTTGGTCTCATAAAAGGTATTTGGAAGTAATCCTTCTTTTCTAGAATGCCTCCTCCTGCATATCAGAGACCAATGCTGACTGCAACAGAAAGAACACTCAAGGAAATTCAATTCTATACAAATAAGCAGAATGGAGGGAGGAAAATGAAGGTGCTGGCCAAGGTGATTCAAATCCATGTTCTGTGTTTAACCTGTAGCCCTGGGGAAAGAACAAATTTTTAATGTGAAGGGAGTGTGGGGAGGTAAAGGTCCATAGAGATAAGGCAGTATGCTGACGGGTGCAGTCCCTCCCCCAGGCACTCAGGACTTGTGCTGTGAGTAATGCTCAAAGTCCTGTCTACGTAACATAGAGATTCAATTTTATAAATGTAGAGATGAGAACTATCAGTGCCAAAAATGTGAGCCCAAACCACACACTACTTTTATCAGTTACTGGACACCTCCAGGCCCCAAACACACTCAGCTGCTGCACCTCAATAAAATGTAACATAAGCTGGAAAAGTGGGAAAAAGTCCTATTTGTAGGACACTTAATAACAACTTCAGGCCCAGCTATTGCATCATGGGAGCAGACATATTTCTGAAACTCTGCCACACAGGTAGGTACGTTCCTGTCACCAGTGGCTCTCAGTCACACTCTGGAGTTGCCCTGAAACTCAGACCCTGCTGCCAACACCTAGGGATCAGGCACACACCCAATCTGGGGTATGCAGGGCCTCAGCTGACATCAGTGGCTGTCAGGCACTCTCCCGAGAAGCACCCCGGACCCTAGGCTCACTCACCAGCACCTTGGAAACAAGTGAACACCCATTCTGACCCACACATGGTATCAAGCAACACTATTGACCTGCCACTGCCCTCTGGGTGCTTTCAGCCCTTATATGACCAACTAGTGTTTCAGAGCCAGAGTAGGCCCTAGACTGAGCCACACAGAGAGCTGACCAAATACATCAACTCCCAGGTGCCTTCTGGTGCTGTCCCAGCCCAGAGTAGGAGAAGTGGAGATATGCCTAGCAAAGGTAAAATACACAGCAGTAAGAAACTATAAAGCAATGGGGAGATAACATAACACAGTGAATGGCTATAAGCATCTAAAAGGACTGTAGTATGATACATACGTACGTACATACATACATACATACATACATGCATACATGCATACATGCATACATGCATACATACATACATACATACATATATATATATATAAAATGGGCAACAACAAATGCTAGCAAAGATGTGAAAGATTTGGAAAAAAATGAACACTTTTACACTGCTGGTGAGAATGTAAACTGGTGCAGCCATGTAGAAATTCCTCAAAACACTAAACGTAGATCTACCATATGATCCAGTGATTTCACTCCTAGGAATATACCCATAGGACACAAAAACACTAATTCAAAAGGAAACCTTCACTCCTGTGATTATTGCAGCACTATTTACAATATCTGAGATATGGATAAAACCCATAGGCCCCTAGACAGATGAATGGATCAAGAAGAGGTGGTATAGGGAGACTCGCTGGTAGTGCAAAGGTTAAAGCGATATGAAGCTGTTAGCAGCCACTGCAGCATGAGTTCAATCCCCGATCCCCAGCCAGAGAGCAACCCACGTGGTATCTGCTGCTCCCCTCAGCAGTGTATTTCAGCCAGTCTACCTGTTCTGCTCCCCACTTTATCTCTGATGAATCATCTCACCCCCATCCCATGCACCTCTGGCCTATACCCCAGTTCTTGTATGAATGAATAAATTGTTTTTTAAAGATATGGTATATATAAAACAATGGAATACTACTCAATACTACAGTAATCAAAAAAGATAAACTCATGCTATTTGTGGTAACATGGATGGAGCTGGCAGCAATTACATCAAGTGAAATAACTCAGAAGGATACAGAGAAATAGCAGATGGCTTCATTTAGATAGGTGGGATACAGAGAAACCAAAAGGTCAGAAAAAAGAAAATTTACAAGGTGACCATAGATTTGTGGCTCACAGCAGGGAAGCGAAAGGGTGAGGGGTCAAAAGAGGGGAGGGAGGGCACAAGGGACAGTTGAGATTGATCACAGGTGCTATGAGATCCAAGACAACTACACCTGAGGGGAGAAATCAAATAGTGCACAAAAATTGACAATCTAGCAAGAAAATAAATAGATTTCTAAAAAGATTTATTTATTATTTATGCATACAGAACTGAGTTACAGGCCAGAGGTGCAGGGGTGGTGAGAGGATTCACCAGAGACAGCGTGAGAAGCAAAATAGCCTGACTGATGAAGTACAGTGCTGAGGGGAGCAGGGGCGGGTCAGGAGAGGTCTGCCACGCCATGTGGATCGCCCCTGGGGCGAATCAAACTCATGCTAAGCGGCTTTAGCTTCTTAGTGCTATGCTTTAAAACCTGTGCCACCAGGAAGGGCTCCATTTTTATTTTTTAAAAATCTATTTATTCAGCCCTCCCTAGTGGTGCGGTGAGTTTAAAGCATAGCACTTGGAAGCTAAAGTCACTTCAGCATGAGTTGGATCCCTGCCTTGGAAGTGACCTACATGGTGCGGCAGACCTCTGCCACCCCCGCACCCCCATGGCTGCTCCCCTCAGCAGTGTACTTCGTCAGTCGGCCTATTCTGCTCCCCACTCTGGTGAATCCTCTCACCAGCTCTACACCTCTGGCCTGTATTCCAGCTCTGTATGCATACATAAATATATATTGTTTTAAATAATAAAAAATAAAAACGAAGCCAATTACTAGTGCTACTCAAAATAAAAGTTTTATTTTTGATCTTTTGTATTCATTCTCATAGTATTCACTCCCTTTTCTCAGTTTTCTTTGTATTGTGCCCATTCTCTAGTTTTCTTAATCATGGCCATCTTGAATTCTGTGTAAGTCCCTGGGAAATTATGTCACCCACGAGAGGAGCCTCAGGGACTGTTTCCGGTGGCTAATGGGGTGGAGGGTTGCTGAAGATCCCTGATATAGTTAGAGGCCCTATGCAGCCCAGGCTGGGGCTTATGTCTGCCCCCAAGGCACTGGAGGCTGCATAGTAAGTGGGATGCACTTCCTAGGAGCGACTTGGGACCTTCAGTGAAGAACTAGGACCTGCAAGACCTGGCCTGGAGCTTGCATCTGCTCCCGACGGGAGGCTAAGTGGGCTTGGAGTCTGGGGTGTTTATGGGAGCATTGCTGGTTATCCCTGAATTAGAACAAGGCCTTCCATGGTCTGGATGGGGTGAGGGCCTGCTCCAAGGTGCTGGCATCTGAGCGCAGAGTGGGATGCACTTCCCAGGTATGGCTGGTGTCTCTCAGTAAAGAGCTAGTTCCTGACTTCCCTGAGTGCAGCTTCTGTCTGCAACAGAGGCAGCTGAGTGCCAAGTGGCACGAACATTTCGGATGTAACTTCATCTGGTGGGAACAGGTAGGCCCTCCAAGCCCAGAATGGGACTTACTTGCTTTGAGGTGCTGGTCTGAGCAGAGTGATATGCACTTCCAGGTGTGGACGGAGGCCTGTAGTGAAGGGTAAGGACAGGCAAGTTCCTGACTAGTCTCAGGGTGGTGAGTGCTGAGTGGAGTGGGACGCACTACACAGATATGGCCGGGAGCCAGCAATGAAGAACTAAGGCCTGCGGGGCCAGACTGGCACTCAAACTTCTGCTCCAAAGTTCTGGTGCTGGGCTTGGAGTCAGAGGTGCTTACTAGGAGGATGCTGAAGATCCCTGATATAGAGCCAGGAGCTGCTCCCCAGTCACTGGTGGTATACACTTCCTGGGAGTAGCCAACGGCTCGTGTAAAGAGCTAAGCTCTGCAAGGCCCTGACTGGGTCTTTATGAGCTCTGGGTGTGCAGGTGGCTGAACAGTGGGTGGGATGCAGCAAGGTGCCTGCCATGTGGGGTAAAAATGCAAGGCCCAGGCTGGGGTGTGAGTCTGTTATCCAGGTGCTGGTGGGGGAGCACCGAGTGGGATGTACTTCACTGGTAATGCTGGGGGCCACCATGAAAGTGTAGATTCTATAAAACCAAGCATGAGGTTTGGGTTGGCTCTTCACATGTTATGGCAGAGCACTGAGTGGGATGCAATTCCTAGATGCAGCTGAGGGCACAAAATGAAGAGTCTGGGAATATAAAGCCTGGACTGTCATTTCAGTATCCTCTCCAAGAGTAGGAGGCTGGAGACCTGGTGCTTACCATGGTAGGGGTTACACCTAATCCTAGGGATTGATATATGGGAGTGAGAAGAACCATAGGTGTCATATTTAGGGACAGCCTGTGGCATGCATACACACACACACACAAGGATAGGGAAATGAACCCACCCACCATGAAGGGTCCACTCATAGGACAGGAATGTGAGCCAAACGGTCCTAACAGGGTCATGTATAGAAACCACCAGCCCCGTGGGGTTCATGGATAGGGATAGGGATACGAAACTACATAACCCTGTGGAATTCATTTATAGGTAAACACATGTGAATCCACATTGCACCTTGAGGTTCATCTATAGGGACACAGACCGTTCACAGTCCCTTGAGTCATATATAGGAATGGGGTTTCAAACACAGATAGACCCTTTACAGTCCCTTGTGTCATATATAGGAACGAGGTTTCAAATCACATAGTACCATGGGATTCAGTTGAGGTATTTGTCTCTAGAACTTTTCCAGTGCCCATAGGAGGTGACCTAAGTCTCTCTTAGGTGACAGAATTCTCTCTTCCATGACCTTGTTCTTTTTCTGACTCTTCATGAATCAGGGCTATCATGGTGCTATAACAGGTCAAGGACAATGACAAACAGAGAACAGGTCACTGAGTTCTTACCTGCATGCACAATTGTAAAACCAGTCAGGCTCAGGCAGAAACTCTGGGATTTTGACACAAGCTAAGCAACCTCTATCGTCAGACATATTCTGGATGGAGGGGAAATGCCCTGAAAAATCAATTTCCATGCTAGCTCATGTTATGAGGCCCCTTTTCTGTATAATCAAAATATTCCAAGCAACCATCAGTTTTCTACTGGACTGCCTTAGCCTCAAGGTGCTGCCTGGCTCAGGTGAGCAAGTGCTGCCTCAGGATGGAAAGTTCTCTTGGAATCAAAAATATTACAACTGGCTGATTAAAAAAACAATTATAACAAAATTAATATTGTAAGACAAGGCAGTACTAGAATAACCAGAATTATTTTACTGCCCAGATAAGAGAACTCGAATCCCATCTCTATACTATCTCACATAATACTTCTATAGAAATTCTTAAGTTTTCTATTTAGTTTTCAAATAAGGAACTTTACCTAAGTCCTCTATTCAGCTTTTGAGGAGCCTTACTGTATCTCTTTGTGATTGACTTACAAGAAAATCACTCCACCCTAGCCCATGACCTTACTCTATCCTTCACATCTCCACCCTAATCCTTGACTTTACTTTACCCTCTAGATTTCTTAGTAAAAATGAAGGTCATAGAATAGTATTTTAGGTCCAAAAGAATTTTATTTTTAGCCAACCATCACAAAAAAAATGTTAGCTTTAATGGACATCTTAATTTTAATAGATCAATAATGTTGTGATCTTAGCTGAAGGTCTATATGACCCCAAACTGCTCTCAGAAAAAAGATTGTGGTCTCAGCCCAATTCATATGTTAATTGCCTGCCTAAAATGTGTAAAATAAACTTCTGCTGACAGCAGAACAGGAAGAATTGCCCCCAACTCCAATTCCCCTGTCTTCCTCGTTCCCGTTCCCCTTTTTCCCCTTTTAGGAATCTCTGCTCGCTGATGCCACTCCCACCTTGAGACCCTGCCTGTTCTACCCCCCAATAATCCGTGATCGGGCAACAAAGAGTCCCAAACATGACTTTTTTTTAACAGGGACACAAAGAGTTTCTAAGGCAACAGGTGGCCAGCTACTTCACCCCAGGTAAGTGTCCATAGTGTCTAGAAGTCCCAAACAAAAGGTTGCTTGTATTAGAAGAGGGCATAGGACTCAGCATTCTGCAGGCAGTGGGCCAGGAGCTAACTATGGTATCAACTGGAGATGCTCACAGGTGGGCCACTGAGGTGACACTGAAGCAGCCCGCAGCAACAATGGAAGGCCAGGCTGGACAGCACCAGATGTTACACCAAGCAACAGGCAACAGCACCAAGGGGTGGTGCTGGGTGACAGCTCTCAGGAACTCAGATAGTGCCTGTCGTCTGTCAACAGCCCTGGGCTGCACTGGTCAGCAGTGCCAGTCAACAAGAGGCTGGTTAACTGATTGCTGTGAGTTGTTGACTTACAGCAACAATAGCTCTGGAGACGTAAGGCTTAAGGCCTGTGGTGCTCCTTTTAGGGGATATCAGAGGCAGGAACATGGCCAGATCTCTGTGAAGGTCTTTGGCTTTTCTTCTTTCTTTAGGGGTGACTGCTTCTTTCTTCCTTGGGGGGCCAGGAACAGAAGTTTTCAAACTGGCTCCTGCTCTGCTTTATCTTCTCTTTCAGGGCCCCCCACCCTACAAGCTCAATTGTTTTCAATCCTGCTACTGATTGGAGATCATTGAGCACCAATCAGATCATTCTTTATTTTTGATACAAATAATTAAGTAATGAGTTGGGCATGTACCTGATTGATTGATTTAACCTGCATCATTCTGGTGGCAAATATAAAAGGGGAAACTTGGTGTCTGTAAAGTGCCAATCTGCCCTGCACTCAGGGATGGTTCATGGGCTGCTTGGTACCAAGGAGCCACAGCCAGAACTAACCTTGGTGGGGTCAGAGGCACTCTGTTTCTAGTACCCCTGCATCGGGGCCTGGTGCAACAATGGGCGGGGGGTGGGGGGGGTAATAGGTCCCGGTTGCTGCAGGGTGGCGCCTCTAGAAGCCATTTTGACCTAGGACTCTATGGGCCTCTACTGCCTGTGACTCCAGGGAACTGCAGTGCTGGAGCTAGTCCTGTGCGACCCCATGCTTTTCCCTGCAGACCTCAATTGGGCACTTTGGGGCCTGCTGCTTCCTCTTCTGCCAGAGCTTGCTCGGGCACAGGGCAAGCTTGCCACTGCAGTCCCAGTGGGGCTACATGCCCTGAGGCAGCACAGCAGGGGAAGGCACTGCTGCCACGGTCACTGCCAGCCTCTGCCAGCAGTCTGAACCCCAAGGAGGCCACTGATGGTGGGTTGTAAAGTTTGCCATTCACTGCTGAAGCAGGACATTTCCCAGGTCTGCTTAGGTTCTGCTACTTTCCCAGGCCTGCTGCTTGGGGGGTCTGTTGCTTGGATTCTGTGCTCGCCGGAGCAGAAAATTCCTGCAGTGTGCTGCTGGCCCATAGTAGTGGCCATGGCTACCTTGACCCCTTTTCCAAACAGTGCTATGACTGGGATGACAAGATTCCCCATACAACCTGTATAAAATCTCACCATTCCTGTAATTTGGGGCTCAGCCTTTGGGGACTGATCCCACTGAGCCTGCTTGTGTGACAAGTAAATCTCTCCACCTCTCTGAGTGCTGTCTGATTTCTCTGGGAAATTGCTGTAACATTTTGGCTCCCTGACTACGAAGCCAGCTGAGCTGGCCGCTCTGGCCACTGGTTTGGTGTTGGGGCCCTGCCCGGCGACTCTACCTTGAGGGAATGAGGTGGCACCACCAGCCCCTTGTTAGGTCCTCCTTCTTGAGGGGCACTGCTTTCATACCATTCCTGGACTTGCAGAGACAGGTGGACAGACAGCCCCATCAGGACTTCTGGATAAGGTAAGGCCCCGGGCCCCGGGTTCTAGTTTGGTCTGCCCCCATGGATGGAAGGAGAGCTTAATCATCTCTCATGCCCCCTTGCCGGGCCAGGTAGAATTTCCTGATGGGTGGATTGCATAGCTTCTGTTTCTATGTGTGAGTGTATGTAAATGGTCCCACCATTTTGGTTATGGGATCTGAGTGATCTTGTCCTGCCTTTCCTAGACACGTCAAATGGCCTATAAGTGACTTTTTTTTAAATATTTATCTATTTATGCATACAGAACTGGGGTACAGGCCATAGTTGCAGAGACGGTGAGAGGATTCACCAAAGACAGAGTGGGGAGCAGAACAGGCCGACTGATGAAGTACACTGAAGAGGTCTGCTGCACCATGTGGATCACCTCTGGGGTGGGGATCAAACTCATGCTAAAGTGGCTTCAGCTTCTTAGTGCTGTGCTTTAACCCTACTGCACCACCAGGGAGGGCCAGGTGGCCTTTTTACGACACCAGTCTGGGGGTAATAGGAACTTGCTGTACAGCCAAGATGGTTCTTCCAATCCTGTGACATGTGCTGCCAGGCAAGAATGTGATTGTTCCCTCCCTTTTGTAGCAACATCGAACACAATGGGAGGGACTCATAGTAAATATGATTTGGGGGCCATCATAAATTGTTCATGAGTATACCTGCTGGAAGACCGTTTCCCTACTGAAACAAATTGTGCTAACCAAACTTAGGGTTCAAATCAGTTCTGCCCTGATGGATTAACCTTGTCTTTTACTTCTAGACCTGGATAGCCTCATCTTATCGGTTACCCTCCCTAGAGCATGAAAACAGAAGCTTTGGTCCAGGACTGTACTAAACACAATCTGAATTGGCTAAGCTGCAGTCCTCTGGTGTCTGGGCTAAAAAATCCCCACCCAGTCTGGCCCTTCGCCATGGTCCATTTCACATCAATCTTCAGCCCAGTGTGATCCCCGTTCAGCTACAGCAGTCAGTATCTGATTTCTGGGTGGCAATGCCTGGGATCCAGAAACACTAAGAGTGCTGGTCTCCCTAAAATCTCCACTCCTGCCAGTCCAAAAACTGGGAGAGGACAGATACTGTCCTGCACTATCCTCTTGCCTCCCCCCACGTCTTCTGTCTCCACATCATGTTCATGTGTTCAGTCTCTTTTTGCCTCCAATGGGAGAGACCCTGGACACATCAAGAGACTCAGTTAAGCTGCCTAGGGGGTAGCCCTCTCTGCAAAACTCTGGGCTCTCACCTGCACCATTCAGTTGGCAAAAGATCTATCAGTTACAGTTTCTTACACAGTTACAGTTTGCCACCATCCACATGCATGGGGTGTATTAAATATAAAGGAAAAAAAAGCTAAAATTCTCTAATTGCTAGAAACAACTGGTCTGGTATCTGGCCAGAGTGGCAATCATTCACTGTTGGGACATCATAAAGAAAATCCTTCAACTACTAGAAAAAGTCCGGAGTTTGCCTAAAGTGGCGGTTTTCATTAACCAGATAGCCAACCTGAAAGCCAGGCTGGTAGGACACGACCCTCCAAAACCAGCAGCCCCTGAGCCGGGCAGCGTCCACATCCACAGGCTCACCACAGTCCTGGCATTTGGGACACAATTCAGGTTTGTGTCAGTACAACAATACTGTGTCTTCAGTCCAGGTTGTGGGGTTCGCACAGGGGCAAGATGAACTTGGGTAATGGCCTGGCAAAGCCTCCACATGCCACTGGGGCCACAACAGGGGCCCCACTGCTGCTCACCCAATGCCAGTCAGGCAGACCCCCCCCCACCCCCCACCCCCGGCACTCCCCCCTACCATTTCCTGGAACCCTCCAGCTCTGCCAGTGTCCTCCAATGACTGTCCAGGTTCTTGCACACTGCCTGGGATGCTTGGGTCCCAAAGAGCTGCCCACGGCTTTCAGCCTGCAGATGCTGGTTAAATTGCTTGAGTTTGCGGATCTCACTTAGGTGGACTTGCACCTGCCGACTCACCTACCAGCTGAGGTAGCCTCGCTGCACCAGAGCGGAAGCATGCCGCGGCTTCCAGCTGCAGGAGCGACATCAGCTCCTCCTTAGCCAGAGCTGCCATCTCCTTGTCTGTCAGCTCTTCCACATTGCCCACCTTAGGCACCCATGGTGGCTCAGCTGAGCTATCCCCTGTCCACCACCACGCCTGGAGCTCCCAGTGCTCAGACTCTGTGCGGGTGGTGGTTACAGCCAAGCTAATCTGAGACAGAAGACAAAACGCCAGCCTCCCCTGCAGGGTGGCCAGGGTGTTGCCCAGCAGTAGCACTGTGGGCAGCCGATGGGAAGCTCCTGCTACAGTCTCTGGAGCCTTAGGGGCTTGGCAGTCAAGCCGGGCTGCCCACAGGCAACAACGGCAGCATCTGCTACCACTTTGAGATGAGCATTCACAAAGCTACCCCCTGCACGCACTAGGGCAGTGGGGAGGGCAATCACTGCTGTGATTTAGGTCTCAAGTGCTGCCACCAAGCGGTGGGCAGTGGCAAAGCCATTCATGCCTACTTCCAGGAGCTCTGGTTTCTCTGACTTTCAATTTTGCTCAACTTTTTGGTGTACCTTTCAACTTGCCAGATGGGTGGCTGCCAGATTCATGAATCTTTAATAAAGTCAGACTTTTACAAGGAATTCAGATGAATTTTTATTATCTCATTAGTTACTATTGTGGAATTTTTGTTGTGGTCAGGTATTATCCTGAATATAATCAGGTTCCTTAAAGTGATAAACAATGGAGATGAAACTTGCAATGTAAGACTGAATTTCAGGGGAGAGAGAGCCATGCTACCCTTGGCATATTATTGCTACTAGCTCTCTAGAAAAAGCCTTACTACTCAAATTAATGGACACTAGATTCTCCTGGGATGAGGTGGTGAAAATGCAGGTTGCATGGCAGTGAAGCCCAGTATCATGCTTGGCTTATGAACCCCGGGGTATATCCACCCCTCTTCCTCCCTTTCATCCTTCTGCTCTTTGGCAGAGCACACAGGGAGAAGCAGTAGATGTGAGACAATATTTAGGATTGTGGAACCACCCGCATTGTGCTAGCCTGTCTTCCCATCTGGCATCCTCTGAATGCACTAAGGAGCAGAGAGAGGGTAAAAGGGAGATGGGTCTGCCCCTCCCCTCCAAAGAGGCCTCCTTCCCTCATTTCACTAAAATGCTGAGTTCTCCTCCCTCTTTGACTTTGGCTTGATTCTTGGCTTTTCACCTTTCACATTAACCAATTTTATCTCTTTCTAAAACTGAGTTTTTCAATTCCTTTTTGTAATTTAACCTATTATTAGCCTTTGTGTGTGCCTGCAGTTGAATCTTATAAGTCCCTTCAAGTGCACAAGGGATTGCCCTGTATCATAGCCCATTAACCAAACTATAGGAACCAAGATTCTTGCCAATGACTAGATCACAAAGCACAAGACCCAAGCAGGTATCAGACTGCTGTCGGGACTGTCTAGAGCTACAGGCCCAAAGGTAAAGCTACAAGATTGAGCCCATTGTGGAATCTCCTATTCCTTTCAGATTCTACACAGTTTATTTAAAATCAATAACAAACCCAGGCTCACAAGTAGTGAGCCTCTCCCAAAGAGAAGTCTATTATCAATGCAGTCTCTGCTCTAGCACTCCTTTCCACCAACCCTCCTCCTCCCACAGGCCAGGAGCCTCCGGCCTGCCCTTGACCTGCACCTGCCAGGACTTCAGACCTCCCTCTATGGAGGCCGCTCTCCTCAAGGCCACCCACCTGCGACCATGCAGGCCTCTCTCAGCAAACCTGTCCCTTTTGGGGCAGCACTTCCTGTCCACTAGTGTCTACATAAGTGCCTTTTACTCCTCTGCCCTTTTCCCTAATAAACCTGATCTTTACATATAACTGAATTCTGTCTCACAAACTCACTTGGAAAACTCACTGTGTGCCAGTGAAACTTTTCTGGTGAAACTTTCCCCAGAGTGAACCCAAGGGCCCCATACTCCAAACCCACTAACTCTAAAAAAAACACATCAAGACCACCAAGAACTAACCACTCACAAAGAGACTGGTGGCATTTAGAATAACTAGGGGAGGAAGATCTGTTTTCCCTGTGACAGGACTCCTCTCTAGCTTCCTTGTCCGGCCCTGGCCTGGTTCCACCAGCCTGAGAGTCTCACTTTATTTCTGTTCATTTTCTCCTGAGTAAACTTTTTTGTTTCTCTAAACAAATCTGCCACTTTTTTGCTTGTATGTCTGCAAAGTTCCTGCTGTGGCTTCATGAGACACCAACCCCTGGTGGTCTAGGTGCTGTGACTCAGTGTTGCCACTCAGCCTGGGATCTGGTCCTGGCTAGGAGATTAGGCCTGAGACCTGACATTTTGGTATCACCTCCTCAGGTCTTGCAGTCCTCCAGCCTCTCTCCCAAGTCTTTTTTTGCTTCCGCTTGCTTCTCAGTTCCACACTTCCTTCGATGAACATGGAAGACAGGACCTTCCCTCCCCTTTCTATGGGGATTAATTACACTTTCACCTAAACCACCCATTTCCCATAGGAAACACTGAATCACATGGTCACAAAGCCCCTACAAGGCATCTCAATGCATACCCCCCCAACCTGTGATAACAGAACACCAGCCTCAGTTTCTCTCAGCCAATAAAAGGAAACAGTTTGAGGAGAAGGAAAATAGTTTAATTTGTGGACTGAGGAAGGCTGCAGATGGTCATCAAGACCACCATCCTGCTTTTTGGCAGAGGGCAGAGGTACTTATACAAAGGAGTATAAAAAATGGGAGTTGGGCAAGGGGAGATAGGAGGGGCCCATGTCCTTTCCATGTAGACTTATGGAGATTTTCAAGTGGGCCACCAGCTTGCTTTGATAAACACCTGCTTAACTTCCTTATTATCTTCTTAGCAATGTCCTTCCTGTTCATTAGAATTCAAGAAGACAAACTTGTTAAATGCTAAAGATAAGAATACTTAACTGGTGGGTGAGGAAGAAAAGACCAGTCCTGCTGTTATTGCATCAGCTGTACCCCTAAAGAGAAAAGGATGGGGAGGAGGAGAACAACTGGTGAGTGGTGGGAAGCAGGGAGCAGCACTGGGGTGGGAGTAGAGGTCCCTCTCACTGTACCTCTACATCAGTGGTGATACTGACATGGGATATGGCAAGGGACCCTACACTGGCCAAGGCCCTGCTGCCCAAATACTTCACCAAATACTGTCTGGGTTTTTCACCTGTGTGCACAACTGCAAGACTGCTCCGGCCAGAATAGCAACAAAGGGATTTATTTAACAACCAGGATAAACAAGAATAACTGAGGCCAATTATGGCCCTTTACTTTACCAAAGTCGTGTCCAGAACTGTCCTGAACAAATACCATTATGATAGCGTCTTCCCACCACTGAGGATGTGCAGCTCCTCTTCCAAACAATAGGTCACGTGTCTAAGATGGTGTCTTTGTCCTGACTCAGGGCAAAAGGCATCTGGACTGCAGGCCAGGTTCCAACTCATGGAAGCAACAGAAGACGCAATGGGAATACACAATGCAGTTCCCAGAGCTGCAGGATGCTCCAGCACAGGACCATACAAGGGACACTCAGGACAGCAGCCACAGCCACCAAATGACCGGACAAAAGGCCTCACTGACGCAGCTAAGCCAGGCTGTATCCGCAGCAAACACCAGGAACCGCTTTAATTGCTCAGCTACTTGCAAAGCTTCTTTCACCAGCCTCCACCTTTGGAAGGCCAAGATCACCCCAGTCCCAGGGCTCAAATCCACTAGCCCCAAAAAGGTTAAGCCACTCCAAACCTGGAACTCAAACCTTGAATCCTGGAGCCCAGACAAATAACCTTCCTTTTTTCCACTGCCTTCTGCCTTCTGATTCCTCTCCAAGGTAGTCCTTCCTTCCTCAAAATTGATACATTTTAACATTATCTCTGAGGGTGTTTTTTCTTCACAGGAACTCCCTCAGGGAGGGGCACCACCTGCAACAGTCCTTGGCCCCATTCCTGGGCTATAATACCAGGGGTGTTCCTTTAAAGATCAGTGAGGGGAGGTGGAAGAATGCTGGATGAGAGCTTGATGAGAACTGGGCCTGCAGCACCCAGTTCAGTGGAAGTCTAAAATTAGGATCCCTTTCTTGAGGCAGTTTCTGTAGTTCCGATGCTTCAACACCAGTTCTGACTCTTAATACACAAGTCAGAAACAAGAACCAGAAAAGCCATCTCTTCAAGATAGACCCAGCAAGCCAGACAACCCAAGAGGGCCCATTTTTACTTTTCAAAAAGTAGGGAGGATTTCCTCTGGTCCCTCTTAGTGAAGTAAAAAAGACTGACCTGTTGATTAGCTGAATTGAGACATAGCCTGCAGACTGAAACGTTTAGGGAACAACCGATAAGCCAAGGCCACAGGCACCCTGATTCATGAGTTCCCAGATGACTGTACCGCTTGCTTTAGGCTATATTCTGTAACCTCTGAGCTGGGGCTTGAAAGGCCACCCACGCTCCCAGAGCAGCAAAAGGATCCTCTGGTATCAAGTTGAGTTGGCATCAGTATGTTGCTCGAGGGAGGAGGTTGTCAGTTCCCTCCCCAGGTAGCCACTCTGATAAGGATCAAACCTGAGCAAACTGCCACTGCTGAGGAAAAGAGCAGCATGACTAGTCACTGGTACTTTTCCACCACCTCCCCAGGTTCCAAGAGTGGGGGCATATAAAAGGACCCCCCCCCCCCCCGGCCTGTACGCTGGGCACTTCTCAGATCCCCACTGGAGGCCTCACCTACCAGGGAGCCAATAAAACCTTCCTCTCTCTTACTTCTGTTTCCTTGCCTTATTCTATACTGGGGACCTTACAGGGCTCAGATTTTGGACAGATATTTCTGGGCCCTCCAGCATAAATAAAGAACTTTCCTCCTCTCTGAGTGATGTCTTCTTCCCTAAAAATTCTGCCATAACATTAGGTCATGGCCCACCATAGCCCCCATGCCTTTATGTCCAGCCAAGTCAAGATTACAGGAGACCTTCATGATGGTGTGTGGAGGGGCAGGCGTTGGGGAAAGGGGGGTTCACACGGGGTTTGTGGACCCTGAGATTGAAAGTTTTAGCAGTCAGTGTGTCATTTAATAAGGTTAAAAATTAAGTCCCAACTAGACTCCTTGGCCAGCAGGCAGGTTTGGGAGTCTTGAATAGATAAAGGAGTTGACATATTTGCCTTGGGGACAAGATCGCATGACCAACCACCTGACCAGAATAAACAGCCCAGATCCAGGAAGGCAGAAGAGGGCCAAGACATGTTTCTGTATCAAAGTGAAGCCCATGTGTGCTGTTACTTTAGCTCTTGAACAGGTTTCTTGCCCCATGAACCGATAAAAAGGAATTTGCAGGGCCAGCCCTCCCTGGTGGCACAGGGGGTTAAAGCACAGCACTTAGAAGCTAAAGCCACTTCAGCATGAGTTAGATCCCCACCTGCCCCAGAGGAGATCCACATGGCCCAGCAGACCTCTCCTGACCCACCCGCTGCTCCCCTTAGTACTTCGTCCATCTGCCTATTCTGTTCCCCGCTCTGTCTCTGGTGAATCCTCCTACCGCCCCTGCACCTTTGGCCTGTACCTCAGTTCTGTATGCATAAATAAATCTTTAAACAAAAAAGAATTTGCAGAATTTTCAAATAAGTAAGCAGATGGAAGCATACTTTGTTCAAGAAAGTAAAGTATTTAGAGAAAAAATAACAAAAGCAAGAACTCCAGGGCAGCCGTGCCAAGGAGGGACAAAAGATCCCCTGTATGTGCCTGTGGCTAGGGTGTATTTAAACCATTTTTTTTTTTCCTCTATTCTAAAATCTCATCATTCTGCTTTGTGATTGGCTCTTTCTCCTCAAATGTGCCCATTTTCGCAGCTCTTACTTAGTTTACCTTCCCTGTCCAAGATCTCTTCAAATTTACTGCCCCTGCTAACGCTCTGGATTCCTGACCTCATCTCCGAAATATGTGATACTGAAATGCCAGGTCTACTGGCCTAGTCTCCCAGCCAGAAACAGATCCCATGCTGAGTGGCAGTGCTGAGGCCAGCCACTCGACCACCAAGATTTATCTAGTCTTCCCAGTCTTTTTTCTTTATTGATCTTTTTCTGGAAGGTCTTGTTGCCCTCAGTCCTGGGGTGTTTCATCAGTCCCCTTTGGAATGTGTTACCCTTATCTCTGGAGCCTCCTTTAACTAGTCTCAAGTCCCTGAAGCTGCCTAATTATCCTTAACTTGCCTTAGGATTCATTAGCCCTGTTGGAATAGACTGTCCTTATCTCAGAAGTCTCTTTAACTCTACTGAACTCTCCTTAACTTTACCTGCCCTAATTAGCCCTAATTGCCCTGGGACTCAAAAGGCCAGCCTGAGATATGTCTATCCCAGCAGATAACTGGTGCAAAATGGCACCCTAAGTAAGAAAACCTACAAAAAACAGTGTAAAAGGGAGTTTCAAATCTCTCTTCGGGCATAGCCTCTTGTCCCCTGCTCTTTCGCTGGGTATTCCAATAAATTAGCATTTTCTGTTCTCCATTCTGTCTCTGGAGAATTTATTCACCCCTCACCTCTGGCTTTGAGAGTTGCTGAGACCAGAAGAACTTGGGGAAAGGGAAAGGCTGAGACATGGGACAGTGATTTTAAACAATATAGGAACAAAAGGAACAAAACAGATTCCAGGAAAACAGAAGTGTTTTACTGCTTTCTAGCGTAAGATCCAGTTACAGAGTAATTAGGGAACAGAAAAACAACCACCACGAAACTTCCTGACCACCTCGTGCCTAATGAGTAGGCCAGCACATTGGTCATCAGGAGTCTGACAGTGTGTAGTCATAGACAGGGCTGGAGTAAATGGGCACCCTCCCCGGTTCTTCCCTCTCTTCAATAAATCCACACTTGCTCTCACGTTTGGTGTGGTGACACACTCAGACCCACGTGCATCCACTCTTCCAGTAGCCTTAATGGAGGATAGGGAAGGAATGGCTGGAAGGGACAGTACAAGGTCAGGAGCCTTTCACACAGTGGAAGAGGCAGAAGGGATTAGAGGCAGAGGGGATTAGCATTAGCCATTAATCAAGATATGGAAACCAAGACCCTTAGGCCTCAGTGCCCAGATCAGGAGGCCCAACACCCAGACAGGTGTCAAACTGTTGCAGGGAGTGTCACCAGATGAAGATATGGGGACTAAGGAACAAACATCCACTCATGAAGATGAGCCCCTCCCTGAGGAAAGAAGATGATAAAACCCAGCACTGTCCCCGCAGAGGGGGCCGTAGTCCCTCTGCCCACCTGCGCCTGTGTGAGGGCTTCTTTCCACCATCTCCCTTCCTCCCTCCCCAGGGCAGCAACCTCCTGCCTGCCTTGACCTGCATCAGCCTGACCTGCACCTGCCGGGGCTTCAGGCCTCCCTCAGCTGAGGTGCTCTCCTCAAGGCCGCCCACCTGCAGCCATGCAGGCCTCTCTCTTAGCAAACCTGTCCATCCCTTTCAGAGCAGCTCTTCCTGCCCACTTATGTCTATACAAGTGTCTTTTATTCTTCTCTCCCTTTCCCTAATAAGCCTGTCCTTTTAAATATAACTAATGTCTCTGTGCCATGGAGAATCTCACTGTGTGTGGCTTAAAGAGGAGCTCTGGAGAAACCTCTCCCAGAGTGAAACCAGGGACCCCCACACTCCAAACCTATGGACTCCAAAATGACATCAGTCTCACACTGAAATTTCTACTGGCTATATTTTGGTGTTCTGTATGGGAAGAAATCAGGTATGGGTTTCCTGATTACATCTCTCCATTTCTTGTTCTCTGATAGACTGAAAAGTGCCGCGCCAGCACGACAGCAGAGATGGTCTGAGCGAAGGATGTCAGGATTAAAGCACACACTCCTTGGTCAGCAAGCAAAGGCACACACTTTATTTTTCTCTCCTTCCCTATTTATACCCTTCAGCATGGAGCCTGGGGCTGGGGGTAGGCGGAAGCTCTCAGCAAGTGCATCAATAACATGCAACAATAACATGGGGGTCAAAGAACACAAGGTAGCAAACACAAGGCAGGAACACTTCCTGCCTCCTGTTTTTCTGTTCCAGCACCCATGGCTCATTCTTTGTTTCCACACAACAGTGTGCATATGATTCTGTGGGGGAGGTGGGGAGGTCTGTCCAGACAAAGGACCCAACAGAAAAGAAACCTCATAACAACTGAAGGTATGAGGATGAGGTACACCCCAATGTTAATGAAAGTTTGTAGATGTCCACAAAGACTGCCTTGGCACAACTAGTTGGAGAAAAACATTTTTTCCCCTGGAAAACCCTGGTGGGCTATCTGCCTTATCGATGACAATTGAAGGGGTCTGGTATGGACACCTCCAAGTGTTCATGAAAGGTTCCCATTACTTGGGCATCTGCCATAACCAGAAAGGCAGGTGGTTTCCTTTCCACCCTCCTTGCCTTTTCACCTGTGGCCAGCAATTGAGTCTAGATGGTGCTCCAGACAGCTCAGCTCCTGAACCTCAGCTTGGCATTTGGTGAACCATCCCACCCCAGTTCTACATCCAGCAAAGGTTGTGGTGGCACCTCAGGAACGCTAGTTCTCAAGAAGAAATCCCCCAGACTGTAGGGCATCTACTCCTTGGACTGCTAGTTCCCAGAACAAATTGCCCCTGGACCATACAGCTCTACTCTAGGCATTGCAAGTGTTTTCCCTTTGCATCTGCAGAAATCATTGCGCAATCTATCTCAGCCCCACTGGCTTTTGGGTTGCATTCTTAAAAACTGGATAAATCTGGGCCCTCCCTGGTGGCGCAGCAGGTTAAAGCACAGCACTAAGAAGCTTAGGCCACTTCCGCATGAGTTCAATTCCTGCCTGCCCTGGAGGAGATTCACATGGCGCGGCAGATCTCTCCTGACCCGCCCACTGCTCTCCTCAGCAGTGTACTTCGTCGATATGCCTGTTCTGCTCCCCACTCTGTCCCTGGTGAATCCTCTCACCTGTACCCCAGTTCTGTATGAATAAATCAATCTTAAAAAAAAAACAAAACTGGATAAATCTGGGCCCTCCCTGGTGGCTCAGTGAGTTAACTGCAGATAGTGCAGCACAAGTTCAGTTCCCAGCCAGGGAGCTGACCCACATTGCGTGGCAGACCTCTCCTATCACGTCCACTGTTCCCCTCAGCATTGTATTTCAGTACATCTGTGTGGTCTGCTCCCCAATCTGTCTGTGAAACCTTTCACCCATTGCACTTCTGGCCACTATCTCAGTTCTTGTATGTATAAATAAATAAATGTTTAAAATAAAAAACTGGACAACATTTGACCATCCTGTTACTGGGAATAGGCCTGGGTTCCGTTGTCTGTCTCTATCAAAAAGCCAATAAGCAGATACAGGAATTGAATCTATATGTACTTTTATTTTCAAGATTTCTGGCCATTGATCTGAGAAGGCGGAGAGTCCCTTCTGCTATCTTATCTGAAGCTGCCCTTTTTGTAATAATTAAGCAGAAGCAGTCATGAAACAAACAGCCCATCAGAACATTTAAATCGGTCGATTTTCTTGGTATTAGTCGCATTCAGTTCCCAGAGTTTATCATCTTCTCAGTTATCTTGACCCTGTTACATCCATTCCATAGTGTCAGTGTCCTGTACTCATCTGAGCATCATTGGACAAGAATCTCAATTTAAAGCAGGAGTTTTAAAGACCAGATCATAAGTCATATAATGTGCATGTGCAGTCCGTGCCTGGTGCGTATACGAGGTCTGGTGTCCTTCCCTTCCTCCCTAGCCCCCCTGCAATAGATACAGGTTTCAGGACTCCACCCCCATCCTTTTCGGCTCCTGAACCTCAGCTTGACATTTGGTGAACCATCCACCCCAGTTCTACATCCAGCAAAGATTGTGGTGGCACCTCAGGAACCCTAGTTCCCCCAAACTCCCCCAGACTGTAGGGCATCTGCTCCTTGGACCACTAGTTCCCAGAACGAATTGCCCCTGCACCATACAGCTCTCCACTACAAATACTGGAACTCCAAACCCCATCAGTACCAATGAGAAGCACGCTGGGACCTGAAGGTGGAGCTGAGCAGACAGGTTGGGATAAATCCTGACATGTGGGTTCTGGGAGTCTCTTGGCCTGGTGGTTTGCAACTGGTCTCTCTCTCCCTTGGCCTCGTGGTCGGCAGCTGGTCATTTGGCTCTTGATAAGTTTTCAGTGTGCTATTGGGGTTCCAAGTCAGCAAAACTGGTAGAATGCTGTAGTTAACTTGTATCTCTCTCTTTCCCTGGATTGTTCCTTTTCCTTTCTCTTTGTAAATAAACCTATTATTGACCTTTTTGTGTGTGCCTACATTATAATTGAACATTAAGGGTGTGGGTGAGGACCCACAGACAGGCAACCCAGTTCACATTGGGTCGCCTTGTAACACCCACACTCAGACTAAAGGAAAAAAAAAAAAACACCTATTTCCTTGCAGTACTCCCTGACTCCAGTACAATCTAGAGGATCAAGAAATCTGGCCTATCAATAGCACCACAGCTATAACACCATCCTCCAGCTAGACCTCTTTTGCTGTGGTCAAAGCAAATGGTCAAAAGTGTCTAGGCTATGAGGGCCTTCAGCCAAGATACAGACCACAGGGCTTTCTGGATGTGTCTGGCAATTTTCTTGGGTCCTATACTCACTCTTGATATCATCGATAACTCCTCTCTTTTAGGGGCATCCCCCAGCTGATGGGTGCCATCTCTATGAGCCCCCCCAAGCTCTTCTCCCCTGGCAGGTCTGCTTTTGGGTTCATTGCCTCAGCAATATTGGACTTGGCCTTCAAAGTCTACACGAACATGAAGGAGGCCAACCAGGGTAAACAATAAGAGAGGGAGAAGAACAAGAGATGAGTCCAAGATTTGGCAGCTGTCATTGCCAGTGTCCAGCCATTCAGATTCTCTTGAGATCCCATATGCCCTTAGGGCATTTGGGATTCTCAACCTTCTAGTAGGCTGGTAACCTGCTCCCTCTGACTTTAACCAGGCTACCTTCACTTTGAGTGTCGGAAGGGAGTGCCCCCAGGGCCATGTCTTCTGTTCCATTGCACAAGGTGTTGAAAGAGGGGCTGTTCCACTCTCCAGGGAGGGAGAGGGCCAGCCCAAACCTAAGGGCCAGATGAGAAGGCAAAAAAGTCATCAGCTGCTTCTGACTATGGCCATTGGCTGTGAAGAACCTGCTACAGAGGAGAAGACTTTCTTTTATGAAGAGGCCCATAGGTAAGACAGGCTCCCCTATTTATAATCTCTATGGACAAGACTGTGGAAGTGGTAGACAAAGAAATCATCTCTTTAGTAGATAAAAGGGCCACTTACGCTGCCTTGCTCCAGTTCTCCAGACCGACCTACTGGTCAACTGTCCTCACTGGTGTTGAGCTTTAAAGCACTTCTACTTTCTTCACTACAAGGCCATATACATTCATTTTGGGTTTTGCTTTCCTGCCCTGTTCCCCTGCTGGAATAGGACATTATCATCAACAGAATATTATGACCTGACGAAATTCCAGTCAGGTCTCCACAGTCACTATTAGCCCTCATAGCTACCACTTCAGATGCTAAGACTAGTACAGAAACCCCAGGACACACTGACTCCCTATTCTGGTGACAGCATGTCAGATGTCTGGGACACACAATCCCTGGCCAAGTTGTATTTGGCACCCCTTTTAGGTGGCAATTAAAAGGTCCTAGTACCTTCTCTAGGGGGGAGTCTTATTCTCCTCAACCAAAAGTGATGAACTTAAAGTAGAAAAATTTTAGGATTGAAGGTCTCACACAGACAAACCAGAGGCAGAGGTAGGGGCAATTAACGAATCTTAAAACTAAATGGACTAAAGAAATATCCAGGAATCTGTAAAAAAAAAATTTTTTTTTCCAGGAATCTGAAGGATCAGAAGAGATTATCAGCAAGAGTTTGGGCCAAAGACTATTATCAATCACAGACCAACCACCAACCCAGTTTGACCCTAAGGTGATAATTTCCATGATAATTTCACAAGAGCACTATAAAAAAAATACCCTTGCTCTGGCAAAAGGCAGCTCCCCCGCCCAACTGTGTCTCTGCAGCCATGTCTTTCTTAAACCTTCCCCTTTCAGAAAGACAGCTCTTGTCTCCTGATGCTGACTGTCTATGTCTATGCAGGCATCTCTTTCATTTTCCTTTCCTCAACAAACTTGCCATGTGCTGATAAATGGGAATGTCTGCTGCATTATTTATCAAAGGGACCCAAGAACGCCAAAAAACAAAGCCTATCATCTTAACCAGCTGTACTACCAGCCAGTTGCAAAGTTGCCAGGGAGGTGCAGCATGAGTGCATACTCCAGGATCCAAAAAGACAGTTGAACCTGTTTGGACAGGGCAAAGCCAGAGGAAACTGACGGAGGTCACAGAGTCCTGATATACAAATTAGTCAAAATTTGTATATCAAAATTATACAAAAATTGAACCTGGGTACAGGGTGAAAAACTAATCCAACCATCTATCAGTAGGAGCTGGTTCTCTCCAAACTTCCTCAGGATAGCTGGGTGTCTCACATACCCTACCACATGCAATTTTATCTAGTAAAGCAAATTATTAGATGTGTCTGGCTACAAAATGATCTCAACATATTCTCAAACTTTAAATGGTTAAGAAGCCCAGCTAGCTAATGTGAATGTGCATGACTTTTAGTTAGCAGAACTGGTTCTGTGGGGTGAACCAAATGCAAGGTTAAAGAGCCCATGCAGACACTCATCAGACCACAAAAAATGTGTTGAGTTGACAGCAGTAGGTGGCCCTGGGGATCTCCTCCCTCTCCCAACCCAGTGACTGGGGGTGGGCTGTGGGCAGGGTGCTGGGTGAGAGGGATTCTCAAAGGGCTAGGGAGAACTATGGGCAAGCCTGGGGCACAGACTAGCTACACCACCCCCACGACACTCGGAAGCCCCACACCAGATATGCTCCCCCAGTGTGTATATAACCCCTCATCTTCAAAGTCTTCTCACAGAAGCCCCCCATCAGCCACACTCCCCCAGTGTGTGTGTATGTGTGTAAACCCCACCCCGACCCCCATCCTCCGAAGCCCTCCCACTCCCTCTGGACTAGTCCTTCTCCTCCACAGTGGGGGATGGCGGACCAGAACCCACTGGTGCCGCAACTCCCAGACAGAAAACTTCCCTTGTGTTTCCATAGCTGACACTAAATTATTCAATTTGGTTGTTTTCAGTCACCCAAGAAAGTAGGAGTTTCTTTTCTTTAAAGTGAGAAAAAAATGTGAAATTCGTAGGGCTCTTTTTATTTATTTCCCCATGCCATTTCCAATTTTAGTAATAACTAAACACCTTAATAAACTGCATTATCTTCCATTACCAGGTTAGGGTTTATGACTTTCTGGATTTCAAGAGTTTATTCCACTATGGCATTGGCAAATAAAAACAAAACAAGGAACAAATTTATTGTGAATTGAAGAACAGCAAGTTAATGAAACAAGCAACAGTTTATTTTTAAAAAAGGAAAAAAAAGATCAAAAAAGAAAAGAAAAACAAATGTTTACTGTATCATGTAGATTAAGTAAAAATACCTGTAATAATATATATGTATATACATACTGCATATATACATATGATATACATGCTTCTCAGGACAGAATTTGGACAAACTCCCTCATATCAATTTAAACCTCTATCACAATTTAAAATCACGGCAACAAAACTTGCTTCGTTACTTTTCTTTTTTAGACGTAACATCAGAAGTAATGAAACCAGAATCTAACTGTGGAAAACCACCTGCTATACACAAATAACAATAAACTGCCACAAATGATGATCAGGGGACATCTGAATTCTCATAGGTCTTTGTTACCCTATACCTGTGTCAATCTTCTACCTGAGATGAGAAAGGATGAAATGTGACAGTTTATAGGTTCCATCTAGAGAGTCACATTGACATTTAAACAGAGACAGACAGACAAAAACATGATTTATTGTAGCAACAACACTGGCCATGAAATCAATTTAGAGGGAATTCCTCTTTCCTTTTCCCTTGCCAAAGGAAACACACAAAAAAAAATTGTTAGGAAAAAACCCTCAGCGTGAAGCACCTCTGGCTAGGACTAGCATACAGCAAGGAACAGAGAGAGGGGGACTGTTTCCTTCACAGCAGCTCCTGGCTGACTTGGAGATTTCAAACACACCCTCTTCTGCAAAAGGCACTCACATATTGTCTGCTAATGAATCACACAGTGGGAGTCCATACGTGGGAATTACCCTACAAATAGAAAAGAAAGAAGCTGTGGACACAGTATAACAAAGACGAGAGTATAAGAAATACACATTTGGGGTAAATGATGTACACTTTTTTTAAAAGGAGAGGCAATATAGAAGTTTAAAAAATTTCATTAAAAGTCAGGAATTCCAGTAAAATTATCAGAAAGAAGTGAGGTACTGGAGAATGAGAAATGGAGTCTAGGGCATGGAGAGGAGGGTGCTAACTTTTCAAATGGCCAAAGGAAAGGGCCTGGTCTGCTCTTGAACAGAAGGCCATTCACACACAGGAATGTGTCAGAGGGAGGGGCGGAGGGAGGGAGGTAGTGGCAGAGATATAGGGGAGGTTGCAGGGAGGACAGTGCCCTGCAGTATGTGGCATACAAAAGGATGACCTGGTATCTTTTTCTGACAGAAAGATGGGCTGCCTCCCTCTTGCTCCTGCAGTCTGAGGAGACCCTGCCAAAGGCTGCCCTCTCATCGGGACACGACCGAGCTAATGGAATTATAAGATGTGCCACTGTTGCAGCTTGAGGCATAGGCCTCCTGCCCATTACCATCCAAGTTGATCTTGAACACAGAGGATGCCTTCAACAGAAAGTCCGCTGCATCCCGGCGCCCCAGTTCCCGAAGTTTGGATATGAGGATGCCGATTGTGCTCTCAGGGTAGGAGGTCCATTCCTGGAGCAGGGCATGGACTGGGCTTGGGAAGAAATCCTTGGGAGCCCCGTTACTGGTATTATATTTTGCCACAAGGTCAGGAAGGCCCAAGTTCATGGCCAGGAGGCACCAGTCTTTCCCCATGGGATCGGGTGGGTCCAGCAGGCGACTCAATTTCCTCCGGGTTAGGAGGTTCAGATCTGAAGCATGGATGTCCATCCCCAGGCTGGCCTGTGAGTAAACATCATGGCAGCCAAAACACATGATGCTACTGAAGCTTTCCTTGTACCCACCCATGGTGTTAGTCAGTGAGGTCTCCTTCAGGGTCTGTGCCCGGAAGAAGTCCCGGGGCTGGTAGATCATGACAGGTTCGTGATGCTCCCTCAGCTGCTGGGGACTCAAGTAATGTTTCACTGTCAACAGTCCAGGCAGTGTGGTAGTCACAACATTCTCGATTGTGCTGCACACAGAGTCTAGCAGCAGGCAACACTTGATCTTGTCCATCTCGAGACCACGCACCTGGACCTCAATGCCCTGGCCATGGTTGACCAGAAGCACCAACAGCTCAGCTCCCCGGTTGGCAATCTTGCAGCCATTCACCCACAGGCGGATGTCGGCGTCTCCCTCGGCACTCTGCTGGTGGATCCAGCGGCAGAGGTTCACCTGGACCTTGTGAAAGATGCCACACGGGAAGGGGGTGAGGTGCTCCACTGGGACAATACGCACACCACCGTAGACCATCACCTCATCCTCCTCATCCGTCCAGGAACGGTGCAGGTTGTCTGTCTTGATCAGGGCGGGGATATCCACCATGGTGCCACTGCTCAGGTCCCGGGCACAGATATCCATGGCATCCAAGATCTGCAACAGCTCCTCCACGTCACTGTCAGGCACCAGGCGCTGTATGTCTTCCATGGTATAGCGGCCCCGGTAATGGTGCAGGGCCCGTGGGGTCTCTACTGACAGCAGCCTCCCCAGGACATTGGTACAAAGCCAGCGGGGGTCCAGGAGCAGCACGTCCTGAACTGTTTCACTCTGCATGATGTTGATCTGCCAGAAGGAACAACAGGAAGTCACCTAAGGAACACAAACAGACTGAGGCTCCAGCCGCTAGAACACCAAGGCCTGGGCCTTTGATAGCATCTGTGCAGGTTTTGCAAGGAATGATCCATGGCATTCGTGTAGCTGGAGCTCAAAAGTGAAATATGAGGTAAAAAAAGATAACTTGCTAATGTCAGTGAGATTCTGAAAAGATTATCAATGACTCTTCAAAAAAGATCAATATATTGAAAAATAAACAATAGAGAGAGAGATGGGAGCCCAAATCAAAGCATGAATTTTGACTGGATTGTGAATCCCCAAAATAAATACACCATCAGCTACAAAAGAAATTATTGGGTCAAGTGGTCAACACTTAAATGCTATCTATTCAATAATGGTATTACAACTATATTGTGTTTCTGGGATGTGAGAATTGTGGTTACTGAGATAATGTACTCTTTAGGAGACACAGACTAAATCATGGGGGGGGGAATGTTATGATATTTACAAAATCAATAAGTGAATAAATGAATGCAAAACAGTGATAAAGTAAATACAGTGAAATGTGACCAAGTATAAAGTTGGTAGGTAGAAAATTTACTGTATTGTTTCTGGAATGTCTCCAAAGATTTGAAATTTTTTCAAAGAAGGATTCCTAATATTATAATCATACACAATTATGTAAACTGTCTGGAAAGATATGCCACCATGGTACCAGTGGTTGGCCCTTAATAGGGTAACGGGTGAGAAGAATGAGATGAGAAGGGGGAACAGTAACTTTACTGTCATGTTTATATCTTTAAGAGTAAAAGTTCATAAAGAATAAAAATGTGACCAAAAAATGGAAGCAACTGTTCCTTTATGGTACACTTGCCCTTCCTCCTGTCCCTTTCTGTTCTGGGCTAGTTCTACAAAAAAACAAAACAAAAAAAAAAAACAAAACTCCATTCTCACAAGGAGGCTGAGACTTGACTTGTTTTGTACCAGGAGTACTTTTCTGACCATAGTATTTAAATTTTTGTGCTGCCCTGCACATATGATTCTGTTCAAAACTGAGCCATAGATAAAAAAACTGATGGAGGGTAGAACAGTATTTATTTCTTGATATAGTGCTGGCAATTCAGTATCTAGGAATGGGTAGCAGTGCTTGCCACACAATGAATTCCCCTTTCAGTCAAGGACAGCGGACTGACAAACTGTCCCGCATTGGAAGAAACGAAGGAGACATTTAACTAAATAAAATGGGGCTTCTGTACTGGACCAAGGAAAAGACATTAGATGGACAATTAGTGACATTTAATAAGACCTGAAGATTTAAGTGATTCTATTAGAAGTCAGTAACAGCACTAGAGAAGGGTTGGTGTTCAGAGTACAGGGATCTCCTGACTTAAGTCTTCATTATTTACTAAGATATCAAGGGCAAGGAGGGTAATAAAGTAGTTACACACTATGATTTAGAAAGTTGTTGGTCAAATACTAAAAACAAGAGAATACTGTGCCAAAGAAATGACTTTATTGTTACAGTTAAAACATTTTTTTTTTTTAAATATGCAGCAGCATCTTACAAATGTGAACATTCATCACCTGTTCTCCTTCTTGGATTCACTTTACAGAATTGTGGAGAGTGCAGGAGATTAGGCAGTAGTTTCACTGGGGTTCAAAAGCTGACACTGTCATTGCTTACAGGTTTAGTTCTCAAGGGTCAGTAGCTCTTGGAACTCAATTTTGTATCAAGCCTATCTTATCTTCACAAATTGACCACAAGATTAGACACCTGATATTGAAGAAATAAGCTTCTACTTTAAAAACTTCTCACAACTGGGCCCTCCCTGGTGACGCAGCGGGTTAAAGCACAGCACTAAGAAGCTTAAGCCACTTCCGCATGAGTTCAATTCCCGCCTGCCCCAGAGGTGACCACATGGCGGGGCAGACCTCTCCTGACCTGCCCGCTGCTCCCTGCCCTCAGCAGTGTACTTCTTTGATCCCCACTCTGTCCCTGGTGAATCCTCTCACCCTCCGCATCTCTGGCCTGTACCCCCATTCTGTATAAATAAATAAAATAAATCTTTAAAAAAAATTCTCACAACTATTTGATTTTTAATATTTGGAACTGCTGTTCTTGACCCAGATTAGCTTAGGCTGTAATTCTACTGTCACATCATGGAGAACTACAAAGGCAATGCCCTTTTCTGGGACAGGCTTATGATGCAATTAGAAGGGTTCTAATTCCAATGCTGAATGTAACAACTAGGAGCAAAGATTCCCACTTTTAGGTCACTTCTGGGGTTTACTACTTGCTGTGTTTTAGTATCTACATAAAACAGCAAGTCACCCCACTTGCAACTGTCTGGGAATTAAGGGGGTCTGTTTGAATGTGGCAAATCTACATGGAGAAGGGCTATCCTGAAGGCTACAGAAATCACAGCCCAGTACCTGGTGACCCAGAGAGGAAAGAGAGGCGAGATATCCAGTGCAGGGTAGGGGAACTGTGCTCCCTAACTAACAAAAGCTGGAAAGCAAACAAACCTAAGCAAAAGAAAAAACCAACAACTCTTAAAGTGACTAGGAAAGCAGAGGATTGCAATTCAGTTCAACTCTGTGATGGTCACACCTCACATAACCTGGAAATAAGGGCAGTTTTGACTCTGCCTCCCCAGACTCATACCATCTTCAAGACTGAGGAACTGGGGGGCGGGGGGAGGGGGTGAATCCTGTGGCAGCTCTCTGACCCCCCACTTGCTGGAGACCTTACCTCGCCTGCATTGTGCAGCTGCTGGGCTATGTGCCTGAGATCCTCCTCACTTGCCAGGGGGTTCAGCTGGTCCTGCACGTCATACATGAACTGCTGCAATGACATCAGTTGGTTGGGCCCGTTGAGCTTCCTCCAGGAAGGCAGAGTGGAGATGATTTTCTCACACAGGTGAGTCATTAGAGGGCAGACCTAGAGATGAGGATGGGACAGATCAGCCTGCATCTGGGGGCTCAGGAGGAGCTTGGATATGGCTCATATTAATAGTGCTGTCAAAGTTAGTTCCTTTTTGGTGAATTTCTTTTTCGGTATTGACTTGAAACAATCTATATAGCAAATAGAAAATTTTGTGGACACTTCCATTTCTGTTTCTCACGTTAAATATAGTGAGGCTTCACAATCACGTCTTTAAATTTTTTTTACATTGGTCTCAATCAATAAATGTTCACCAACTCCTAATATTTTATTCTCTCATCCTTCCATCTTGCCCTCATTTGGATTGACTCTTACAGCGATCATCACATTTTATATATAAACAGTGAGACAAAGAGATTAAGTATCTATGTGAGTACTGATTGGTATTCATGGGATTTTTTGTTGAATAGCATTTCCAATTTGACAAATTTTTGTCAATTGGCTTGAAACATATACCAGTGTATGTAACAGGCTCATAATATACACACCCTCCTAATTAAAATCCTCAGCAGCCATACATGGCATCATTAATTGGGTAGTCCCTTCTTAAATCATTGCCTCTTCTATCAGCTAATTCCTCTCCCTATTCAAAAAACAATTACCAGAGATGAAGACAGTTAATGTGGTAGATTATATCAGTTTGATCGCAGAAATTGGGGGTTGGTGAGGCATGACACATCATGCCACACCCAATCATGGCTCTTCAGGAATAGCCATTACATAGGCAGTGCTGGTCTCAGGCCCACCTGCCAGGAGAGAGAGCCCTGCTCACACAGCTATTCCAGTCAATGGCCTCTGGTTTTATGTCAAAGTTACTCCCAGGCTGGTCATCTGTTAACTGCCAAATTGGTGTCCCCATCAGAAAGTGCGGCCTGGTTAGTGAGCCAGGTGAGGGTTTCTGAAAATTCTGAAAGCATGTATGGAAGTAGAGCCTGGTATTGAAAGCATGGTTTTCCCCAGGCAAGCAGTAAGTGCTCATTGGGGGAGCATCAGGCTGGGGAGGTGGGAGTGTAGGGTATAGGAAGAAGCACACCTACCACCTTGTCAACAACAAGTCAACTTGTCAGCAGGGACATTCCTGGAGCATGTTAGCATTTTGCCATTAAAATCTTTGCTCTTTCCATGCCAAGCACAGAGGTTTTTGGATATCTTATGGACAATAACATTTTATGTGTCAGAACTGAGAAAATTTTTATCAGTTTATCTCACATTCAAATGTTTTTGTTTCTTTTTGTCTTTTTAGTATGAAGATCTTTGCTAGAGGATTCTTGACATCAATACCTACTTGGGAAGGAAGGGAAGGAAACAGGATTGAGCAGAGACTTTAGCTGTAGTAGTTATAGCAATTGCCTCAACAGACCCCATAGAGAATGGTCAAAACTGGATTGGACCTTCAGAGTGGTCCGAGGTTGAAACAAGAGGACCAGAGTCTTTGAACACCCTCCTCCCACTGACATTGAGTCGACACTGGATGTTGTCTACCCCTGAAAGGCCTTGCACAGATCCCAGGGAGTGCTGCAAACTGAGGTCCCTCATCTGGCAGCATTTCCAACTGCCAGGGCTGGGATGTACAGCTGGTATGTAAAGGATCCTCAGCCATGATGGAGGAAGTTTGGTGGCTAATTAAGAATCGACTGTGTTGGGCCCTCCCTGCTGGCGCAGCAGTTTAAAGCACAGCATTAAGAAGCTAAAACCACTTCAGCATGAGTTCAATCCCTGCCTGCCCTGGAGATGATTCACATGACTCGGAAGACCTCTCCTGGCCCACCTGCTGCTCCCCTCAGCAGTGTACTTCGAAGATCTGCCTGTTCTGCTCCCCACCGTGTCTCTGGTGAATTCTCTCACTGCCCCTACACCTCAGTTCTGTATGCACAAATAAATATATCTTAAAAAAGAAAGAAAGAAAGAAAGAAATCAACTGTGCATCCAACATAAGAACTGCTCATTCAGGTTCACCTCTGCTTTCCAGGTCCATATTCAACACCTCCCTGGAGGGTGAGGATGGGGAATTGGGCAGCAACCCTGGGTTTGAGGCCACACTTAATCCCATACTCAAGACTCATCCAAACCTACGGACTTAAGGCTTTTAGGCAGGCTCACCCTAAAATTCCCTGCACTGGTCCCAGTCTTTGCTACGGTGTCTGGATGCTGAGTGCTGTATATCAGAAAACAGGGACACTTCCAGAAATGGCGACACCCCAACCAAGAGAGGAGAGGATGGTGATGACAACTCTTGTTTTGTCAGGTGGCAGGCTCTGGCCGAACATACCCCACCCCTTTTTTCATTCATGCCCACAAGCTTCGTGAGAGGTGGGTGTTTTATGAGCCCCACTGACAACCAAAGAATCGGGGTCAACGCCATGTAGCTACACAACTGGCTACTAAGAGATCTTTCTGCTGAAAAGGGGCTGAACGCTGAGACTACAAAATCCAGGATGATGTTTATATTAACTCTTCGGACACACTCTTCAGACACCCTCAAAAGAGTTATTAACTTTGACAGGCAAAAAAAAAAAAAAAAGAGGGAGCTAGTAATTTCATATCACTACCTCTTCTGAGGTTACCACTACTTTATTCTTTCCTTCCTAGAGTCTACACAGGCCTGGGGCAGGCTGTTGGTTCATGTGGGGAGCAGAAGAAGGGAGTTTGGATGAGTGGGACACTCCCAAGCCCTCCTCCAATTTGAGGTTCCCAGTCCTGCCCCAGGATGGCATCTGAGGTAGTGTCAAAGGCCAGGTTCACATGGCAGATATTTTTGGCGACCTCAGCCAAAGGTCATGTACAGGGAGGAAGCTAAACTCCACCTTTTGGGTTGAGAAACAACAGGTGCCCTGCAGGTCACTCTGCGGATGACCAGTAGGAAGGTCACCTAACTCAGCAGGCTGCCACCATGCTCTGGTGAAATGACCTGGTGACCCATCTAAAGCATTCCTGGGCTGCAGTGCCCCCAAGCTGCAGCTTAATACACAGCCCAGATGCAGATACAGCAGGAGGCTGTCCAACTTGATGTCCACCATGGGCACCCACTAGGGCTTCAAGGTCCCAGATGCATCTAGCATGTGCTCATGGCACTGACACCTCGCCCAGGACTGTATCTTATGACAGCACAGTGGGAAACTGATAGTGGCAGCCATTTAACTTTGTTGATGGATTTATTTTCCAGAAAAAAATATTTTTAACTTTGCTATTGTGCAGTAGGTATATGTTATTTGAAAGTTCCTGGGATTTTCCACCTGGTTTGCCAAAGCAATCACAAGTTATTTTAGTTTATTTTCTTATTTTAAAAATTATTCTGTTTTTTTGTTGGATGTTCCATTTATTCAGGTCTAAGTTTTGGGAATGCTGACCTTTTGTTACAAGAGTCAACAGAAAATATAAGATCCCTTCCCTCCCCAGGCCTGCCTTCACTGAAGCCATCACCTAGATGCTGGAAGACTCTTCCGTGTAAGGACTCTGGGTGACAAGGCAGCTTCCTTCTGTGGCTACTGGACCTGAGGAAGCTGCAGTATATATATATTCTTAAGCTCTCTTTACATCTAAAATGATTTCTAACTGGCTTGCAAACATAGCCCAGTGCACTCCCTCTTTGCCTTAACAGTTTTCCACTTGATGTCGGAACAGGAAGCGGGAGGGTATTCACACGTCCTTCCATGAATATGGTTTTTTTCCTTGCCGTTTCGTCTTTAAAGGTCTTGTAAATGGTCTGGAAGTGCTTCTTGCTCTCAAGGGATAAACAGTGCTGACTGCACCTTCTCTATGCATGCGTTGACGGCAAGCTCATTACTGAGTGAAGAGAGTAGAGGAGGGTTACTGTCCAGTCATCAAGACTTTCCACCTCTGAAACATACTATCATTTTATGTCAACATGGTTGGGATTTTCATTGGAAGTGGGACATTTCTTCTTCTTCTTCTTCTTTTTTTTTTTTTTGGTAAAGATTTACTTATTTATGCATATGGAACTGGGGTACAGGCCAGAGAAGTAGGGGTGGTGAGAGGTTTCACCAGAGACAGAGTGGGAAGCAGAACAGGCAGACTGACAAAGTACACTGCTGAGGGGAGCAACGGGCGGGGCAGGAGAGGTCTGCTGTGCCATGTGAGTCACCTCTGGGGCTGGGGATCGAACTTAATGCTGAAGTGGCTTTAGCTTCTTAGTGCTGTGCTTTAACCCGCTGCACCTTCAGGCAGGACCCGGAAGAAGGACATTTTTAAAGATAGCAATTTAAAAAAAATTATTTTATGTATGTAAGATCTGGGTTGTAGTCCAGAGGTGGAGGGAGAGAGGATTCACCAGAGACAGAGGGGGGCACAGAATAAGCGGACCTACTGAAATATACTGCTGAGGGGAGCAGCGGGTGAGACAGGAGAGGCCTGCTGCACCATGTGGGATAGTTCCCTAGCTGAGAATTGAACTCAGACCAGTCATGGGTGATAGTGTTGAGACTTAGCCCTAAGGCCATCAGGGAGGCCCTAAAGCCAGCATTTTGGAAAGGCTACTAGCTTGCTCTGCAGTCACTGCTCCAGATAGGTTGCAGCTCTGAGTACTCACCTGGAGGAGTTGCCTTCTTTGGAGAACAATGGTTAGTGGCTCTACATTATCTTACTAATATATGCTCTTAAATTTCCATTCAATATAATATATACTTAGTTACATTCACAAATTTCAGTCTACCTAGAATTTATTTTGGGACTAAGTGGTCAGCAGGAGCTCAATCTGTTTTCTTCTGGCAAATAACTAGTTGTGCTAGATCATTTCACAGAAATTTGTCTCCTTTAATTGAAATAATGTATTTTCCACTACATACTGCATATGTTGCAATTTACTGATACACTCTCCAATATCTTCCTTATTAAACTCTTGCGTTTTACCTACTGATTTGTTGACCATAGAAATGAATGTTTTATTCTTTCACTGAAATTTTAAATAAAAAAAATCTCAATTCTATTTGAGTACTAACTAGCATTGTGTTAAATTTATATAGAAATACGAAATATTTCAAAGCTCTTGTCATCCAAGAACACAGTTCATTCTGTTTGCTGTTAGTTTATGCCCTTCCATACATTTTGCTACTTTTTGTTTTTCTACATTTCCCTGTTTCCTACATTTTTTATAATAAATCACTTCTGAATTGCTTTTTTAAGTAGTAAAAAGCAATTTTACTTCTAAATAAATCACTATAGCTGTCAGAATTTCATACATTCTAAGGTGGTCACCTTAACAAACTTTTTCATGTCTTGGACATACCTTGTTGCTCGACTCTTCCTAACCCCAGGGCACTGGATAAAAACATATTCATGTAGCCACCTGGAAAGCTATCCTTTAAAGCAAACCACACCAAGATGGCAGCACAAACAGGCCCAATTCCCAATGCACTGGATGGTCTGGGCAAAGGTTAGATTCCCATTCTCGTCAGGACACTTACTGAAATAATCTGGCTCCGTATTTCTTGCAGGTGATTTCGAAGTACTTTCATGTCCTTAGACCCAGAAGCCCCAGCATCCAAAACAAACAGCTTATCTGAAATGTGCAGATCATTCCCAAACCTGAGGGAAAAACAGTAGCCTCATTAGAGTGAATTAACCTCCCCAAATATTTCCACAACTTCCACTGACGCAAAAGCTGGTGGGAGGATGGTAAGTTCTGATGGCCTGTAGAGGCCTCCTCTCCGTACGAAGGGCTCCTTAGCACTACACAGCTGTGGTGGCTTGTACACACCTGCGTAGCCTGAGTCTTGCAGAGGGTGCTTTAGTTGTACAACATGACAGGACCATACTTCATCTTCCCCTGACTCAGGAGTGTGAGGTTTAATGAGTTACTCTTACAAGTTAGGAGAAGAGATATTGTTTCAAGTTGATAAAGTAAATAGAGGGATGGCTGACCATTTATACATAGATCTTAAAAGATCAGCTGAAATCTTATTTTGCCAGGAAGACAACAGAAAAGTGTCTTTAGTTGATAACTAACAATTCAGGTGATTAGCATATCACATGCAATTGTAGGATGTTTGAGCCTGTGATTTACTTTGAACACATTTTTTTTGAAGATTTATTTATTTATGCATACAATAATTGGGGTATAGGCCAGAGGTGGGGGGTGGTGAGAGTATATACCAGCGACAGAGTGGGGAGCAGAACAGACTGACTGAAATACACTGCTGAGGGGAGAAGTGGGCAGGACAGAAGAGGCCTGCTGTGCCATATGGCTCAGCTCCCTGGCTGGGGACTGAACTTGTGGCTGCAGTGGCTGTGGCAATCCTCACAGTACTGTGCTTAACCCCTTCCCTGAGCCACCAGGGAGGCCCTGACCAGACATTTTTTACACTTTACAATGTAAACATATATATTTTGTATGTGAGCCTGTGTTTTTTTATTTATAAGTAAAACAAGTTTTACAAAATTAAATGGTATAAAATATACTCATATTTTCCACTCTAGTCACACCCACTCTACTGAGATGGCCATTACCTCTAAATGAATTTCATTACCCACTAGTGGGTTGCAATCTACAATTTGAGAAATATGTATGATTATAATCATTGGATAGACTGAAATCTAAAACAACTCAAGTATCGAGGGTAATGCATAACTTGGTGACAATAATTGATAACACTGAACTGCATAATTGAAATTTGTTTAGAGTAGAATTCAATTGTGTGAAGTGATGAATGTGTTAATTTATGATGTAACATTAATGAACATTTTAAATGTAAACATATCTCAAATCACCACAATGTATACTTTAAGTATCTTACCATTTTACTTAATTATACCTCAATAAAGATGAAAAATATAAATGAAGCAAATAAAAGAAGTCAACTCTAAATAGTGATATCAGGGAGGGAGAAGTTAGAAGACTGTTGTTTTTTATCCTATGCTCTGTACTTCTTTATGTGCATTCATCACTTTGACAAGAACATTGAATACAAAAAGGACAAGCAAGCATAAGAGACCTCTGATTTCTTTATTCCCTTTCTCAGGTTCCCATGACTTTTGTCATATTAGCCCTGAAGACCCAGAGGTTGCCCTTACCTGTTTCTGATTTCCTTCAACAAGGATGTGTCTTTGTCATATCCAAACTCGCCTCCAGCTGGACGAGGGACATTCATGATGTCAGCGTGGGTAGCTACCAGGACAACTCTGAGCGGGTTCTTCAGCTTGCCGCCAAAGGCTGGGGGCAGAGAGGCAAGCATTTTGAGGCAGTTCCTCCTTCTTGGTCACCTCTCCAACCCAGTGAGAAGAGTATACCAGCTCTTTCCAGGTATACCTGCAACCGGCCTGCACGGGTTCCAAAGCGTGGGCCTGGCAAAGGCCAGGATTTTCTGGGTTCAGGGAAGGCTGCTCAGGATGAACTAGCATCAACCACTAAGCACAGGCTACTTCTCCACTTTTCCTCCAAATGGCCCTGTTTACACAGTGAGGGGACAGCTAAGGTCCGTTCTGGGGGACACCTTTTAGAAGACCAAAGCAATTCGGAAGGCAGAAACACCATAGAAATGGCTCAGAAAATATACTCCTGCAATTCTCACAGAGAACCTCTCACTTACTTGTCGAAATATTACCAATCAGAACATGAAAAAGAGTAAGAGGCAAAGTGCCAATACCCTGAGGGGATTAAGTACAAATTATTTGATTATTGTGTGATTTTCAAGAAGAATAAATAGTTACTGAGTTTATATTTTACCAGGAAAGCCCGCTGCTGTTTTCTACAGAAAGTTATTTATCTATGCTGTCTTTTTCTTAGGAAAATCATTATGAGCATATATTCAGTCAAGGTCTCTTTTCTTCCATTCAGATTACAGAAGGAAGGAGAACTCATCTTGCTAATTCATTATAATACCATCAGTAAAGGTTCAGTAGCTATCAAAGCAGGTATTTTACTCTGCATCTAACTCAACTGACCATAGCTCTGCAGTACAGGAAGTAAGTGAGAAATGGCTCTCAAGAAATTTCTCAGGGTTGGCTCTTTTTGGGCAGGTATATGCAATCAGTAAGCAACTTCTGCAGAACAAAATGAACAGCTGAGCTTCACAAAATTTGAGAGTGAAATAATTTGAGGTGAAATCTTCTTGTAGGAAGGAAGAAAGAAGGTAGCCACAGGAGTTAGCCAAAAGTTGTAGGCTCTGAGCAAGGTCTGGGCTGTAAGACAGCAAAAAGGGAAGTCACACACCCAGAAGCTTCTTAGCTTACCTATGGGTTCTTCTATGGGCACAAGAGACTTCAGGAAACTGAGCCAGAAAATTACTTGATTCAGTTGAATCTCATAGGGCTCCTCAAGACTAAAAACAATAACATGGATGGATGTGGGATCATTTGCAGCAAAATAATCATAACAGCAGAAGTAAACAGGATTTCCAGAGAACTCCCACACACTGAAATCGCCAATTCCTACAAAGAAAAATTAAGATTTTTATTATGAAACACCATTACAATTCTAATCACAATTTTTCTTAGAACTTTAGGGAATTACTAGCAGGGAGAGTGACATCCATAGCATCTACCTGTCTATACATCTACTGAAGTAAAGACCTACTTACATCAAACTCACACATACCCATTACCATATCTGTAAACCAATTTGTATCTGTATCTGTTCTTAAATGCCTCCATTATTATATCTGTATCTGTCTCTGTATCTGATTAAAATACCCTGGAATGCTATCTACACACACAACTCATGTGTGCCTCTGTGAGCAGGCCTACAAGTGCATACATGAAAATGTGTGTGTGTGTACATGGGTGTTAAGAAACCCATCCCACCCAAATCTCCACATTTTCACTCTGAAATGTAACCTCAATTTCGTTTTTAAACAGTGTGTCGTCACCTCCCACAGGTGAGAGGGAGACCTGTTCAGGTGGCCCTAGCACTGATGTATGATAAATAGCAGTTTTGCATATGAAAGATATGAGCCGGTAAATCCATGAGGCTACCCATGGGTGGTGGGTACTAGCAGAGTCAAGCAAATTCCAAGGTTGTGTGTAGAGGGGTAAGGAGGGCAAGTTGAGATCAGTTTCCTAAACCAGTGTTGTGAGTTGTGGGTTCAGCTGGTTTTCCTGGAGTCATTTGTGGGTGAAATTTGGACCTGGAGTTTCTAAGCCACCAGGAACCTCCCAATGACCCTGGAGACACCCCTACCTCTACACTGACATATCCCCTACCAGGGTGCTGACCCACCCACTGGTTTCTCAGTGACATGGCGGGGTCTCTTTCAGGGCAGAATTTCATACTCCCTTTCCTTAATTTTTCCTCTCACTGCTTATTTCTGAGCAGAAATTTTGTAGTCAGGAAGTAGAGGCGTAATCTAAAAGGGGAGGATCTAGGGTTCTTGCCCCACCTATTCAAGGTTGGAGCTGAGCACAGACAAAGAAGTCAAAAAAAGAACCTGGAAGAGGAGACTGAGAAAGAAGACTTGGAGGAAGCATGTGAGCAGACAGACATGTGAAGAAGCAGCTTCTTGGCCTTGAACTTGCACCAGGAACTTGGGGGACATGGAATTAGACACTTGAAAGAAATGGAATGAGAGACCCATGAGAAAGGTGGCAATGTGGCCTTTATTGTGACTTGTCTTTTGATTTTGCTCTTTTTCTTCCAGACTTGCCTGGCCTCTTCTGTTCCTTTCCTATGGTTCCTTAGGACCTCAAAGGTCCTAAGGTGCCTTCAACTGTGGCAAGCTTTTGGGTCTCAGCGATTCCTCTTTGGACCAACCCTGTTTGGCTGAGCATTACCCACAAGGGGATGGGTAACTTTAGGTGTTTCACGGGGGAACTATATTCATTCTTTTGTCTTTATTACACATTAATTCTCCTAAATTTCTTCTCTGTTTTAAATTTTACTAAAAGGATGGTTTGTCTTTATGTGGTAAATGGCAGAACCCATTTAGAGCTTGCAGGTTTGGGGATCCAAGGGTGCTCCTAAAACTGCCCACAAACAAGGTTTCAGTTTGGAAGAGCCACAGGCTCTTGCAGAGTACAGCACACCAGAGGCATGACATTCTAATTGTGGAACGAAGGTCTTAGTGTGAGAACTTCTGCAACACAGAAATAGATCCTTAGAGTTTTGAGATCACTGGAAGTCAACCTGAAGCTGGGAAGAACCCAGAGAAGGAGCAGGGGTCAGGGCAGAGTCTGTGGTAACAGATGTTTCTTATCTCTCTGCTGAAGGTTGTTTTGTTTTTGGATCTCAGGGGAAAAATATTAAGAGAACAAAACATACTTGAAATTTTTTTCATTGGGGTCCGTGGTCCGCAAAGTGGGGTCCACACCATCAGCAGAATCACCTTGGAACTCTCTAGAACTGTTGGTCAGAAGCCCTGTGGCAGTACTGCCATCTGACTTCACAAGGCTTCAAGGGGATTTGTGTGCACCTGGATACTAAAATTTACTTCCTTAGACAGGATTTTAGGATTTTATCATTTAGGGAATTTAAGACAACAAAAGGGCCTTCATGGAGATGTTCCCAGTTGCCAATTTCTGAGTGTCTCCCCAGTTCTAGACAACATGTCAGTCTTTTAAATAAACATCAACTGACAAAATCCTTACAGATGGGGTAGTGAGTCTCAGAGGAAATGCTTCATCCATGCTCTATATTGTGTCTCAACAAAGTAGGGGTCTGGCATCAAGTGACAGGCCCACCTAGGGGTCTGGGAGTTCAGGGGTACAGGACAGAGGATATATTCAATCCCTGGTGACACTGAAGACATTCACTCCCTTGGAAATGTTTGAAGCAAATGACTTGCTGTTTTGACTACAGAAAACAAATTGTCTGTGTCTATTATCCATGATACACTATTAGAGATGCATTTAAAAGTAATTCTTCTTGAGTAAGGAGTCTTGCCAGAAAGATGGTGTAAGAGGAATTTCCTTGTTTTGTGCTGAGGAGATTAAATTGAGAAATGCAGATAGGCACCACACTCAGAGGATCCCGTGATGCGGGGCAAACACAGTGCTTCCTGACCAACAGGGATCAATGCCGACTAGGTGAAAGAGACATGGAGGAAATTCAGCTTTCCTCAGAGTAAAAGGGTGAGCGGGTGAAAAGGCAGATGTCGGGAAGAAAACTGCAACATGAGGTTCATACCTCTGATGGAAAGGAGCACAAGGCTGATGACTGCTGTGGCCCTACCTGCTGTGGGAGTAAGAGCTGCGGGAAGGCAGAAGGTGGCGCCACCAGGAAGGAAAGCAAAGCTCAAAAAAAACATACATTTCCCCTCCCACAACCCATCCTCCCCAGCCCCTGGGAGCAGGGGAATATGAGGACTGAGCATAAAGTAAGTCCACATTTTGCATAAGGGCCACCTCAAGAGTCTAGCCCAGACTGCAAAATGCCAATGTGAGGCCAGGAGAGAGGGGCAAGCAGAGCTGACACTGGTGGTGTGGGCAAAACCCAGGAGCGCACTGCCATAGCTATGGACCCTCCAGGACCTTCTCTCACTTCATGGAGACCCAGTCACAGATTAGTTCTTTCTGACACAGTAGCACCATCTATTTAAAAAGTGGAAGCTCTGCACATGTAAGATTCAGAGAGAAAATAATGAGGAGATGAAAAAAATAGCACAAAAGTCCTCAGGGGAATACAATGACAAAAGGAGAGCCCACCTCTCCAAACATGTAAGTTCAAAATAACAATGACAAAGAAGTTCAAAGAAATGGTGGAAAACAGAAAAGTCAAAAGATATACAAGAAGATTCACAAAAAATAAATGCCCTGAAAAATGACTTAATGAAGAGATCACAATTGAAATTTTATGTGAGAAAACAGCAGAGATGCAGGATGTAGAATGATCAAGAGAGGAGTTAAAAAATTCTGGAGAAAATTCTTGAAGTAGAATACAGCAAATGGAGTATCAATCAGTGGCCTTGAAGATGATAATGCACAGCTACAAAAAAAGAGAAATATGAAGAAAAAAAAAAAGAAGAATCACCCCACTTTATTAGAACAGGGAATATAAGAATAATTAGTATACCAGAAATGGAATTGAGAGAGAGAAAAGAGCACAGAGAACTTTTTAAAGAAATAACAGAGGAAGGCCCTCCCTGGTGGTATAACAGGTTAAGACACAGCACTAAGAAACTAGCCACAGCTACCGCAGCATGAGTTCAACTCCTGGCGGGGGAGGTGACTAACATGGCATGGCAGACCTCTCCACTCCTCCCTTCAGCAGTATATTTCAGTCCGTCTGCCTGTTCTGCTCTCTACTCTTTCTGGTGAATCCTCTCAACCCCCTCCCCATACGTCTGGCCTGTACCCCAGTTCCTATATATGCACAAATAAGTAAAACTTTAAAAAAAAAAAAAAAAAGAGGAAAACTTCCCTAACTTGGAGAAGGAATGAAATACACCACCAGGTTACACAAACAGAATGAGAGGGACATCAAGGACACTGCAGTGAAACTCCCAAGAACTGAAGACAAAGGAAGAATACTGAAGCTGGGTTGGGGAAGTAGATAATCTAAAAAGGGAAGAGACCATATAACTAAAACAAAGAGACACCCTATTAAATGGGAGAAAGTATTTGCATAACAAGGGGCTGATCTACTGTCTACAAAGCACTCATGCAATTTAGCAAAAAGAAAACAGTTAAGTCAATAAAAACTGGACATTAGAGTTAAATAGACCCCTCTCTAATGAGAAGAAATGCCATGGGCACATGGCTCATTATTACTAATAATCAAGAAAATGCAAATCAAGACCACAATGAGATACCACCTCACACCTGTGAGAATGGCCCATGTCAAAAAGACTAGAAACAACAAGTGCAGATAGGATGAGCAGAAAAAGGTGCCCTCTTACATTGTTGGTGGGAACGTAGGCTGGTGTAGTCTCCATGGAAAACAGTGTGGGGGGTTCTCAGAATATTAAAATTGATCTACCATATGACCCAGAAATTCCACTCTTAAGTATCTACTCAAAGAATATCAAAACACTAATTTGAATGGAAATATATAATAAAAGCTTAGAGTAGAGGAATTTAGGATGGAAAGTCTCACAAAGAGAAGCATCAGAGGTGGGGGTAGGGATGATTAACAAACCTGAACTAAACAGGCTATGGGAATTTCCAGGAATCTAAGTTGGGATCAGAAAAGATGATCAGAGGTGGGGGCAAAGTATTATCAGTCACAGAAGCCAACCCAATTTGACCAAAAGATGATAATTCCACAATAATTTTATCAAATAATTTTATCAAACACTAAAAAAGAACGCCTCAGCCAATTACAATGCAGCTGCCCACCATGTGTATGCAGACATCTTTCCCCCTAGTCTCTTTTCCTTAATAAATCTGCTATGAACTGATTATCAGGAAAGTTTGCCATATTCTTTTTCAGTGGGACCCAACAACTCCATGCAACAAACCCTGTCCTCTGAACCCCATCATATGCCCTCTGAAGTTCACTGCAGCAGAATTTACAGCCACACTATGAAAACAACCTAAGTGCCCAATATAAACAAGTGGGTTAGGTAGATGTGACATATACACAATGGAATACTACTCACTGAAAGATAAACTCTTGCCATTTGCAACAAAAAGTATGGAACTGGGGGAGGAAAAGAAATATTGGATGGTTCCAGCAGATGGTAGAAGATGGAGAAATCAAGCAAAGGGTCAGAGAAGTCAAGCTAACAAGAAACCCTAAAATATGACTATAGAACTCTGGCCACCAGAGGCAGAGGTGAAGGGGGAGGGGAGCACTGGGCACTTTCTTGGTGGGTGTGGTGTAGTAACAACTCCCGAAGGGGGAGACCCTCAACCTCTAAGACACAAACCATGATGAAAACCAATGTTACTGCAATAAAAAAAAATCATTCTTTGTATACTTAGTTACATAAAATTGACAATGCAGTAGCTTTTATAAGATCTGCTATTCAAGAGGATATTTCGCTCTATTTTAAAAAAAATGTACTGATTTATCCAGCAGCGTTTGGTATTAAGTACCTACTATGTGCCCAGTGCACTCCCACTGTTAGTTTCCAGGAACATCAGCATATCTGTCTGATTTTCAGGGGTACAGACCCACCATGCTTCATCCCTGGGTCACTCCCTAGGTCACTTTCACTACTGGCTCCTCTGCTGACAGGACTGCCTGAGTGGAGTGAGCATGGCCCTGCCAAAGGGAAATGCAGGTCCTTCCCTTTTGGGGTGGGTGAACTGTACCATTCAAATAGGCATTCTGGATGTCAATGGCCTTAGTGGACTGGTCATCAGCGGAGCAGTGTTGGTGGTGGGGTGGGGCGACGAACACCTCCAGCATCCCTTTGGTGAGGCCTGGCTCGAACATCATGCTACGGCTCCTCACACTCACGTTCTCGCAGCCGGGATACAGGTTGTTGATGCTCACGGAGACTGCAGACCAGAGAGGAAGTAGTCAGATCTTGCACAGCACAGCAGGCCCTTGCTCTCTCTCCTAGACTTGGCTCCTCATTGTTTCCTGGTACATGCTCCATCCCTGCCCCATCTATCCTGCATTAGGTCGACTTGCGCTCCCTACATGTGCAGCAGTAACCCCAGAGGTCTGTGCTGATACTTCCAATTTGCTCTGCCTCCCACAGCCCTTTCCTGCTCTTCTCTATGCTGGGCAAGCACAGTGGTCACTGCATTTCCCGGGCTGGCTTCCCACTGTCCTCTGGTTAGGGTCAGTCAATGGGACACTCGAGATGTTAGGAGAGAAAGGTCTGGGCATTTCTTCCCTTTCTTCTTTCTGTTGTTTCTCTGACACTAGTTGACTCTGGACATCCCCCACATGTATCCCCACCCTCACCCCCACCAGATCTCTCTCTGCTCCAGCTTTCCCAGGAACAGGCTGTCTTCTTTTGCTCTTTCAGCCCCAGCTGAAACAGAGGTTACCCTCTATTTCTAGACTCCAGATGTTTCTCCATTTCTTGTTTGTCCTTTTGAATATTACCCATGATTGGACTTTCATTCAAGTCTCCACCAGGACCCTGACTGATTCAGAAGAGTGCCTCTTTGGTACACAAGATTATATGTTGCTGCAAGTTGAATGCAAAATGATTATAGTAGCAGGCATGGCTAAATAATGAATCATATAGTGAGAATGTTACCCTTTACAGATTCCCTTGAAGATTTTCCAGTTTCTCTTGCAAAGTTTCAATTTATGACATTATCTTTAGCATCTCTTCAATTCTTGCAAATCCTCTCTTTTTAATAAAGAGGGGGTGGGCAAAACTGTATATCTAGACCACATCCATACTGTCGGCACTTCACTGCCTTCATCTGCATTATGATCCCATGATAGGTTTTCTACTCAAGTTAAGAATGTTAACAATTGCTTTTTCAAGTCAATGAATGCCAGTAAACTTTGAAAAGGTGTTAGTTTGCAAAAGACATAAATAATAACGCAACTTCAGTAGATGGCAGCTACATCTCACTTGGCACTCCTGTGTCTGGCCACAGAGCCTGGAAGGCAGTGTTGAGCTTACTAACATACTACCGTGGGTTTGTCTGTCTCCCCTCCGGGCCTCACAGGCAGAGAGAGTCTGTCTTGGGGATAGTGCTTTGGACAGCCCCAGCTAGGAGCATCATAAGCAATCTCTAACCTCACAGTTAATAGCAACAGACATTGTGAGGTAGCAAAGAAGTGAACATTTTGCCTTGGTCACCTGACTTTAAACTTGTTGATCCAAATATAAAGATAACCCTTTATGTAAAGACAAGGATATCAAACTGAACTCCACTATGTCCACTATCCCTCCCCCATGCCAAGTGAGGAGGACAAAAGTAGGAGCTACTTTTAAAAGCATATTTCCCCTTAATTATAAAAGTAGAAATTTTGATAAACACAAATTTAAAGAAAACAACAATGATTCAACTCCAGACCAGAAGTACAGGCAGCCCCTCGGCACTCCCCAGGCCTGTTCACCTGAAATCTTAGGGCAGGGTGGACAGCCAATATAATTGATATTTTAGTATATTTCCTTGCAGAATGTTAGGCCGAGTCTGACAAACGTTATGGATTTCCCCATAAATATGTTTATGCTTTTCCCTGTGCAGTGAAACCTGAATCTAAGAAAAACATCCAGGAATAAAACTGTTCTTTGGGCTCAGTGAATATCTGCCTGCTGAGGGACTGGATTCAGTTGATATAGGATACATCTTCCTGTACTCCACTGAGTGTTTTAGTTGGAGGATAACAGGGCAGGGGTAGCTTTGTATACAATACTATTAAGATTAAAAACTTCCCAGGAACACAGTGCAATCATAGAAGAAAACATTTGTTAACTACTGACCCCTGGTGGTAAAGAGTGGTAGGACCCGAGGAAGAAGCCACCTTTTGCACCCTGGTCAGAAAACCTCCCTCTCTGGTCCTCTCAAGTTGAGAGTAGTCCAGACATCTAGGTCTTCCAGGACACCCAACCCTTGACTGGCACCAGGTATTCCCTTCCTGCTATAGAAGCACAATTCAACACTACAACTGAGTGTGCAGGTAGGTGGCAGCCAGACAGGCTGAGAAGGGTAAACCACCACTGAGCAAGGGTAGCCACTCGCCACTCTCCAGCAAGTGTGTCCCAGCTGCTGGTGACTCTGGAGTCTCCCAACAATTCAAGCTATGGCAAGGTCATGGGTGTCCAGAACTTTGGCCTGGGACACAGCAAAGCATAACCCCAGAAGCATGGTCTTGCCTCTGTAGAGTGACGATAATGTTTCTGGAACCAGATCTGCCCTGAAGGTCACGCTCCAAGGTGTCTTTCCTAGATTGTTTAACTAGGCAATTTTGCTCTGTCCGCTCTCCTATGACCCATGTGTTTCCTGCAGTACAGACCTTTCCCCTACCTTGTCCCCCTCAGGTGGCCCTCATGTCACCTCATACTTGTTCCATGCTCTGCTTTGCCAAGGAAATCAATCCTTGATGCTGTTTTTTAAGGGCCAGGAAGTGAATGATGATGAGGTGGCAAGTCAGAGATGGCCAGGACCATGTTGCCTGTTGCTGCCTCCTGGTTACTCTACAGGCCCAGTCCCTCGCTAATTTGGACCGCAGGCAGGTTTACATTTTACTGCAGATTTGTCTTGTCTCTCCCAGGACTGGAGCAATGTGACAGTGGACATTAAGCAACATGGGCACCCATGGGACTCCATATCTCTTCCATCCTTGCCCAGTCTCCCGAGGCTGTCTGGCTTTAACCAGATATGCTAACTCTGACACTGAAGACAGGTGTTAGCCCGGGGGTTACGCAATCTAATGCAATATAAGGAAAAATTTCACATGTAGAATTAGGGGTTCTAATTTAATCTCCCGTTTTTTTCTGATTTGAGTTGGGGGCTGAGCAGAGATGGGATAAATTGTAGAACCTCAATATGGGGAAGTCGCCTTCCTTCCCACTAACCAGCACCAGGAAGATGTACAAATTCAGTGTGGGCAGAACCTCTGATTTTCCATAAGAAACCCGAACATCCAACTTTTTAGGTGATTTTTTTCCTTTTCCAACCCCATACTACAGTAAACATGGTGGCTTGGCAGGGTTTCATCCTCTACCAGCGACACCTTCATGTTACTTCTCTATGAAACAGGTTTACAACATGTGGTCAGAGTTGTGACAATCCAACTGTACTAATGACAGACATAACTTCCTGGGCTTCCTAATTATGTGAGTCTAAGTTTTCTCTCCCAGGAAGTAGCAGTTGTGATGGGCCTGACTAGTAATTCCACCCCTCCGCCTTCCTTTGAGTCTGTGTGACCCCTCCCTAGGCCCAGACAGATGTGCAAGCAGATACCACATCCTGGCGTTAGTTACACGCCCTTGTGCGGTTGAACTGTGACGCAAGCTGTGACGCTAGCTGTGACGCTTGTTAATCTTTGAATTCATTTGCTAAGTTGAATTTGCGCAGGCTTTGAATTTGCGCGGGCTATGACGCATGTAACGGCCAACAAGGCCTATGTATTCCCTGACATTCCTCTGGTCGGGGTCTTACTCTCCTTGTGTGGCCTGTGTGCCTGCAGGAAAGCTTGACCCCAGCTAGCTGGCTTAATAAACTCCGCTTGCTTGTGCATCTCCGGTCCTGTCCTTTGTCGTGGGAGGTAATCGGGTGATTTCAGACCCTAACAATTGGACCACCTTTTAGTGCCCTCATGGTTTTCTCCCATGTCTACCAGTTCTTTCAAACCCCCAAGTAGACTTTCTTCTAGGAAGGTAGTGACCTTAGAGAGCAGAATTGAGAATAATGAGATTAGATTCTCAGCTGCTCTGGTAGAAGTGCCAGCATTCTCTGAGGCAAGGGGCTCAAGAAGAAATCTAGGTTGGATGGGATATAAGAAAGAGCAGTCTTTATCTCCTAACAGTCCTTTCAGAAAAGCTTGGTCCCTGCTAAGCAGTGACTCTTACATAGAAATTTGAGGGTCCAATCAAGGAAGGCAGCTCTGAACTGAGGGTGGCTAAGAGAACAAGGGAAGTTGCCTCCTCAAAATGCCTGTGGCATCTGTGCTGACTATAGTTGGGAATTAACATACATCACTCCTAAGAGAATGCTCTGGCCCTGGGCCCTATGACCCAAGTCTCTCCAAGAACTGGCTGAAAAATGGTTTACACTCGGAGAGACATGCATGTGATGCCAGCCTGAGCTTCATTTTATCAAGATTCTTCCAGATGTAGAAAACTGACCAAAAGTCAGATTCATGGAAATACTACTTCTGAAGCCTGAGTAAGCAGCAGATAAAGATCACTGCCCCAGAGAACCCACCTGTCACTTGATGTCACTAGTCAGCCTACCTTGTGAGCTCATGGGGTGTAATTTTCATACCCAACAGGACTTAGAAAAATTCTAGAAAACAGATCTCTTTCTGTCTCTGACAATGTTTAGGAAACTCTTAGAAAGTTTTATTATGCTGGAGGGGTGTTCAAGAGAATAAAACCCGAGATTGTAAATCTCCTCTTCCTTACAGCCAGTATTCCTCCCTGGGGGAGGATGAGCACACTGCTATGGGCGGGGTGTAAGTGCGCTCAGGATGGTATCTAAGGAAGACCGGGAAGCCTGCTGCACAAGAAGGGGCCCATCGGAGTAGAAAGAACAGCCATGCAAGCCATTAAAGAGCCTTGCAGAACCACCAACTTCAAAACATGCATTCGTGGTGCAGCCACAGGAATCCATTTTGTTGTGCTATGTTCTCACCTTACAGGCTGGGTCTGCAGTGTGGAAGGGGGAAAGCGTAAGGGGATGAGGACCTAACCCAAGGACCAAGATTCAATCTATTGGGGTGAGGTCCCATCCTGGGGCCATATTCAATTAGTTTAATGGGAACCTGTGTTAGTCCCAGGTCTATGTATCTTTAGAGGCAGAGTTCCCAAGAAGAACACAGCACAGTTCTGCTTTTTGCAGCTGCTATGGAGGGCTTCTGTGATTCTGTGGTTTCAGTGAGGCCCTTCCCTTGCTATCACTGGACAGTTTATAATCCTCAGGTGGACAACAAGATCCACAGCAGGATTAGACTATGCTTAAAAGCCTTCCACGTAATAAGATTTGGTCAGTCTCAGGTCTAGTGACTAAAATTAAGCCACCACCCATCCTAGACCTGATTAGGGAGAATATAAAAGCAAACACGTACTAGAGAGACAGGGCCTGTTGTGGAAGGACCTACCTGTTGGCTTGGAAACCAGGGGTGAAGGTGGGAACCTGGTGGAGTTGGTAGAGGAGAGTCTGGGCCGGCGTCTTCTAAAGAAGCTCCTTAGCAGCCCACACTTCAGAGACTCTACCAGCGTGGTCTTTCCAGACCCTGAGTGGCCAAATAGCTTTAGTTTGATTCTCGGCTGGAGGTTCTGTGTTGGTCGCAGTTGCTGGATGAAGAGTCCTCGGTGAGTATCCTGAGCGCAGATGAAAAAGGGTCTGTTAGTCACAGGAAAGAGAAACCAGTTGCAAATGCTGATTTACATGGTTCTGAATCTCTAGGCTGCTTTCTTTCAGTCTGCAAGTTTTTTTCCTTAAAAAAAAAAAAATGGAGGTATAGGGGCCTCCCTGGTGGTGTAAGGGAGCAATGAAGCTATTTGCAGCCACTATAGCACAAGTTTGATCCCAGCCAGGGAGCTGACCCACATGGCACAGCAGACCTCTCCTGTCTCACCCATTGCTCCCCTCAGCAGTGTATTTCAGTCAATCCACCTGTTCTGCCCCCCATTGTCTCTGGTGAATCGTCTCACCCTCTGCACCTCTGTACTCCAGTTCTTGTATGCATAAATAAATAAATATTTGAAAAAACTGAAGTATAATTGACACATAAGTTTCAGATGCATAGCACAATTATTCCACATTGTACACAGTAAAATAAGATCCACTATAAGACTCTACAGAGAGCTCCACACATCACTGTGATAATTTTTTTCTTGTGACAATAATTTTTTTTCTCTAAGCAATTTCCAAATATGCAATCCAGTATTATTAACTGCATTGTAGTATACATTGTATCCCTATACCTTTAATTTTTTAAGAGGAAGTCTGGTCTGCAAAGTTTACACATGTTGCTGATGCAGCTTGTTCTGTCCCTATTTGCACTTAAAGTGCACATAATATGCAATTCACCATTTTAACTGTTCTACAGTGTAACACTCAGAGGGTTGACCATATTTGCAATATTGGGCCACCATCACAGACATTTTCATCACCAGAGGAAACACCAAACCCGTTAGTCACTTCCTGCTTTCTTCTCCATTAGCCCACAATCTGTTTCCATAGACTTGCTGATTTCCAATGCTAAAGGAGTTGGGTGGATTCCTAGGAAGAGGTCAACTTAAAGTGAAACAGAGGTTTGTACTTTTTCTATAGGGGTTGATACTATAAAGACATCTTTACTATGGGTGTCATGGAATGTATAGCCAATGCTTTCTTCTGTGTATCTTATTGCTACAGTCATATATCCACTTAGAATTTGTTTCTGTGCATGGAGTTTGTGACCCAACTTTACTCTTTTACTTAGTAGACATCCAATTTTCCCAGCATCATTTGTTAACGAGTCTCTCCTTTCTCCAATGTATGATTATGGCTCTTTATCACAGAATTCAGTATTGTTAGATGTATGGATTTATTTCTGGGCTTTTGAAGTTTATTCTGTTCCATTGCCTATTTTTCTATTTCTATTTTTTTAATGTTTCTGTTTTTCCCCATTATCACTGTTAATTATTCTTCCTTTATATTATATGGTTTAAAAGTCAGGTAACATAATGCCTCTGTTTCTTTCCTTTTTTCTCAGTTTTTTTTTAATCTTTTTGAGACCTTTACTGTTTTCATAAAAATTTTAATAGTTTTTGTTCCATCACTGTGCAGAATGTCATTGGTATTTTAATGAAGATTGTATTAATTTCTTTTGGTAGAAGAGTTATACTGACTATATTGATTGTTCCCATCCATTTCCTTATGTCATGATATAAATAATTTAATATCATCTTCTATCTTGTATTATGGAAATAATAAACCTCCTTGGTTAGGTTAATTTCTAGCTGTTTGATTCTATTTGATACAATTATGGATTGAAAGACCAAACTGATGCCATGACAGGCTTCAGAATGCTTCTGAACCAGCCAGGCCTAAGTTTCGGTTATCAACAAGGCACCAAGGCCAAATTTAACTGTATATGTCCTAATCTTGCTCATCCCATAGCAACAGCCAATTAGCAAGTAGGCAAGTAACCAGTACATATCAGGAAAACACCAGATGTCCTAAGGTATGTGGGTTGAGTAGTGAAGGTCACATCTTACATGCATAGATCAACCGGGTTAAGACAAGATAACTGTGTTCAATGTACATCAATCAGTGCACTGCTGAGCAAAGACTCCCCTCTGCTGAGCAAAAACTCCCCTCTTGTGTAATAAAAAACCTGCCTTCCCTGAGCTCAGGGCTCTCAACTTCAGCCTCTGCGTCGATGCGTGTTGGGAGCCCAGGCTCGAGCTTGCAGTGAAGACCCTCGTGTGCTTTGCATCGGAATCAGCTCCTTGGTGGTCTTTGGGAAACTTGAAATCTGGTGCAACAGGCTAATACATACATACACTCATATACTCATTCATTCATTCACTCAACAAACATTTACTGAGAGCCTTTCATGTGCTAGTCACAGAAATGCAATGGGAATGTCTAGAACCATCCAAGACCTGAGTTCATGGGGAGATACAGATACGTGAACACTGCCATCAAATACAGTATGATTGTGTCCATGGGGATGATGTTGGTAATGTGCTCTGTGTGCACAGAGATCTTACCTTCAGATCTCCATCTACATCGCAGGACACGGAAAATCCTGCCTGTCTCCATCCTGACCTCACACCCCAGTCTCCATACCCATCACCCTGGTCTGGCTCCCAGCTTCATAACAATGAACAGTTGGAGCTACAGCATTCAGTGGAGAAGGTAAATCAAGGATGATCCTTTCACCTTTAACTTCATCCATGTCACAAGATCCATCTTGCTGTATGCTGCAAGTTTCCTCCCCAACTGGTACAGTGCCCTATCTGGTTCTCCACGGGGCCTGCGCAGACTGTAGTATAATTGTGTGACACTTTCCTCACTAGACTAGGAGCCAGTGTGACAGGAGAGATGGTATTCCCCACACCTGACTGAGAAGATGCTCAGGAATGAGGTGTTGCATTAACCACTTGACTTAAAGGCAACCAGTGAGCGAGAGCTTCAGAGAGAAGTGCCTGCCTTGTATGTCAGTGAGATCCCAGATGTGGCCGAATCATCTATTGTAGTTCTTACTCCTGGAGGTGCTGTTCTTTTCTAACTGAGCCACTGTTAGCTTTTCCACTAATGACTGAACAAGCTTATGTAGCAAACTCTGAATGCTCCTAAACGCTCCAATGTGCCTACTTCCATGTTTTATTGGGAAACTGTTGACCCATATTTCTCAACAGGAATAATACTGTCTATCTGAGTAGGCATTTTAGAAATCTGTGGACAAGACTCAATGTTGGGGATGCTAGGTGTCCACACCTGTATACATAATGTCAGAGAGGCAAGAATTCTCCTGGATACATACAATTTCCAGTAGTCTGCCTGGTATTTGTACTGGAGAAATATCTGCTATGATGAGCTCATTCTAGAACTTACCTGAATTTTACATGTGACCTAGAGGGTCTATGGGACCAGGCAGAGGCCATACTGAGCTTTCCTAAGAATAAAGACTACTTTATCAACTGGCTGAATGATGAATAGGCACCTTTCATAAACTCCGTCTCCCTGCTTCTTAACACCACGTCAGCACACTCTGCAGTGAGCGTCCCCACCCCAGGCCTTGTGACATCCAGGATAGGCTGGTCTGAGGAGCTGCCATTTCATTTTGTCTCCTCATGTCCTGTACCACAGAATTTACATATTCAGAAACATTGTATTTTATTGTATTTTCCTTTGGTGCCTGTTACATTACAACTAGAACAACCTATTAGCCCTTTGGAAAGTAAATCATGAGAGTAAATCATGAAATATATGTTATAAAACACTAGGTCACCTTGGGATAGAATCATGGCCTGGATACCAACCCTTAGAATATGAGGTTTCTTCTCTAACCTCAAATTGTCACAGATTTGTCTCAGAGACAAAACACTGCAGAGAACTGAAAATGTGGGGATATCTCATCATCAACCTCCTTGAATAATTATCGAAATCATCACAAAAGCTAAAAACGTTCTGTTCTGAGCACCATCGGGTGCTACCGAAAGAGGGCACTGAATTCTCCATGACTCAGTCTGTCTCCCACTGCAGGTATGTTCATGGCCCTACAATGCAGTCTACCTCCCTCACCTTCAGAACCAGTCCCTTGATATCTTCCCTATAAATCAAGCCTCGCAGCTCAATGCGTGGATAAAAAGTTCTCCATGGCCCTCCCTGGTGGCGCAGCAGGTTAAAGCACAGCACAAAGAAGCTTAAGCCACTTCCTCATGAGTTCGATCCCCGCCTGCCCCGGAGGTGACCACATGGTGTGGGAGACCTCTCCTGACCCACCCGCTGCTCCCTTCAGCACTGTACTTCATAGATCTGCCTGTTCTGCTCCCCGCTCTGTCTTTGTTGAAGCCTCTCACCGCCCCTGAGCCTCTGGCCTGTACCCCAGTTCTGTATGCATAAATAAATAAATCTTTCTAAAAAAAAAAAAGTTCTCCACCTGTTTTGTGACACACAGCTCACTAGGACACACAGACTCTCTGCATGATCTAGAGTCTGCTTCTCCTGAGTCCAGGAAAGCAGAGCACCTGCGTCTACTTCAGTCCACTTACTGGAGGCCGGAGCATTGCACAAGTACTTGGTTTGTATTTCTTTGCTGCCTGTTTCCTAGGTTGTTGGTCTAGACACGATGAGGTTTGGCCAACATGTCGAGTCTCTGAGAAGAATGAAGACACGCCTGTCCCTCATGCATGAATCCCGCCGAGCCTTCCACTCTGAGGGGCCTGCAGGCATGGTACCCTTGGGGGCACTGCTGCTGCCCCATCATGCTTCCAGAAGCCACTCTGAATGAAAGCTGGCTATCTCACACAACTGAGAAAGGGCAAGTTCAGGTCTTGCTCAGCACCTTCGCATTCGCATAGATTAGTCCAGACCTGAAGTTGCTGACAACCTGCTTGTCTGTTTTCTGAGATAACCTCAGAAACAGAGGCCAGAAGGAAGAGGCGCATGGTGACGAAGGCTGTCCTCTATCTAGACAGGCTTCTCTGAGTTCTCAAGGCTATGACAGTCTGATTTTTTTTTTAAAGATTTATTTATTTGTACATACAGAACTGGGGTACAGGCCAGAGACTCAGGGGCAGTGAGAGACTTCACCAGAGACAGAGTGGGGAGCAGAACAGGCAGATCAACGAAGTACACTGCTGAGGGGAGCAGCGGGCGGGTCAGGAGAGGTCTGCCACGCCATGTGGTCTCCTCCGGGGAAGGCGGGGGTCGAACTCATGCGGAAGCGGCTTTAGCTTCTCAGTGCAGTGCTTTAACCCACTGAGCCACCAGGGAGGGCCTGACAGTCTGATTTTAATAAGAACTCTTTTGGGTCAGTTTAGTGAAAATCTCCAATACTTGATTGATGTGGAATATAGTATATTATGACTTCCCATTTTCCTGCTCCCTCAACTGCCCAGCAACAGGCTGTGACACTCTCCCAGGTGCACCAGTGCAACAAGGTAGCCCTGACACAACCTTTCCAACTATCACTCAGTGACATTCAGACCCACCAGGCCCATCACCACGTGGTACACCTTCCCCTCTATATGCTACCCTGCTCCGCAAAGGGCCTTGCCACCAGGTGTTGCTGCCTTGTCCCACTTGGTTGAGGAAGTGCCTTGGGGCTTTTCTCCCCAGGCCTGTTTCTCTGGGGACCCTGAGTATAAAAATCTTGTTTCCTCTATGTCTTCTCCTATCTCCCTCTGTATTTGCACCTGGTTGGCCATCCTGTACAAGACTCCAAGGCAGCTGGTCTAGAAAGGAGCCTCATAGCTTTGGTGTTTCCTCTGAGAATTTTCTTCCATTCAGTGAAGCTCACCCTGCTCCCTAGCTAAACACTTAAGTCAGTGCAAGGCCTTCAGTGTGGCCTTGCCAGGGGAACATCTGATTTGAAGAAGTAAGGTCAGTCACTATTACCTAAAAAATGTGGAATGAAAAATGGCCCTCCCTGCTCTGGATTTCATGGACACAGGGCACAAATCATTTCCGCTCCTAATTTTTCCTAAGCACTAGAGTTGATTATGACCCATGCCAGTTGTTTCTAATGTACTCAGGGAGCTGCAGAGGAAAAGGGGGTGATTTAATTCTTTATCACAGACATAGTTTGAGTCTGTGATTGCTCAGCTCAGAATTATTTATTTCCCAAATAATAACTGTCTTGTCCAGGAAAATACTACTTTACTAGACTTACAGTTTGGGTAACAGGATATCCTCATTCTGGATAAAAAAATATAAACACTCTTCACTTTCAAGTAGGGATGAAAGTGGAAGATGAGAAAGTTGTTCTAAGGTCAAATGGGGGGAAAGAGTCCATAGGATATCTCCCTCTGTCCAGGGCCTTCATACTATTCCATACCCCTTACCCCTACCCCTTCCCTCTTACCAGAAACTGCTGGGCCTTCCTTGTCTTTGGGAAGATAAATACATTAACCAGGAAACTTCTCTCTCTAGCAAAAATCTAGATTGACAGATGTTGCCATTACCTTTAAAGACATGGAAAAGGAAGGTATACTGGAGTCCTCTTTTTAAAAAACCACCTCTGTCCCCATGATGAACTCTCACCACTAGATGGCACAGCAAGACTGGGCTGGTGGCAGTTTCCATAAACCAAAGTGTGGCTACTCTTCAAGGCTAACTAGGGCTTTAATGAAATGAGAGCTAGAAGAAGAGAATGAGATTGTTCTCAGTGAGCTCTAAACGTGGTAGGAGGTCAACTTCTTTGGAGATGGAGCACAAAAGTCCAAGCAAGTTACACAAGTCACACTATGCCAAGATAACCCTGCACCCTCACTGTTCTCAAAGCCCAGGCCGACCAGGCCCTCCCTGCATAACTCCTGGAGAGACATTTTTTGAAATGTTCGCCTGTGTGTGTGTGTCTTGTGCTCCTAAGAATTCCCACCCCAGGTCCACACCACCAGGTGTAGCTGACACACACATGTGAAGTCTGGGGTCTGTGGCATGCGTATTTTGTTTGCAGTATTTCGCAGACTGGGAAGAGGAAGGAATCACAACAGGGAGCCTGGAAGAATCAGAGTTCTAAACAGAACCAGGCCTGTGGTCATTAGCTCTATGTGTTTGTCTGTGGGGGGAGGGAGATAGACAGAAAGAGGCTAGAATGTAGGCTATTTCTCAATTTGTTGGCTTTAACTAGGTACTTGAAATACAGAGGAATGTGAGCCTCCATTTGGTTTTGTCTTTGAGCCTGCACGAATCTGCTCCAAGCACCAATATATCTAGTGTGGCCACCCAGATCACCTGGTGACTGGTTTCTCTGTCTGAACAGTTAGTGAAATTTCTAAAGCCTAATCCACATGCTTAGCATACCTGAACCAAACCCAGTCTCCTAAGATCTGTAGTGGGGCTTGCATCTCTAAGTAGGTCTCCTTGGGCAACATTTTCCACTTCGGCCACAAGGTTCCAGTCTGGTCGCAGCTCTTTTTTGGTCTATTTCCTCGAACACACACTGTTCTTTACTGCCTCAGTTTCCTTGCTCTCCCTGTTCCCTTTCCCTTCCTTTTTCCTCTGGCTGGCTGCTCTTTGTTGTCCTTCAGGTGTTAATATAAAAGTCATCATCACAGAGGCATCTGACCAACAGCAGAAATTTGCTGTCACTCTCTCCCACCTTCATCCTATTTGAACCTTTCCCCTACCCCTGTGGCACTTACACCAGTACCACAAACTTTTCCACAGGGACAGGGCAGGCAATCTGTTGTGGTCACCAGAACCAACCAGAGACAGTCTTAAATGAAGGGTGTGGCTGAGTTCCAATGGGACTTTATTGACAAAAACAGTGAGTGGGCTGGCTTTGGCTCCTAGACTGCTTTCCCACTTTTACATATTTTCCTAATTGTTTACTGGCTGAATATTGCCTTTTTTAATCACCATGGTCTCTTATGTACATGGTAGATAGACACCTAAAAAACTTTTAAACAAATGTTAGATAAGTGCATTGTATAAAGAAGCCTTGATGAATTTGGGATGCCAGCTTCCTTTCTTCCCACATCTTCCCAACCCCTGGCAATTTAGCTTTCACTTTCTCATCAGCAAAGCTGCCTAAACACCATCAGATTGATAGTGAAGACCAGCAGCAATCTGACAAAGCAGATAAGAGGAGGGAGAGGTGACCTAACTTTTCCCTGTTGGCAGGATGTAATTAGACTCAGCAGGGATGGAGCTGCAACTCTTAATTATGCAAATGCACTTTACTTGTGGTGCATTTTAAATTCTGGGCAAACTTCCACTTTGACCTATTTTCCAAAATATTTCTGGACATCTTTCTTCATTGCCAAAGCTTTTAAAATAAACTTATGGAAAAATCTGATTAGAAGGGCAATCAAAATAATATAAGACAAGTCCCCAACACCCCCCTCCTAAAATGAATATTTCGAAATCATATAATGAACTTTTGGTTGGCAGTAAAAATGGATGTTCATGTAAAATCTAAAAGCTCTGTCAGTCTGACATAATAATTCTAGGAAGAGAATTAAGTTTGGCTAAGCAACAACTCAGGTCTTGGATAGGAGTGGAGAGCAGAACTGTCAGTAGTGGGATAGCACAGAAGGCAGAAGGGGCAGTTCTTTTTTTAATGTGAACATACTGTAAAATGTCCTGAAAACAATGACCTCTCCTGGCTCTAGCAAACAAAGCCAAGTGAAGAGACTTGAAGTCAACTAAACAGCTGTGCAGATGCAACCCCCCTAAGGACCCAGGAGCCAGATCAAGATTCAAACAATGTGTACCCATTCATTGCATCTCCACAGTGGTACTTTAGAAAGGGAGAGGTTAAGCCCCTGTTTTTTGCATTCCCTTGTCACAGATAGCATCAATTTATCTTTAATTCAAAACATGTAAAACTAGAAGCCCACCTGTCCAAGATAGCTCCATTTTTAATGTCAATGACTCACTGTTCCTCGATGTGTACACTAAATTCAAAGTTGTGACTGTTAGAACAGTTTTCTAGAGTAAAGTTGGTCAGACTATTTCCTGGGTTCAGAGCCTCACTTTGATTACCTAATAAACGCTTTATCTATCATTGAATCTACAACCCAAGTGTATCTGTGAGAGATTCAAGACCCCCGAGCAATGGTCTGCTGGTAAATTAGCTCGTTTGATGGAAATAAGCTCTATTTGTTAGGAGTTTCTTGGTTCCTATGGTATAAATACCACCAAGACTGATTTCAAGTCCCCAACATGATGGCCCCAGCACACATGTGGGAAGACATGCATATGGTGGGATTTCCACACAGCTCCAGGGACTCTAGCACACTAATGCACTCAAATCACTGTGTGCTGAGCTGGATCAGTGCAGACTCGATCCACTGCACACCTGTCCTGTGCTCTTCCTCCCCTCACCAGGGCCTAGACCATCTCTACCCCTGTGGCCTCACATTGCACCACAAGCCCACTACACTGCCTAATTGCACGTTCTCCACTGTCTCATGATTTGATTCTATTTCTGGAAAAGGAATGCCTGTGGCTTCCCTAGCAAACATTGTTGAAGGCAAATGAATGGGCAGAGGAGAAACACAGGGAGCCTTGCTATTGCTAACATGATCCACTTCAAAAACAAATAGAACAGCAAGGCAATTTAAGGAGAACATGCCTGCCCCCTATCAACTTCCCCCACTGGGTTGTCCGTATAGATAGATACTGTCTACCCATGAATGTGATTATACTCCACAGGGGCCAGGGCTTGGGTTGGATCACACAAAGAATGAGACCACCCTAGAGGGTGTCAGAAAGTGTGTGGCACTTCCACATTGAATAGAGGGAGGGACATTCACCATTAGATGTTCAGGCATTCTCCAATTCTGTAAGGACAGAAAAGTTCCACCCTCCAAAAACATAGACAAGTTGCTTGCTGAGAAACACTGAAAATATCATGGAGAAAATGAACTTAAGAGAAAATTGATAAGATGATCCTAAGAATATTTTACCCCTCTTCCCTTTCCCCTGAACCCACTGTATATGGTTGTGCACAATTTCTTCCCACAGATGATCTGAATGATAATTGCAAATAATTCTATTTTCTTGACTTCCTATGCAGACACTGCCTGTTCCTATGGCAACTTACCATGGTTCTCACTGAGGCCTTCTCCAGGAATCTACAGTACATTTCAATCATTTTCAAGAGCCAAATTCTAGGTGCCCCAAACTTCCCAACAGTTATTTCTTTTAGGATATTTTTTTTCTCAGGATGGTTAAAAATGTTTGTCAACCAACTCCTTTCTATCAATCAGGCTCCCCAGGAAACTGAGGCTGAGCATTGTTTGAAGGAAGGATTAAGCCAAATAAATACACAGATTTCATCAAACACAGAGTCTAGAGATTCTGCTGAGAGAAACAAGGCTTCTGGTCACCCCACAGAGTGGCTAGCTGAGCTCATGCAAAGGCTACTTCTGTGAGCACTCAGCACGGAAGAAATCTTGAGCCTACTGAGTGAGCACTGAAGCGAACATTTCCATTTCAGGCCTGATCTCAATTCTGCAGTAATTAGCAAGTTACTTAATCTTCATGAGTCTGAGTTTCCAACAGGAACTTCCCCATTTCATGTTGCTGTAAAGTTACAGTGCCTGTAATCAAGGATTAAGTAGTTATTGTTAGTAAAAGTAACACTCACTACTGACCTGCTGATACCCCAATATGTGCTCCTGGGGGCTGGGTCATAGGCACAGAAGAAACTGCCACTGTTCCCCCCAGGACCCAGAGTGGTTTCCAAGATGCCATCAATGATGGCAAACAGGCAAACACACGTTGCTACTCACCCCATTTGATAGTGGGGAAACTGAGGCACAGAACTATTACTGAGTTTGCCAGCTCTGGCTAGCAAGTGGCAGATCTGGAATTTGCACACAGGCTATCTGACTCCTGAGTTTTGACTCTCAGAACTAAAATCTATTTTGCCTATTAAACCAAGGATGGAGGGAACCTGTTAGTGGATTCTGGGCATGAAGAGAAATATAACTATAACTACGTATTAAAATGACTTTGACTAAATCTCTACCTAAAGAAAAATCAGATTAAGCCATTGTAACAGTCCATCTGCTATCCCTCTTTAAAACCTAGATAACAAGAAACAAAGGCAACAAATTCAGAGGAAGAAAATAAAGGAAATCCCAAGCTGGGCCAGCATAGAGCCTCAATATCTAGGCAGGAAATCCATCACCCTTCCTTCCCTGAGGCACATAGAACTGGCACCCTTTTGTTTACAGAGTTTTAATTTTACAAGTAATACAACCACATTGCAAAAAATCTGAGAATCAGGTTTAAGGAGCAGGAACTTTTCACTACAGCAATCCAATTTTGTACTGTGGAGACTGAGCTTGAGCACTGCCTCTTCATGTATTTGACCTGGGTATTTATTTATTGCTTCAGACCTGTCACTGTAATGGATATGGAGGCTTGCACTCAGTTTTACAATCATTTTTTAATAAAGAGAGGGACCATTTTTAAGGGAGAGATGGGCCATAATACACAGCACAATCAAGGAAGATTTTCATCACCTGCAGTGACCCATCTATGGCCAGCAGAGGTCTGCAGCTGGTTTCTGACTAAAGATAATCTGGTCTCACCTAAGCCAGGGTCACTGCCCTCTAAGTGTTTCAGGAAGGTAAAGAACACTGCAAGCCAAGAAAAATGCAACTGGATTTTTCCCAGTGCTGCAGCTGGGAGAGGCACTGTGTCCTGTCCTGTGTGGGCCACACCTGGCAAGGTCAAAGCTGGAGCTCAGAAGTTGGCACTGGGTTACAAATCCATTTCTGTGGACTTTGGACAATTTGAGAATTCCTCACCCAGCATGTGTACATTACTGATAAGATATTAAACCTAATAAAATGTTTCTTTTAACCAGTGGACTGCAATAGAAACCTAGTTAAAAAAAAAACAATAAAATTAACAGTGGAGATGGGTGCTCATTGAGTCTTCGGAAAGGCCAGATTTCACCTCAGTTTCATTTCATGACAGGGCAAGGAGAAGGGGCACCCCTGAACCCCCAAATCTGCCTGTTCTAAATAGGTTCTGACATCTGCCACATCAAGACAAAACCTGTAAGACCTTTAATGGAAAAGGACTTTAATACAACTAGTGTGCAATACAGAAAAGAAAAGAAAAAGAATATAGTTTCTAAATCAAACACCCAGTTACCCATCCCCTCGTGGGTAAAAGTCTACCCAAAAGGGAATGGTCCAAAGCAAGGCCTGAAAACCCTTCGCAAGTCTAAAGTACCTTCTGGAGGGGACCCATAGAAAGGGTAAGAAGTGGCCAGACAGGTCTGGGAGGAAAAGAGCAAAATCCAAATCATGATAAATGCTACCATAGTTAACTTCCCTAAGCATCTCTCACCCACTGTTTCAACCAGGCCAGGACTAAGAAGAAGTAATCGCAGTTTCTTCACATGTGTCTCTGCTCCATGTGCCTCCCTCAGGTCACATTCTGGTTCTCTATCCTGCTTCCTTTCTCCCCAGATTTTTTTGTCTCCTGTCCAGATTTTTCTCTTCTAGGCTCAGCTCCACCCTCTTTCTGGGTGGGGCAGGGAACCTACAGCCTCCCCTTTTTCTGGGGACGACCCTGTTACAGTTTCACTTTTACTATGGATGGATAGAATAATGGGAAAACAGATTTAAAACTGCCCTAATATTGAGACACTGTCTAGAAATAAAAGATTACACTCAAAAGCAGGGTTTGTTATGGACACCTTCCCCCCTAGCAGGTTCACAACTATAAAATCCAGCAAAAGTCAGAGGTTGCAAACTTATGGGCTCTGTGCCAATTTGACTTGGAATTGTGTTATTAAGCAGTATTTATTTTTTAAAGATTTATTTGTTTATGAATGCAAAAACTGGGGTGTACGCTAGAGGTGCAGGGGATGAAAGAGAGAATTCACCAGAGACAGAGTAGGGAGCAGAACAGTCAGATAGAGTGAATTACACTGCAGAGGGAAGCACTGGGGGAGACAGGAATGTTCTGCTGTGCCATGGGATCACCTCCCTGGCTGGGACCCAACTTGTGATACAGTGGCTGGCAATACTGTGATAGTTCTGAGACTCAACCCCTTGTGCCATCAGGTGAGTTTTAAGATCTGGAAACTTTATGTGAAAATTAATTATCTATCTGTAGACAATGACCTCCCACTCCAGTCCTTTTACTTGTAAACAAAACAGTTCCTTTGTTTTTCTAATCCAAATTCTGGTTCCAGAGGAGACAGTCCCTGTGGGTACAGAATGAAGAATGCTAACCCAGTTTATTTACATATTTACCATAAAAATGTGGTAGAAATTTTCCCAAACGGGTCCTTCTGGAATCCTCAGAGCAAAGGAGATTGAAACCCTCAGAGGCCTGGGAGGTTTCATTACCAAACTTTGGTGGCCAGTTCAGAGACCTCAAAGCACCAAGGTGTGAAAATGAGTTATATCCTCCTCCCCCTAGGTTAACCCTAAGCACTGAGAAACAAAGTATTCCCATTTTTGTGTTCCCTCCCCAGCCCCGCTTCAACTAGCACCATAGGGCCACTGCTAAAATTAAAACTCACAGTAGCTGTGATAGTTCAGACATTATCATTCTTCTCCCAGGCACTTTTTAATTTACAAGGCAGAAACACTGTGGCATACCAAGTCACCCAGAGTTATTTTAGACAGTCTCTTTTCAATAAGCACTTAAAAAAAAAAAAATCAAATGAGTTGCTTTTTTTACTCGTCAACTTTACTTTTTAAAAATTATTGTGTGATTATCATAAGACATCTGGAAAAACACAGCAATGTTCAAAGAAGAAAATAATTACAATTGCAAAATAAAAAAAAAAACCCGGCTATTGTTTACAGTTTCTTTCTGCATTAAATAAAAAGAATTGAGATTATAACATGTACATTACTTATCTTCTGCTTTGAAGCCCAAGAACAATCAAAGCATTAAACTTCTGTTACTAAAACTACGTAGAAAGTATTTTAATGGTCAAAAACTATTCTATAGCTGTATGAGAATTTATTGTTAGTCATGATGGAGGAAGGAATGCAAGGGAGGCATCACAAGACTGAGTCACACAAAGGGGACAGGTTGAAGGGGCCAGTGAAACAATTGACACAGCCATAAAATCAAGGTCCCTAGGTGTCAAAGCCCAAAGCCAGGATGTCTGCAGGAGGTCCCAGCAGATAACAGACTGTTGGGGGGTGTTTATGAAGCTCAGACCCAAAAGGTAAAAGATAAGGACAAGGAGATGGAGATGAAGCTCACCGGGGAATATCAGCTCCTCTCATATTGTATTCAAAATCAATACACCCAGGTTCACAAGGAGTGAGCCCGTCCCAAAGAGAAGCTGCCAATATCAGGCAGTCTCTCCACAGGCACAGGGCAGCTGCTCCTTTGCACCTATGCAGGTGCTTCTTTCCACCCACTCTGTCCCTCTGCAGGGCAGCAGCCTCTTGCCTGCCCATGACCATGCCTGGACTTCTCTGCACTGACCTCCCCCAGAGAAGGCTGCTCTCTCCTTAGGCCGTCTGCCTGCAACTATGCAGGTCTCTCCCTCTGCAAATCTGTCCCTTTTGGGGCAGCTCTTCCTGCCCACTTGCACCTATGCAAGTGTCTTTTCCTCACCTGTCTCTTTCTAATAAACTTCCTCTTTAAATATAACTGAGTCTCTGTCACATGAAGAATCTCGCCGTGTGCTGCTGAAAGGGGAGCTCTGTTGAAACCTTTCCCAAAGTGAAACCAAGAACCCCGAACTCAAAAGACAACATCAGATGTGAGTATTTTAGAGTCTCTAGACATAATATTATTGCAAAGGCATACTGGCACTAACTTCTTTTTGTTGTCTCTCCATAGACTTCAGGGCAATGATGTGTACTCAACTGGGGCTCAAAATTAACGACAGAAGCTGAGTTTCTGGTTTGTGTGTGTGTGTGTGTATTTTATAGGGATTGAAAGCATTACTACAGAGAGGAAAGAAATCAGGCACAGCAAAGGTAAAGAATGTAAACAATGTCCAAGTCCTAATACAAAGGAAGAAACTGGGTGAATAACTTATGCATTTATGCAAATTGATATGCAAACCACAGGACAGGAACACATGCTTTTTGGTAGCACCTGTGTGCTCAAAGCCTCACTTCCTTCATTATTAAGGTTTACAAGGTCAAAGAATTTTCCACATGAAAGCAGACAATTTCAGACTGAGAAGCAGAATTCTCACCTTTCGGAGTTTTGCAAGGAGAGCTGCTACATGCTCATGCTGTTCTGATTTAGCAAGATCTTCTGCTGTTTTTCCATCCTGTTGGAGAAAATTGATTAATTTTTCTCTTTGCAACAGAGAATAGTATTCCATGTACTGATTGTATCCTCTGAGGCAGAAAGAAACTTAATGGAGATGAGGAACAAAAAAGGTGGGCAAAAAGAAAGTTTACTGGATTATTTCTCTTTCTGTGGAATCCTTATTTCACTTGATTTTCCAGGAGAGGAAGAAAAGGTAAGAAAACGTCATGCATTGGTGTCTTGAGGTTCAATAATGAGATGTCTCAGGCCCACAGGCTTTACTCAAACTTAGTATCTCATTAATAGGCAGCTTACTCCATGTTCCAAGCTGCTTCGCAATTAGGTAGACAATAAAGACTGTCATTAAGTGCCAACTTCTAGTTAGTGCAAGCTAATGTCTTAAACTCCTTTCATAGGCAAACCTCATCACTCATGTCATGCTAGTTACAGCTAATTGCTGTGAATTTCAAAGGAAAAGGCTATGTTTTACAGGCAATTCTGATTTAAAATTTTCAGTGAACCTAAAAGGAAGAATCCACAGCACTTTTGGGTTTGCTTTTTTTAGACCTTCTTACTGTGGTTCAGGCATTTAATCCACAATAAAATACATCATAAACAAGGTTTGCTTTTTAATTAGAGAATTTTCATAGAGTTCCATCTTTATACCAAAGGAATTAATTTGCTTCTATGCCATGAATATGCAGGCAGGTAGTGGTTAACATTTATTGAGCACTCCTAATCAACCATGCCTGATCCAGTTCTCACTATTTGCATGAATTAACCCTCAGAGTTTCTCCTGGGTTGGGGGTGTGGAGCAGGAATCTGTAAGAACTATTATGGTTCACAATCCACTGACCCCTGAGGAAGAAATAGGTGCTTACGGACTATTCTGTTGCAGTTTTTGAAATCATCCACAATTTAAAAGTAGAAAAGAATTTTTTCCACATAAATTAAAGTTGTTTTTTTGTTTGTTTAAAAAACAAACAAACAAACAAAAACAAGAGGACAAGCAGCATTTGGTCCTCTTGTAATGGATAAAGTTCAATTCCCATACACAGGATGGACAGTAGGTACTCTCATCTCAGTATAACAGCACACCCTCCAGTTCAGCGCAAGTCAATCCAAGTCACACAAGGATGGAGAGGGCCCTTTAGACTAGCATTTCTCAGCTTAATGCTACTGACATTTTGGCCAGCCAGTGTAGTTCTCTCCTGTGGATGACTGTCCTATGTGCCATGAGATGTTCCACAGCATCCCTGGCTTCTCCTGCAAGATGCCAGCAGCATTATCCCCCTTTCCCTGTTTGATACAACTTACTCACATGTAGTGTCTTTGGACACAGCCAAATGTCCCCTGTGGGGTGGGGTTGGGGGTGGAATTGTCTCTTAGGCTGCCACTGAAGCATGCTGCAGGAGGTTCACTTTATCATCAATCCTGCTACCCACTTCTCTCTGCACCCTTAAAATCCTAAAGCAGGATTTTGGTCAGAGAAGGGCTGATAATTTACTTTGTGAGAATTAGACATCATACACTGCATCCCCAAAGAAGAATTCATGCCAAACTGTCTAGGTTTTTATTGAAATGGTTAAAAAAAAAAAAAAAAAGCCTTCATTTGAAGGTTTCCAAACTATCACGCACTAGAATTGTTACATATATGCCTCTGTTAAAGGGAGGTACATTTTTCCTGCCCCCACTTACCTATAGCCACTTTGAGCTACAGGTCCTAGTGTGTTGTGAATAGGACTTTCTGAGCAGGAGGGAGAAACTGGGAACTAAGGGTGGAGATAAGCAGCCACACTTGGTAGATAACACTAGTGAACCTGGGAGATCTTACTTCTGCAGTTTCCTCTTGCACCCTGGTACCGCTTATTGGGAGGACAGATGGTATTTGACTGTGTGTTGGCCAATAAATGGCAGTCTTCCTCCCTCTCTCACTTTCTCCCCGCCTCCTACACCCCCAGCTGCTTTTATAAAAAAAAGGCTCTTTATTTTCTAAACTTCTGTATCTCTGCTTTTGGGCTTTGTCCTGACTTAAGTGTACAGGTGAGCACTCACACCCCAGTCACCTGTTTCCCTGAAGCTGCTTGGAGTAGAATCTCTAGGGAGTGTTAAGAGCTCTCATTGCTACCCTTATACCTGGAAAACATTAGTCTGGGATGTGAACCAAGGGTTCTAAGAAAATAATTTGGGAAACCACTGCAAAAGAGTTTGGGTATCACTACCCAAGTGTTTTTTCTGACTACAATGTGTTTTCTCTTAGAGACCTCATATCTGCATAGATTAAGGTAAAGGACATGCACTGGCCTACGCACTCTCCACTGGTAAGGCTCTTGAATGACAGGAGAACCACAATACTTCCTTACATTATGTTGCATATTACAGTTTGCAAAATATTTCACTTTCAAAAGAAATACCTGCCATTATGGAACTCTGGCAGATTCTGAGATTACCAAGGTTCTTATAATATTTCAGCAAGCGTTATTTTTGTTCATGTTCTACACATATAAAACAAATTGTTTTAATAAAATATTAGAAAAAGAGAACTAATAGGAAGGTAGAGATCCTGGAGTCTCTGCCTAGGATTAGAGGACAAATTACAGATAGCGGAGTTGGGGTAGGAGACAAGGAAAAAGACAGAACAAGACACCCAGAGGATATTTTCCAAATTATATTGGCTGAGAGCAGACAGGGAGAGGAGAGTAACAGCTCAGGCTAGAGGACACTGGGGCCAAGACCAAGGATGGGAAGAAAGTACTGCTCAGGCAATGGGAAGCGAAGCTTGCAAAGAGGAAAGGGCTGCCTCTGTGCTGTGCAGGGAGGTGGCAGCCCCGCCCCCCCCCCCCCCCCCCCACCACATGTGGCTACTCAGTGTTTGAGAGGGGTCTAGGTGACATGTGCTATGGGTGTAAGACATACCAGAGATGTCAAAGACTGAAGCCAGCTATCTTAATAATTTAAAGATACCGGTTATAGGACAAAATGGTAATGCATTACATATCTTATGCTAAGTAAAACAGATCACTAAAACTTATTTATTTATTTATTTATTTATTTATTTATTTATTTGGTAGCTTCTTACAAGTTCAGAATGACAATGCGGCATATACTGTCACCCTAGTAACGATGTCCTCCATGTGAAGTAATGTGTCTATTAGTCTTGCCCATCTTTGTTTTCAGAAGTTGTGATTTTGTTGAAGAGCTGCATGAATTCTTTATACATTTTGGAAATAAACTCCTTGTTGAACTGATGATTTGCAAATATCTTTCCCCCGCCTGTAGGCTGTTATTTGGTGGTTTCTTTCCAAGCACAATTTTTTTATTTAGTTTGATATAGTTCCATTTGCTTATTTTGCTTTGGTTTCCCTTGCGGTTGGGAACTGTGCCCCAAACTACATTTCCGTTAAGAACATAATCAGTGCCATGTTCTTAAAACCGCCATTCCAGGGGAAACTTTTATTCCCCCATGGGTGGAACCTTCATTCTTGTGCATTCCTGTATAGATAACGTGTAGGGGACCAATCGATGTGGCCAAAAGCCAACCTCACCATATTTAGGAAACCATATTAAGGTCAACCAAATCAATCACTACCCACCCCTCTGTCCCAAAGCCTGCGCGCCAAAAGGGACTATAATCTGCTCTTCCCTTTGTTCTGGGTCCTTCCTATCACCCAGGTGCCTCTGGTGTGCAGTTGGGCCCAAGCTTGAGCTTGCATAAAGTTTCCTCTTGTCTTTACAGTGGTTGTGGCTGGCTTTTTTGAGTAGTATGTCCCATTCTGGCATAACATCTGAAGTTGATGTTTGGGGTTTATCTCCTGTTTTCTTTTATGTATTTTATGATTTCAGTTCTTTAATACAAGCCTTTACTCTATTTCAAATTAATTTTTGCATATGGAGTTATGTGATGATCTAGTTTCATCTTTTTCTCCAAGTTTCCCAACAAACATTTGTTAAAAGGCTTGCCTTTCTCTGTTGTACAGTCATGTCTCCTTTGTCAAAGATTACCTATGCATGGACTCATCTGGGTTCTCTATTCCATTCCATTGGTCTATGTTTCCATTTTTGTTATAATACCATATAATAGAGATTGCTAACTCTGCAATACAGTTTTAAGGCAGGGAGAATGATAACTTTATTTTTCTCCATTTCTCTTACAATTGCTCTGAATCTTCATGGTCTTTGTGGTTCCATACAAATTTTAATACTGTCTGTTCTATTTCCTTGTAAATGTAACACTGGGGTTTTAGTAGCTATTGCACTGAATCTTCAAATTGTTTTAGGTAATATGAGAATACCAGTTTTTATCCCTTACTGGCCCCATCCATAATATATATTTAGTGCTGTGCCTCTTCAGTCTGACTTTATTCCCTTAGATCGTTAAGTTCCTGAAAGAGAGGAAGATGGCCTGCCATAGACCTATTACGTTTCCTAGTCTTAACTGCATGGTGTAGAATGCATGGTTAGTATTTATAGAATGAATAAATGAGGTTATGTGAAACAGACTCCAATGTGCCAGTGGGAAGGACAATGGTAATCAGAGGAAGACCATGTGTAAAGAGTTGGAAGGGTGGCAGAGCAAGGAGATAGATATACCTGAGGTCTGCTGACGGATAGGTCATGTGTGGGAAGTAAGGAAACTGATGTGAGGAGGTAAAAAGGAAAACCACTGTGGGCAAAGAGAGATCACAGAGATTCTGGAACAGCCCCAAGACTTAGCAGAGGACTGAGGACACACATTTTAGTGATGGCCCCATCCACACTTTAGGGATTTGGCAGAAGTTAGTTGCTGGCATCGTCAAAGCCATTCTTAACAGTTCATTTGCTTTGAGGCAACATCTGTAACAAAAAATACTTTTTCTCATAAAAATTCACATACATGTAACTGTGTATGCCAAGAGGATGTGGTAATGGCACATCAGGCTTAGATGTACATGCATGGCGGAGTGGGTTTATGATGAGTAACGAAGCACTCTGTGAAGAGGAAAATCCCAGGTAGAGCACTGGCAATGATTTGGACTGCAAACAGCTGAGTCAGGGGCTCAAGGATGAAGAGAACAGACCCAGAACATGGGGGAGAGAAGGATATCAAGGTATGATTAAAGCAGCAGGAAGGCAATGCTTTAGAGCAGAAATCAGCAAATATTTTCTGTAAAAGTCGCCTTTTACAGAAGTAGATCCTTTGATTCAGTAGTCCATCAGGTCTTGGTCATCACTGCTCAAATGACATTGAGGCATGGAACTGACCACATATAATATACAATCTATGAGCATGGCTATTCCCAATAAAACTTTATTCACAGATAAAGGCAGTAGGCTAGATTTGACCTTTGGGCCACCATTTGCCAATCCCTCTATGACTCTCTTGAAAATGAGACCCTACTTCCAGTCTTAGCCACCAGATTTTAAAATTCCTTATAGAAATGCTTTATGTTAGCAAAGCTCTTGTGAGTTTCAGTAATGTTCCACATGACAGGGTGGCAAGTCAACTCATAACAGCCATAAACAAGTCTAATGATATTTTAATGAAGCAATAACCAGCAAACTTATCTCATTAGTTGACATGCTTTCCTTCTTTGATAAATCAAAAGACTTTTTCTGTAGGAAGGTGTCAGTCTGGAATGAGGAGTGGGGAGCAAGAAGAGCTGAAGAAATTTCATTTAAAAATATTTTGGAAGGAAGGGGAGAAGAAAACAAAAACAAAAAGCCACCTTACCGAGGAAATATTTGCATATCATACATCTAACAAAGGGCTGATTTCTAAAATATAAAAGAACTCATACAACTCAACAAAAGGAAAACAATCCATTAACCTAATTAAAAAAAAAAATGGTTTAAGACCTAAGTGTATGATGGCCAACAGTCACATGAGACAGTGCAAATTAAAACCACAATGACATACCACCTTACACTAGTGAGAATGGCCTAGAATTAAACAGTCCAGAAACAAGATCTGGTAAGGGTATAAAGAAGAAGGAACTCCCTTACACTGCTAGTGGGCAGGTAGAATGATCCAGTCCCTATGGAAAGCAATATGGAGACTCCCCAAACCATAAAAAATAGACCCAGCAATTCTGCTCCTATTTTGTGTTAAACCATAAAATATAAAAACACTAATTAAAAAAGATAGATGCACTCCTAGGTCACTGCAGCCTTTTTTATTACAAAAGTTAAGTTATGGAAACAGCCTAAGTGTACAAAGACAGAGGTGTGGATCAGAAAAATGTGTTGCCTTTTTAATTAGGTGCCTTTTTTTATTTAGATGCTGTTATTTTACTTCTTAAATTCTCTCCCTCCACGGCAGGGAACTGGGGCTAGGTCGGCTTCAGGAAGGGAGAATAGGACCCTCAAGATATAGGGTTAGGGGGCATACACAGCACAATACTTCTCAGTTATTAACAAAGATGGGCTCTTGCCATCTGTGACAATAGAGAAATAAATCAGAAGGAAAAGGACAAATGCTGATGGTTTCATTTATATGTAAATTAAGGAGAAATAAAACAAAGGGTCCGTCAAAGCTAAACCTATAATAAACCCTTGACATCTGACTGCAAAACTGAGGCAATGAGAGAAGATGGGGAGTGTAGGGAGCGGATCTGGTGGAACATGTGGGAGACTACTGGGGCACTGGTAAAGGGCATGTTGTATAAATACACGTCTGTGGAGATTTAAACCTATAACCCCTAAAGCAAATTACTACTGAGGTAAAGCAATTTTACTTCATAAACTTAATTTGAAAAAAATAAAGTAGCAACAGATAAAGTCTATTGCTATGTAAATAAAAGTTATTTATAAAAAAGTAAAAAAATTTTGAAGAAAAATTTTTAAAAGAACAATATATCTTGCAGGCCTCTCAGCAAGGCCACACTTTCTCAACAGGAGACAACAGCTCTGGTCAACTGCTCCCTAACCTTAACCCTATAGCTTGAAGATCCTAGTCTCCCTTCCAAGCTCCAGTGCCCTGTTGTGGAGGGAGAGAATTTAGGAAATATAACAACATCATCTAAATAAAAACAGACACCTAAATAAAAAAGGCGACAGCTCTGTGTGTGTGTGATACAGGAAACAGAAAGCCAGTGGGAAAGAGTAGGCGATCCCGATAGTGGGGGTCTGTGTTTACGTGGGCAAATGTTTATGTAACTATAGTGGAAGAACTGAAGACGAATAGCAGCTTGTCTGCTTTGGAATACAGTTGCCAAGCAATACCTTCCCCCAGTGCCCCTGAGGGCTGAGAGCTTCTCCACTGCTTCTCCTGCCAGCGGCATCACTTACCGAGGTGAGCGCCTCCACATTGGCTCCTGCCAGACAGAGGTAGCGGACCACATCTAGGATACCGTTGTTGGCTGCAAGGTGCAGGGGTGTTCGTCCATACTGAAAGAGAAGAGACCCAAGGATTCCTTCTCAAGGCAGTTGCTGAGGATGACACTTATGGAATCTAGCCCACAGGGCCAGCATTACGTAATGCATCTAAGACCCACCACAAAGAAAGGGGAGGCACAGCTACCTAGTGAGGCAAACAAGCCAGGCAGAACATTTTCAAGTATTTTTCAGTTAAAAGACTAACTGAAAGGATGAAAGAGTGGGAGGCTTATATCATAGGATTGTTAAATAGTTTCCTGCTGTGCTGGCAGAAAGGAGGCATGAGTCAGGGCCAAGGGCCCTGAAGTTCCAGTGAGATCTGCATCACAGTTCACATTTGGATATGGCAAGGGAAGAAGGGAATGGATGATCAGTCTCTTAAGACACTAATGAAAAACCTCAAGCTTGTAGCCACTATTTTTATGCCTGTGATTTCCCAAACTGTGTGCGAAGGCACCTCAGGTCACTACCATAAAGCCATAGGACTACTAAGGAGTGTTTTAAATTTTTTATGGAACCAGAAAAGGTGAACACCAGGTGAACACCTCAACCCAAGAAGATCAGTTTCAAGGACAGATTGCCTTTCTTTCAAACACACTACATCTCTGCATAGCAGGGTATGGGTTGGGGTATTTGGCAGGTGTTGTAATAAGAAGCAAATGTCCTGAGAAAGTCAATGTATTGACAGAACTGGAAATAAAGGTCATTGTGTCCAGTCTGAGTCCAAGGTTTGAGGAGCAGTGAGATGCCTGAAAGATACACAACCTGCTTGTACCCAATTATGGTTCTGTAAGAATGAAACAGAAACGTGTTATCTTTCGGTTTATGCCAGTCAGTATCTGTAAATTTTAGGACACAAATACTAAGTTGTTTGGACTGAGCAATGTATGTGAGAAACAACTGCTGGATATTTCTTTTGCCTTAGAGGAGCCATGAAAAAAATTAGTGAGATGTCCTAAGCTAAGGCAGTGTTGTCTTAGCTTTAAGTTTTTGTTTGCCAACGTGGGTTTTTGTTATGAAGTTAACACATGCTCATTTTGACTATCCAAATAACATAAGAGGAAATGGTAGGAAACAAAAGTCCTTCTCCCCTACTTTCTCAGTACATCCAGATCCCCTACTGAGAGCTATCTATTTATTGTCTGGTATACATCCTTCCAAGTTTTTAACTATGAATTCATAAAATTCATATTTGATTTGAAAAGATATGATAGTATTTCACCTTGTATTGCATCACTTTCTGTACGCATTTAAAAATAGACTGAATACTTCTCTATGTATGTAACTAAGTCTATTTAATTTTTAGTATCTAGTAATGTTCAGTATGTGAATATGCCACAATTCATAGCTTCATGGCACTACGACTTAATCCCATTCCCCACTAGAGTGACTGCTTCCTCTTGTGTTTTCTAACACGACCGAGTTAAATATCCCCTCTCCTGATTTTTATATAAGAATGAAGACTGAAGAATACTTGTTTCACTGTAGTAGTGCCGAAGATGTAACAAATTCCTGTACTGGTGAAAGGGGTGGAATATGATATTAGCCATTTTTACCGCTGGAGGTATTGAACTGAGGTAAGGAGAGGGTAGGAAATACCACAGGAAGGAGAGTCTGCTATGGGACACCATGGTCACTGTGCAGTGATGGAGCCTTCAGTGGCTAGGGGGAGCCCATGGAAAACCAGATCTGCTTACTGGGGGAAATATAGCTTTACCTTAATTTTATGAACATCTTTTAAGCTCTCCTAGGGGTCCTATCACCTTTCCTAAAAAGACAATCAAAAAGCACCAGAAAACAAAGCTGATGCCAACCCCTTTGAAGAAGTGCAAAAGCCACAGTTTTGGTGTGCTTAGACTGAGCTCTGAGGATGATGCTGTAAGACGCCCACAGGCAGGCACAAGAATGGAGTGCTGCCATTCCAGGGGGGTCAGGCTAATGGTCTGAACCCTGCTGCTGATGCCAAGAAGTTGTAAAGTGTATGAATTTTCACTTCAGCTGAACTAGTGCAGTGACAACTCATGTACTGAATGCCCTCTGCATCTTTGCTGCACTGCATACAGTAAAAACACAAGTTACAACAGCATTTTGGAACCACTATAACCAATTTCAGTAGCATAAATGTAAAGACTTTTCTGTTAAATGAAAAATTGCTTTTAAACATGCCACATTCTGGGTATTTCATAACACCTATCTATAATAGGTGTACTTTCTGCATTTAGGATCAGGATGAACACCTTTTCCCTTCTTCAGTGTTAGGGTCCAGGAGCTGTCACTTGCTTCCTCCACCTTCACAGGAGACGGCTAATCCTAACTATACACACAATGGCTAAGTCTAAAGGTATTAAATTGACACCCACAATGTTCCTTGAAGCTGCTTTTTATTCACTAAAAACTCCTGGAAAGAAAGCCAACGTCTCGATGCTGCATAATATTATATTAAATTTGGCTTTCTCCTTCAGCCACTTACATAATTGACTTGGCAAGATCAGAATGGGATAAACTATGAAAGCAATCAGCTCTAATGGCTAAAACCTAGGGATAGTGCCTTCTCATATTTTCAGAATTTGAAGATTACCAATTTCAATTTCCATTAGAATAATTTTTGTAGAAGTGTAATTTTCCATTATTTTTCCTCGGCTTTCCTCGGCATCTTTGCTGCACCACATACAGAGTACATTTTCCCAATACCCCAATAAATTTCCAATCTCTTTCAAATATTAATTATTTTACTTCAAAATAAATCACATTTCTGCTGGCATGCATGCCATTTATAAACAAACATCTCCTGCAGTTAACAAATTAATTAAAATTGGACTTTGTTTTCAGTTGTAGTAACAGTCACGCTTGCCTTTTGTATTAAAACCACATAAATATCTACTGTCTTAACTGTTAATGAAAATCTATATGGTACTCAAGAAAAACCAAGGAGTTAGTTAATTTCTAAAAGGCAACACTATGCTAATTTTTAAAATCAACCTAGAAACATGTAATTATTTACTTTCATCATTATTTACCAAATGCCAGTATTCCCTAGATCTCACCAAATTTAACAAGATGTTAGCAACTTATGACTTTAAAATACTCCGTGGGGGAAATCTAAGAAGAGAATCCTGTCCTAGGAATCTCTTCTTAATCTCAATGAAATTAAATTCCTAGATTAGATATACCAGATAGCCAAGAGTCATAAAGATGCCTTTTTTATGTGAAATGGTGACTTTGGGAAGTGGGGTTGCAGGAGAACCACTGAAGTGATTAGAGGGTTAAAAGTATTTCAGTCACATTTCTAGATTTCAGGGGCTGACAGGGGGCTACAGGTTGAGCTCAACATAATGTCACTGCCAATGATCAATGAGTTCATCAGTCAAGCTTAAATAAAAGCCAAAAGGAGTGGTGAAATATCTCCACGGAGATACACCAATGTGAGGCGCCACTAGCCCCACCTTCAATTACATGCCCCAGTGTGCCATGAACTAGACTTCCTGAGACAGGGAAGGGGACTACTAGGATCTAGGGTTGGAGATAAACTTGGTAGAAAACTGAACAGAAGTAGGCTCAGGAGATCTCGCTGCTGCAGCCCCAACTTACACCCTGGTACTGTTGGAAGAAGATCAGGAGAAGATACATGGAGAAGAGACAGGTATGCACAGTTGAAACAGACACATGGCTAGAGAGATGTGTGGAGCTGAGCATAGCAGCTGTTATCCTCTACTTTGGGCTGACCTTGTTTGGCTGGGTATTTGCCCACAAAGGAATGGGTATTTGGGTCTTTTATCGGGAAACAATTTTTATGAGTATCTTTTCTTCTCTCTCTCTATGTGCACTAATTCTTTTAAGACCTTCCAGGTCCATTTTAGAGCATGCAATCTGTTATGTTTGTATTTCCTGGTCAGGAAGAGGCCTCAGAGATCTTCAAGGCTGGTGAACATGTAGAGATTTGTGGAGACTTGTACATCTGGAAAGGGCAGGAAAGCTCTCTGCCCATCCCATATTCTGTGCACTACACATATCATCCTTATAGCCTTTGTAATAAATTAGTAAAGGGGTTTCCTGAGTTCTGTGAATTGCTTGAGCAAATTAATCAAATTTGAGGAGGGTGTTCTGGAAATTTCTGATCTATGGGGTTGATCAGAAGCACATCCTAACCTGGGGTTGTAACTGTCACCTGAAATTTGAAACAGGGGTTATGTAAACCTCCATTCTATAGCTGGTACCTGTCAGAAACTCTCCCCACATCGACTGTGAGACATGTCCCTGTCTATCTGTCTTTCTGTCTCTCTCTTTTTGCCCATAAGTGGGTAAACATAATGTCAAATTTTCTGGGAACCCTATGCCTGGCCTAACAAATAGACAAAGCCATCTTCACATGTCCCATTTGTATACAGGTGTCTGCTGCCTGTAAGTCAGCCTTTAACAGTAATTAACAATGGAATCCAACCTTTACACCTCTATAGGGTTTTCCTCAGAAAGGAAAAGATGAAATCTTGGTTGTTTTCCTCTAGTATCAGCATATCTTTAGATTCAGATAATTTAGGTCCAGGAGCCCATCCTATCAAGAATGTCAGTAAAAATCTGTTGAGATGCTTCTAGGCCAGCCAAGAAGAACTTATTAATGTAATAATTTCCTGTTATTTATCATACTCATGGCAAAACGTGACCTACAATGGAGAGCCTTGTATGAGTAACATTGACTACACAATGAAGACATGTGAAGAGAAACTTGACCCAAACCTAGAAGCTGATGATTGGACCCAGTGCACTGAGCATGTCTTTTCATTCAGGTTTACCTTGTTAGAGATATCCAAGTTGCAGTTTGCTTCACAGAGGGCCACCACAATTGGCATGTTGCCATCTTTGCAGGCCACATGGAGTGGGGTATTGCCATGTCTGTCTTGGAAATCAATAAAACTTCCCTGGCTGATGAGAATCTGGATGACCTCCATCTGACATCGCCTTACAGCAAGATGAAGAGCAATGTGTCCATCCTGCAATATACACAGGGGTTGTGAGCACTGTCACTTAAGTACCTGGGCCTGGCCACTCATCTTCTCAGGTGCCATTGGGCCAGCTTAATTGGTACCGGAATTGCTACTGCAAAGCCTAAAAGAGGATTAAGTATCAGTTATACTATGGAGCTGGGGTAAGATTCATACATACAATTCTACATTATCACAGCTGGCCATCAGCTTAATTCATCTAGACATTACAGTAAAATCAGACCCCACATTTGTGTCTCTGAGTAAGGTAACTAATAATTGGGATTTCAATGGCCTGTTTTATCAAGTGTTTGGAAAATATTTGGTTGGCAAACTTCACAAACTTCCTAAGCAGAAAGTCTATTATCTTACACCAGGAGAAACTGAAAAAGCATTAGATGCCAGTGGTAACCCACAACCCTGGTATGACAACCAAAATGTCTTCAGCCATTACCAAATGTTCCCTGGCAGTTACCAAATCTGATTACTTATGGCAACATTAAAACCTCATCTTAAGTACAAGTTCACAATAATAATAGATTATGCTGAATATTCTTAATTAAAATTAAAAGGAATACTTGTCTGAAATTGACATTATAAAGCAAATAAGAGTAGCCTATTGTCCTTGACAGAATAGCAGGTAATGGAAATAAGTAAACCACTTATTTCTTTGCTTATCTACAAAATAACAGTGTATTGTTAATTTTAGCTCTCAATAAGAATTGTCTTGGGCTCAGTGATTGCCACTGTACTGCTCCAAAGCTAAAAACATATAAATATATAGAGAACTGAGTCTGACAGATTCATAAATTTTGTTACATGCCACAAAAGAGTATTAAACAGGAACTCACTAGAAAACTCACAGAATCTTTGTAACAGAGAAAAGAAAGAATAATTTTAATTTGCTGCATTTAAACTTGCTATTTTACATAAATTGAGGAATCCTCTGCCACCTCCAGTCCCCAAGATCACTTCTCAGTAAGCATGACACATTTACACACAAAGCACCTTATCAGAAGCATTAAGGTCAGCTCCGTGTTCAGCCAAACACTCCACGATGTCATGGTAGCCCCTGGCAGAGGCGGTCAGCAGTGGTGTTTCTCCTTCTCGGTTCTTAATATTCACATTGCAGCCAGCTTCACAAAGGGTTTTGGCCACAGAGTAGTAGCCGTGCCAGGCAGCACAGTGCAAGGGAGTTTCTTCCTCCTGGTCAAGGAAACATAGTGGAGGACAGTGCAAAAGCATGAAAGTAAAAACATAAATAAATATGCATGGTGAGGGGCTCCACACAATTCCATAGCAAAGCAAAATCAAGGTAGCAGGAAATTTATGTTATTAGAGTGGAACAATAGACACAGGTCTGATATTAATTCTTCATTAATTTTCTTTCCTCAACACTAATGTGCTGGATGCATTTGGCTTTCTCAGTACATGACTGACAAGTGACTTCTGGGAGCCCACTGGAAACATTAGTTCAATTCTTCTGAACAATGGAGCTTCAGTGTGGGTGGATTTAAGGCAGCCTTCTTGTAAAAACACCTTCATCTGAGACTACTAAGCAGTAGGAGAGTATTCTCTGAACAAGAATTCTTCTAACCATCTTAACACTTCTTCACCATCTCTGTTCTATGTATAACACAAAAATGAATCACATAAATATAATACTGCTCTGCAAAGAAGCAGCTGAGAAAACCATACTTTAATAAGTCAGGAAAGGGCTGATCATGGGGTTGAGATGATGGTAAGACCTAGATCTCCACAAGCAGCACTGTTAGACATGTATCGATGTACCACATACCATGTTATGTTATGGTCATGAACGTGAAAGCTGGAACCAGAATGTGAGTGGAACCCCCCCCCAGCTCCACCATATAAGAACTGTGTGATCTTAAGCAAGTTACTGAATCTCCACTTGATTCTGCAACTGAAATTTGAAATCACTGGGTTATCCAGAGGGTTAAAGAAATGTTTGTTCTTCTTTTGATCCCATGTCTTCTGTAACACGCAGAAAGGCAAACTTTGGATAAAACTCCAAAGGACCCACCATAGTGTTTAGCTGCCTGTCCTCCATGCTGAAAGCAGGAGGAAGTGAAGGTATCAACTACCACAACCTACCTTGTCCTGGAAATTGGGATTAGAGCCAAAGCTGCACAGTAACTGAACCACGTCAGAGTGACCATAGCGTGCTGCCACATGAAGAGCTGTCTCGCCAGACTGAAAAAGAAACAAAAGTTCAGGGTTCCACTGGGATTAAGCTTTGGGGGCTCCACAGCACTGGAGGTCCACCTACACTGGGCTCCACATCCTCTCCTTTGTGGGGGCCTGCCTCCCCAATGCCAGATGTTCCTTTGGTGACTGAGCAGGAACACATGGTAGCCCCAGAACTGGCTTATCCCATTTGTCAGACTTGCCCATTGTCTCGCACCCAATTCTCAGAGATTTTTTATTAGCTCATAAAATAACATTTTGTGAACTAGTAATAGGTGTGACTTCCTTGTAATATTTTACTTATATCTGCCAAAAATGGTCACAATAAACTATTATAAAAAAAAAAAACAAAAGGTATTTCATTGCCCTGTGACAGAAAACTGCTGAAATAGACACATGTGCCTTTGAAGTGAACGTTGTTCTTAGATATGGTGCAGTGAGCAACCTATACAAGTTTATGTGGCAGTCCTTATGTATGGTGACACATCAGTCTACAAGTCATTAGCAGCAGAATTCACAATGGACGTGAGGGTAGGACTCCCAGGTGCAGCTTCCATCAATGCCACTTAACTCAGAGGATGGTTGTACAGACTGAAACATGCAGATAACGTGCTAAATCAATAATTTATCTATCTTTGCCTCAAAAGGTTTATTTTATATTCATTGTCTCATTGATTTTCTAGTACCAGTGATTGTAAGTTCAGCATTGTTAATCACTTCAAAGATGAGGAAAATGGCAAACAAATGGGTCTAAAAGCACAAGATAAGTCAGGACTCAGGCTGTCTTTTCAGTCATTATGGTAAGAGGAAAGTAAATTGCAACTTTATATTATATGAACTGCCTGGCAGAGTTCAGCTCAAGGCAGATTTTTTTATTGGTATAGTAAGCTACACCAATAAAAAGAAACTTTTGTATTAAATTTTCTACCAGATTTTGGTTCTGAATCCTTATTCTTTGGGTTCTGATGTACATGGCAGGTCAATATTTAAGAGCATCTTTGAATTACTTCTTCCTATCCCTGAGAAAAGAAATGACCTTACCTTGTCTTTAACATCCAGAGGACATTTGTTCTCACTGAGAAATTTCAGGGTATCTACATGGCCATGCCGAGAGGCCCAGTAGATGGCATTGGATCCACCCTGTACAAACACCAACAGGGAGTCACATTCCCACAGAATCCATGTGCCTGAGCACAAGCATCACTCAGTCTCACTGTATTTCCCTTCCCAAGTGACAGCAGCCTCCAAAGGAGCAATTTCCAAGAGAAATGAAACTCCCTTTAATTTTTTAGTTTTGACAAATATACCCAGGTTATGCAAGGACATCTAACAGTCCAGGAAAAATGAATGTAGGGGTCAGGAAGATCTCAGTGCTATCTCTGCAACTGTGTTTGCAAACTTAAGAATTGCTAAATAAAAACTTGTGCTTGTCTTTTTTTAATTAAAACTTAAATTTTAACTTCTGGGTAGAATTCCCTGTTTTGTAAAGGGCCAGATCCCACCACTTACATATTTTGAAAGTCAATGGAAGCTGATGACAGATCCACTGAAATAACTAGAAACTATTAATCAATTGTGTTTTCACTTCTAATGATATTTTTACCTTCAAGTGTCTCATTCTTACTCTGCTGCCCTATTAGACATGTAGCAAACACATTTCTGATAGGCTTAATTTTTCAAAATTTTCCAAACATTACTCTTGAGTAAATGTGAGGAGTGAAATCTATGTAATGTGCAAAGAGGCTGATGTCAAACAACAGACTACAAACGCTTCTCTCTTTCTAGTGTGTATTAGACGGGTATTGAAGCAGTTTAATTTCCTTCATGGAAAACTGAGAAATGAAGTAGGGCATACATGTTATTTTTCTGTTCTCTCTATGGTTAGGAGACATTTGAAAATACTTAAACAATTAACTGATTTACAATAAAACAGAATTATGACCTTATCCTGGACATCGATTCTTGAGCCTCTCTTAATGAGCAACTGTAGTATTTGAATATTCCCACAACCAGCAGCAATAAGCAGTGGAGGTGTACCATGCTGGAATAGACAAGAAAAATGAATAGATTTTTTTCAGGTTCAGTAGGAAAAAAAAGTCTGCACTATTACTGCCACTCCACTCCTTCTTAAGTCTTCACTGGCGTATGATTATTGTTCAACGGGACTGGAAGTCAGTCAGAAGAAAATATTGGCTTTACTACATTTAGATTTACAATCCAAATAATATTTCTGTTTGAAAAATGAGACAGTTAAAATTTCATGGGTAAAGGTGCCATACATGCACAGAAGAAAAGTCTACAATATAAAAAATCTTATTTCTAATTCAATTCATTCTCTCAACAGAAATGATTTTTTCCTCACAGCATCAACTCTGCAAGAGGGAAGAAAAATGGAGAAGCAGATGAGGTCTTTCCACTTTCAACCTGGACGTGCACAGTCACCCTGACCCATGACACACACAACTGCTACCCTGGACCCCCACCTCACTACCCCTGGCAATAGATCCAGACCTTGTTGGGTTGGTTAACATCATAGCTGGACAAAGAACCCAGGAGGTGCTGCAGGCCTGGGACATTGTCATCATTGATGGCATGGATGATGGCTTTCATCACAAAGGAGTCTTCCTCATCCTTGAAAATAAAAGAAAATGAGTTTGCTTCCTGGTCATGATCTGCTTATGAACATAAAATAAATCAATGCTTAATTGTTAACAGGAACATTTAGAATGAAAGAAGCTACTGAAACCCCAAAATTGATGGTTTCTTTTTGCCACTCTCATGTTGAAAACTGATATCATCGACAACTTACCTATGCCTTAATGTCACCTGCATTGTATTCAAGATTGAGATTTAGAACAATGACTGGTGACAAATTATCCTTTGTGTTTATCTTAAGAATCCTTCAAAAATAGTAGAAACGACTGTGGAAAATTTCAGGTGTAACTCAGACACTGAAAACCATAGAACCAAAAATAATGACACAGATGAATAAGTTAAGTTTTAATTTGCAATTTCTTCCTTTACAGAATTGGCATTTATTGATCATTGGATATTCTTCCCACTCTAGCTAGGGAATAACAAGATCAAATCCTCTTAAAGCTGTTTATAATTGCTTTTTTTTAAAGTCCCAAAAGGGATTACATTAAAAATATAGACCAAAGGGAAAAGGTATGCATTTCTAATTATAAGTGGAGAGTAACTAAAGATATTAACTAACAAATTTGTTAAATCTTTGCCACATTGTAATAAGTTTTCATATACTAAGATATTCCCTAGATATTATGGTAGAACCAAAGAATAATAAGCTAAAATTCCAAGTTTCTGAGGTATGGCTACTGAAATTCCCAATCTGAAAAAAGCACATCACCAGACAGTGAATCCCTGCCTCTAGGGCAGATGGAGAAAGTCTTTCTCTGTACTATTTCTCTTCTCTACAGATCTGAATCCAAACAAACCCTACAAGATTTTTAATAATATCTGTAGAATTCATGTTTAAGAAGGGGTCTGGATTGATTTTCTATCACCATATAAGTGAACAACTAAGACAGTGTATGAAAAGGACAGATAAGAGAAATGGGGGAATGGAAAGAACAAGCAAGCTGTTATCACCAGTCCTCACCACAGTGATAGGTAAGTAGAGAGAACCTGGGGTCAGGAAGGGGGTCTTTCCAGCAGGAGCTCCTACCACAACCATGAGTTCAATACATATAATTTTCTACCAATTCACTATTTATAATGACTTTAATTTATAATATTTCATTTCTCGTTCTTCTTTAGGATTCCACTGCCACATCCAACAATTCCGCAATCTAGTGTTCTCCCTTTCTCAACTTCCTTCTGACTTCTTTTTCCTTTCAAACATTTCCTATCTCTGCAGCCTCACTGTCTACTGATGTGATCTTGCTCGGGGAGTCGCGAGATTCTGCTCAGGAAACGGTGATGATTCAGTTACAGGAGCGGGATGGTTCTCACAGCATTAGCCTTTTTGCCTTCATTGGAGTTCCCTTTGCCTTCAGAGCTCACAAGCCCCTATTGTGTGACTGTCAATAGAAAGTCTTGTTGTATTCAGATATGTTTAATAATATCTGAAGAGCTCATCTGTGATTAGGTTTCAGTTTGGATTAAGGGGCAAAATTTATGGAGTTGTTCTCAAGAGCCTTGGGAAGTCAATACAATGTTAACAAAGCACATGGATTTAGTCTTCTGATTTACCACAGCTATACCTACTGCATTTTCTCTGGCTTTCTGGTGAGTTTATGTATGTGTGTTGTATATTTTCTATGAATTTCTAGTGAGTTTATGTATGTTACACAGTTATGATCCAATAATCACCAAGATCAGGGGCAACAGAGGGCTCTAATTTCAGTCTGTGAAAGTCGAAGTTTTTTTTCTTTTCCTCCTCTAGTGATTAGCCACTTTTACCAAAGAGTACGTGGGGGTGGTGAGGGGTGGTACTAGAGGTAGCAGAGGTAGGAGTAGGTACAGTGCCAATCAAAACAAAGAGAAAAGATGATAAAAGAAGCAACAAAGTGTATCAAATCAGTCACTCCAATTCTCTACCTCAAGAAGAGTAAGAATAGGCCTATTATTTCCATGACTTTAGGTTTTTTTGGTTGTTGGACAAATAGGACAACTTAAATATTTAAATAGACAGTGTTATGAAATCCACCCAAGCAAACAGGTTTGCTTACCAGAGTATCATCGCTCCTGGCAACACTCATGTTACTTCTGGACAAGAATGACCTGGATAATCTTTGGCACAATGATATCAAGCGAACGGATTGCTTTAAAAAGAGATAGAGAAAAAAAAAAAAAAAGGCAGGGGGAGGGTAGTGAGCTTATGCAAGAATACTCCAATTAGTACAAATGACAAAGTTTTTGAGATAGCATTCACTGCTGAACAGCATGCACTCTGCAGAGGCGGGCGATCCCACAAGTAGGTTGGATTGTGTTTGTTTTAAGGATAATTCTAAAGGAAAGGTTTTATAAACCAAGACAAGGATACAGAGAGATTTTCTTTCTGGATTTCACTATTGAATTATAGGAATGCCTTTTCTCTCTTGATATTTTGATTTTTGTTCTTTGAGAAATGGTATTAGCCAGGCAAATTCCTTATATATCCTCCTCATAAGTATGTTATATAGAAACCTCACCCTGTGTCCCGGCATCCAGGCAAACTGGTAATGGCAGATAATGTGACTATCAAAACTCAGACAGTTATTTGAAATGAACAGGTGGGCATTACCTAATAGGAAAAATAGCTTAGCATTTATTTATTCTCAGAGACAAATATATATATATATATATATATATATATATATATATATATATATATATACACATATAGTATGTATATATATATTTAGTGTGTGTGTGTGAGAGAGAGAGAAACTTCTGGTAGGTCTCTTCTCTACATTTTAAGCCTTATTATGAGGATTTCTTTAAAACTGAGAGTTAGCACTTATGTAACCTACTACAGTGGTTATCACCATCCCTTCATGACACTCCAAACTTGACGGTGTGAAAATGAGCTGCACTTTCTGGTCCCATCCTGAAGAGACAGAGCAGGTACCAGATTCCTCTGGGCTTGACTTGACCCTGTGCTTAGGAAGCCAGCCTTTCTAACCCTGAATTTTCATTTGTTCAAGGATGGCTGGAATACTCTTCAGAGCCATGTCCCACACAGTCCCTGCAGATAATGTCTACACTGACAAAGTACGATATCAGGGCTCTTGGCTGCATCCCACCCCCATTCCAACCACTCATAGACCAAGTTTGAACTTAAGAACCAGTTACACAAATCATAAACATAATGGCATATAGCTTCCCACAAAAGAGCTTCGTTTAAAACTAGACTAGTTGCATGTAAAAAATATTGTTGTGCTGGTTAAAAAAATCTTTCCTAGTAGGCTCTACCTGGTGGTGCAGTGGGTTAAAGCACAGCACTAAGAAGCTAAAGCCACTTCAGCATGAGTTCAATCCCCACCCCAGAGGTGACCCACATGGTGTGGCAGACCTCTCCTCACTGTTCCCCTCAGCAGTGTACTTCATCAGTCTGCTTGTTTTGCTCCCCACTCTGTCTCTGGTGAATCCTCTCATCATCCTGCACCTCTGGCCTGTACCCCAGTTCTGTATGCATAAATAAATAAATCTAAAAAAATAAAATCTGTCCTAGGAATGGTTTTGTCTTGATATATGCAAAATGACATGTGAAAAATGTGAATATAACAGGAGTGTAATGTTATTTTTACAAACAGGTGAATGCCACAGAGCTGAGTAAACTGTTTTTTAAAAAGGATACACTTTGTATCACCCTTATCAAAAGAGATGGGCATTGACCCCAGGAGCTTCACAGAGGAAACAGAATGAGTTAATTCCTCCATAACAAACAAACTTACTTTCCATTTTTTCCGGGCTGCAAACTTCTTAAATTTCTCCATGTTTACTGCCGATGCTTTTCTACTAAGTGCTTGTTGGGTATCTTTAGGCTAACATGAAAATTCAAGAAAAGAAAATAACAGATATGTGTTATTATTTGAGATGCTAACACACTGACCTTGCTAAAACAAGCTGGAGTAGTATGAAATGAACCCAGTTTCTAGTAACTAATTCTTGTGCTTAGGTTGACAAAATCCATAAAAGTGAATGCTAGGAAAAAGCCTAATAGGTGGGTTTGGTGTCAAGTTGTATTACAACTTTCTACACTGAGCATTTCAGAATGGTAGGGCCATGTTATAATGCATGTCATCATATAATTTAGAACTAGGACAGACCTCAGGTCAGCAAATCTAGTTTAACAACGTTGCAATGCTTTCTATTGTGTCTTTTTCACAAGGCCATTTAACTCTACCCTAGAGAGGAGACACCATTGCCTTCTAGGAAGGCCCAGGTGTAGGGTAAATGATGTAAATTAGCTCCCCGCCCCCCGCCCTGTCCCCCTCCACAACTCCCAACCAGTGTGCATGCCCAAGGGACATGTGCACTTATGGCTGTTGGACACCTGGGCATGCACAAGTGTACACGTAGGCACCTGTGCCAGAAGTCCAAGGATAAAAATGCATTGTCCCTCTGAGGTGGGGCTATGGCTACAGGTGGGATGAGGGCCACTCTGTGGAGAGACCATGAGACTGAGAACATTCAATGGCCATCAGAAAAAAACACAAAGATCTTCCAGGCGTCAGGAGGCTATTTAGCCTCCTGGACATCCCTGTTCCCTGGCCCGGCCTGTGCCTGCCTGCCTGCCTGGTTTCCTGAGAGAGCATTAAAGGCCTGTAAAATCACCAAGTGTTCCAGAATTCTACCTGCATGAATTGGTAGTGAGCATCCTAGACTGTACTACACCAGGTAACTGCTGGGAGCTTATACAAGCAGAGAGTTCTCCAGTTGCCCCAAACCTAGATATGTCATACAAGTGATTCCATTACAATCTGCTGATTGTACATTTTTTCCTGTAACTGTCCCTCTCTTAGTTCTTTCTGGTTTAGTTAAAACAACTATAATTCTTTACTCAAATGCTGATAGGCACTAGGCAGGTAACATCAAAGTGTCATATGTCAAGGGCATCCATAGGCCTACACCAAGTCTCCAATAGATGTGTAGAATGAGGACTGTTCTTCAGATTTTCCAAGAGAGGTTGGACATGTATACTTGATATGATAGTGGAATGCTGGGAACTGATTCAACATCTTTTTGAAAAAATTTGACCACCCTCCAAAAGTTCAAACCCAAAATGGCTGTTGCATGGACTTCACCTTCAGCTCCCTAGTTACAATCCTGCATCATGATGGCTTATTCCTCTCCATGTCCATTGTCATTAGAATACTCATCTGTCCTCTTAAACTATGATACTGACAACAAACACAGTACTCCATGTGGACCTGTGTTTAGGATCTACGGAACTAGAACAGCCTCCAACAAATGAATTCCTGAATGCCCTAGATTATGCAAACTAACCACATTATAAAACTTACCTTGATCCAAGGATGCTGCAGACTGTCTTGAATGGTCATTCTCTTCCTTTTGGTGTGGGAAGGAGGGGGAATTGGAGGAGAGGAGAAAAAAAAATGCTGTGACTACAGAGGTAAATGCCAAGGTGGTTCCTATACTCACTGGGCCTAACAAGCAAATGCAGCATGTTTTAGATTTCATGGAAGAAAGCCAAAACAGCTGGTCTTTTGTGATGTCTTCACTGTGCCTTCAGGGGCTGATTGAGCAGGTACATAGAGCCCTGAGTGAATTCCTGAAGCATAGTCACATGGCATGCTTTCCTCTGCCAGGTGAAAACAACCAGAGCCTCATAAACAAGCTAGCTGGTAAGAGACAGATGCTACTACCCCTCCAGGTGCTAACTCGCTGAGGCCACAGGTGAGCGCTTTGCAAAAGTAACACTCACTTTGGATCCTTGACGAGGAGTCTTCTTATGAAATCTTTGGCTAGGGCACTGGTATTACTGAAGTATTCTTCCTCAAATTCATAGTTGACAGCAGATACATTTGCTAGTGTTTCTTGTTTGCTCTCTCCAAGAAATGGGGAGGCCCCGCTTAAGCTATTAATAAAGGGGGTACAGAACATGAATAATTATTTCTCGTGTTGTCATTTCATTCCTCTAATATTTGACAGAGGGACTGAAGAATAAAATTATAATCTGGTGCTTTGGCAGTCACTTTACTAAATTACATTCTATTTTGTATTTAATTCTCATGAAGAAAAACTGCAGCTTAACAAAGGGAAAATTTAAAACATTAATTTGAAATAACATGTTTTAAAAAACTTTTCCTATTATCTCTGCATTGACAGATGGCTATGTTTTCTTTCAGTGATTATGCTACAGTTATGGTGATTCATTTTGAATTATGAGAAAATGTTTGATTATTAGAAAATAAACATGATCTGAGATGTAAAATGAGTATGTTTACACAGAAATCATGCATAAGCTGAAGAAATCAACATACACATACCATGGTTAGTAAAACATACAGTCTCAAAAAGAGGAAATTTTGGACTTTGGTACTTACAGAATGTAGGTTATTACTCCAATACTCCTAGACACAAAATGAAGGCAAAAATAAATGTCAGAAAAATAGTACAATAAACCAGAAAGATAACAACATCAAGGGCGCTCTCCTTACCACATATCTGCCTCAAGACCAAGAGGTTCATAGTTGACTATCTCAGGAGCTAAGAAGAAAAAAATGCATATTTGTTTTTGGAAGGAAGTGAATCATGAACGAAGCAGAAACAAGTATTATGGAAATGATGCTACAGCTACATGGTGAGAGCATGATGCTTATGAGAAATGAATAATCCCAGAAGCAAAGGAACTTACCAACAAACTCTGGAGTCCCAAATATGTTTTTGAACTCATTTCCAAAATCAATTTTATGGGCCAAACCAAAGTCAATGATTTTGATCCGAGGTTTGGGGACATTTCTATCCAAAAGCATGATGTTTTCAGGCTTTAAAAACCAAAAATAATAATAATAATAATAATAATAACAATAATATAGCAATGTTCATTGCAGCTTTATTCACAATAATCAGAAAACAGACTCAATTCAATGTCCTCTAACAAAAACCAAAAAGTGGTATAATGGAATCATTCAGCCTTAGAAAGGAAGTAAATTATAACACATGTTGAAGCATGGATGAATTTAAAACATTATGTTGTCTTCTGTCTAAATAAGTGAGACACAGATAATACTATATAAATCTATTTATATAAAGTACCTAGATTAGGCAGATATATAAGGACAAAAAATAAATATGGCTGCCCGAAGCTGGAAGGAGGAAGGATGGGGATCTGAAGCTTAATGGGTACAGAGTTTCAATCTGAGAAGATCAGTGAATTCCAGACATGTATGGTGGTGATAGTTGGACAATGATATTAATACACTTAATGTTATGCTTAAAATTAGCTAAATGGTCAATAATAATATTGACCAATAATAAAAATGACTAAATGGATAATAATAATCTTAAAACATTATGTATGACATGTTAGCTAAGGACAAAGTGGTAAAGAGTTTTTCCACTCTCCTGTACAAATAAATAAAAAAATAGAGATTAAAGAGTCATTGAAAGAAACCACTAGGCAAAATGGCCTTGTTTAGGTTTCCCCCAAAGCATACCTGAAACAGGGATTTGGGTACAAAAACCTTATGTTGAATGTATGCCAGGAATAACCCTATCAAGGAATGGGGGAACAGGAAAAGGAAGGAAGGAGTTTTATTAAGTTGGGGGCCCTCTGGGATACTTAGGCAGAAAGAGTTTCATTCATTTTCCAACTGAAGCACAAGGGAGTTTAGTATTTATCCACCACTTGCCAATGCTAAGCGTACTTAAGTGGACATTTACTGTGGAAATTTCAGTTCCCAGGGCCAGAATCCTGATGTCAGATGGAATGTGTGCAGCAGCAGTTTTTCTTTTGAGGTGTTGGGGAATACAAAGGAGATCAATTGGGGTGTTGACAACTTTGCTACACTAAATATAGAAAAAATCTTCCCTCTTCTGAGGTCTTCATATCCTAGCTACAATCTTTTACTTGGCAATCAGTCTCATGCTATTTGTAACAATCTCCTGCCTGCCTTGGATGGAACCTTAAATCTTACATTGCCACTTCCTGTTGCTCAAGTGTATGTTTTCACTTCCAACAGACCATCATCCCTGTGTTAGTTGGAGGTATGACATGCCTTTTTATTTCCCAGACTGCCTTGCCTCCAGCCAACCAAAGACCTCAATTGACCAATCTCGGAGTTTTATTTATTTAATTGCTGGTGACAGAGTCAACCCATGAATCTTGTCTGTATCCAAAAGGAAAGCTGAGATCAAGACACCTTCCCCTTTCTGCCTTGCAGCTAGAGGGGGATGGAAACTGGGCAGCCTGGCTGTTCTAGGCTGATAATGCCTCATAACCAACAAGAGTTCTCTTGTTTAAAGACCTGGTTGAATAAGAGCCTTTAAGTTCTTCTCCAAGCATTTTCAAATATATTTACCGATCTTAAGCCTCTATCCCATAATATTACTAGGTAGGTGTGTATTATCTAGGTAGGTGTGTATTATCTATGTGCTGATTTATGGGACAATCCCACTTATAAAACCATATATCTCTTTCAGATGCTTCATATTTTCTTAGCAGACAAAGAAATGACATTATGGTTCAAATAATCTCCTATCATATCTTCTGGTTTGCACTCAGTAACATACCTTAAGATCAAAGTGGGCAATCTGAAGGGAATGCAGGTAGTAAACACCATTCAGAATCTGTTTGAGAAATTCTGTTGCTTCTTCTTCAGTCAAAGATTCCTTTTCAGCTAAGAAATCAAACAGTTCACCTCCTGCAACACTGAAAACCAAGAAGCAGTCATTGTGGATAACAGTTTGGCTTTGTGTTGACTTTTCTTCTCATAGATTATTGGCACACTCATTTCAGAGCACAGAGACATGCTGAACCTGCTTATCAGAATCCACTGTGCATCACAGGATTGAATGGGAATCCTGCACTCAGGTATATCTGTACTTGAAAGTATGTGGATACACTTTCCTGATGTGCTCTGTTCACAACTGAGAAGAATGAGCAGAGACAAAATAGGAAGGGGGTGGGAAAAAATGGATCCTTAAAACATTTTAATTAAAACAGTGATGAAGTGTTAACTCACTGATTAGAAAACAAAATTCCAAGCCAACTTTGTACAGAATTTATAGAATACATCTTCCTAGTCCAATCAGTTAGCTGTAAAGTTTATGATCTGCTTTGGTAATCA
>NW_004567107.1:67119139-67130254 GCF_000260355.1 Condylura cristata | reverse complement strand
TCTTAGACAAAACTGAAACATACATGGTTGTATAGGATTTAGGAGTCTTTCTAGACAGACAATAAATTTTCGGAGGCCAGAGATCAATGCTTGTCACCCCCATCCCTTGTTGGCTCACAGCTGTCCCCATCTCCTCACAGTTCAGCCATACAAGAGCTCAAAACATTATTTTTTTTTTAGATGTGTAGGGTAAATTTACATGCCCTCCCACCACTAGTGTGGATGCTCATGGCCGAAAGGCCATGCAAGCTTTGATGATGGACACCTGGGCCCAGAGCATGGTATGCACTTGTGTAAGTGAGGGTACCGGTGCCCAGAGGTGAGGGCTAAAGCCAGCTTGGCAGCACAGCAGGAGAGCCATCCTTGATAAGAATGAGATTACAGAGACTGAGAATGTTGGAGAGAGGTCACACAGAGTGTGGAAATTTGTGGGGTGCTGGGAGGCTCAGTTGCCTGCCTGCCTCCCAGCTTCCCTGCCTGGCGTGACTGGGTAGCTAGTTCCCTGAGAGCACTGAAGTCCTATGAAATCTGCGGAGAGTTCTGGACTCTGTTCATCTGCCAAGAGCCACAGTGAAGCTGTCCGGTGCATGTCAGCATTTTAAGTGGAGACATTGCGCAAACTCCCCTAAAAATTCCACTATGTCAATTAATGGCAAAAAACAGGTAACTTTTAAGAATATATTTTATGAATTGACCTTTATCAAGTTGAGCCACACAGTCACAATGTAGTAATTAACTTACATGTGTTCATTATCTTTCTTTGCATAAGACAGTTCCATAAACTATACCTCACACAAATACATCCAGAACAAAAAAACAAGCTCATGAGACTAAATAGTAACAAAAATGCAGTTTTCTTAAAGAAAAGATTTCAGTCTTATCCTTTCACTGTCTACATAGATATTTCAGGGTCCATTGGCATCAGAACTGAGGTGTTTCTAAAATGCAGCTCCTGGGCCTCACTTCCCACCTGCTGCCTGAGAACGGAGATGAGGATGAGTTAACACTGTATTTTTCATCCAGCACCTTAGGAAATTCTGAGCACAATGAAACTTGAGGGCCCCTTTTCAGTCTTAATGACATTCTCCTACTTTAACAGCACGCTGACTATTAAACTTTAGGATGTTTATCTGGAGGATATAGTGACTCCTCCCCTGCTGGGGCCCCAAAAGGGGGCTCAGTGTATCTGTCTGTGAAACAGGGCTGGCTCTTTCCACCGCTGGCTGGGCAGTCAGAGATGCTGGAGAGCAGTAGTGGTGTTCTGCCCAGACCACAAGTTGCTGCCTGTGGCTCCCTCTGGCAGGCAGAAGAAAGGTCCATGCAGCCCAGCCAGCAGAGTCCACCCTGCAGTGCTGCTGCAGGCTTCCGCGTTACATTGCTCTGTTTGGTATCGGGATCACAGAACGGAGCAATTAGATGTGAACTATGAGCTGATTAGAGCTAAATGTTCCAATAATCTATAGGATTGAAAATGGCCCAATCATACTTATAGGTGGGGGACCATGAAAGAGGACTAAGGCAGGACAGGATCCCACTTGGGACTGATTTCTTTGATAGCATCTATTCTTGGCCTCCGGGGGAAGATTAAAGAGCATCCAGCAGCTGAATTTCCAAAGAAATAAGAGAAACCGAAAAGCTTCTCTGAGAAGCCCAAGAGATGTGCAGAGTCTGTGCTGGGCACACCTGTCTCTGGCCTGCCTCTGCCATTGCCTGGAAGGGGCACCAAAGGGACCTGATATCTCAAAGAGCTACATGTTGTAGGTGTGGGCCAACAAGTCACAAAGCTGTTAACACTGTTTCTAACACCATTTCCTAATGACCAATGCTGACCAGCACTACCGGCCAGTGATGGGACAGCACTGTTAACAGGTAACTGGCACTCTGTGTACAGGACACTTTTGAAAGCTGTTAACATGGTGTATCTGATCGCTTAGCTCTGCCTTCCAGCACTGCTATTCCTGTCGCTGTACAACCCAGTGTCCAATGCTGTGCATCCCAACTTTCAGACTGTTTCTGGGGGTTGCTGTGGTGTCATCTCAGTGACCCCCCCCCCGCCCCCCCGTGAATGCTTCCAGTTTTGGTGAGCTGGATTCTGGCCTGCTGTTTGCTCCAGACCCTGTGGACAGGACAATGTCATTTTGAATGGGTGGCCTTCCATCTGGGAGTTCTGGACGTTGTGGGAGAGAGCCAGCCACCTGTAGCCTTAGGAACTCTTTGTTTCCCCATTATTTTCCCCTGAAGCTGAGTGGTCTTGCAGTTTTGCATCAGGTGAGTTTACACAGTGCATGAGGCAGTTGCCCTTGTCTCATCGTTCACAAGTGCCAGAACCTGAGAGGCTAAAAAGGCATAAGTTTAAACCAAGAAATTCTACTAATACTTTAGTTACAAACCGAAGTAATTGAAACCAAATTATTTCACAAAGGTTTGGGAGCACAATAAGCATCATTTGATAGTTCATCCCATTGAGGCCCCCAAGGCTCGGGAGGTAGAAAGTGACTTGACTATTTTCACATAGGCACTTTAACATATGTTCGTAAAAAAAACACAAATGCTTATGAAAATAAGCTTTACAAGGATATCAGTCGAAACCTTGGTACTTTCATTCTTTGTCCCCAATTTTACATTTTGCTTAACAGAAGCGAGATTGATGGAGGGAGGTGAGCAATATGTGTACCAAATTTAGAAAGCAAGTCTAATCTCCTTTATTAGGTCTTTGAGTCATAGTGTTTTAAATTACCACATTATCATGGAAATTGTGTGAAATTCATGTTAATAAACAATGGGCTGTTTTCAGCAAAAGAGAAAGAAATTGTGGAGGTCCCCTCCCCTGCCCATGCCTACCACCAATGTCTCCCCTAAAAGTCTGCCATAAGAGATGTAATTATGACACATCACAGCTTTAAAAACAAAGGGGACCTTGAGAGTAATATAAGAGAAATGATTGAAGGTTCCAATTTCTAAATATAAACGATATTCAGGGTCTCTGACTCTTGCTAAGGATTGTTCAAGATGTAACAGAACTTGCTTCTGGACTAGGTCTGGTCATAAGTGAACCTGTAGAGGGACTTTAGCTATTAGCCCTTGATGAGGCATTTCAAGGAAAATGTTACGATTCTTCAGTGTCAGATTTCCCCATTTGACATCACAGAACAAGTGTGTGAAAATGCAGGTAAGAGACCATTGGAACAATTCAGGAGCCGTTTATTCCGCAAGCACACCCTGAAGGCATGGCCTAGCAGGACACAAAGCCCTGGGAGCTGGCCTGTTAAGGGCTGGGGAGCCTCAGCACACAAGCCTCTAATTTCCAATCTGGCCTCCAGATGTGGGTGCTAGAGGAAAAGTTAAGGTCCTGTCTCTCACCTTTAGCTTTGCTACCCATAAGATAGAAGGCTGAACAACTAGATCAAATGGGTCTCTAACCTTAGTACATACAATTGTGGGAATCTGACTAAAATATAGTTTCCTAGAACTCATTCCCTGATGTTGACTCAGCAGATCCCCTCTCCCCCCCCACACACAAAAAAACCTGTATTTTAAGTCACTCTGGGATCACAACAAAAATCGATCTCATGAAGAAGTTATCTCTCAGGTTTTCCAGCACTCTGATATTTTGAGATTCTGTGAACCTGTGTGTGGATGTGGCAGTTACGGCTATGCTCCCAACATTCTCACTTTTTCTTTCTAGGTGCACAATAAATCTGCACATCCCAAACCCCTTGAATCCAGGACTAGTTCCAGCTTGTGGAATGTGGACCAAAATGACCTGTGCTACTTTCATTATTTGCTCCTAAACTATCCCAGATGGAATTCTCCTCTCTCTGCACTGTATATACAAGACCAAGCAGAGGTCCCCAAGAAGAGACAGGTAAGCAGAGACATAGGTAGATGGAATAAGGATCCAGCTCCCTGAGTCACTGTTTGGAGAAGACAAACACACCCTACGACATCCACATGGGGTTTTCAGTGAGTAAGAAACAAATTCTATTATTTTAAGTCAATGAGATTCTGCAGCTGTATTCTATCTTTTCAAAACAGAAATATATTTAGTCATAAGTAATAATACAATCCATTTTTTTTAAAGATTTTATTTTTATTTGTACATACAGAACTGGGGTACAGGCCAGAGGCTCAGGGGCGGTGAGAGGCTTCACCAGTGACAGAGTGGGGAGCAGAACAGGCAGATTCAAAAAGTACACTGCTGAGGGGAGCAGCGGGCGGGCCAGGAGAGGTCTGCCACGCCATGTGGTCACCTCCAGGGCAGGAGGGGATCGAACTCATGCAGAAGTGGCTTTAGCTTCTCAGTGCAGTGCTTCAACCCGCTGTGCCACCAGGGAGGGCCACACAATCCTTTTTTAAAAATAACAATTAAAAGAAAGCAACCTATGCAATAAACCTGGCTTTTCTAGTTCTACTACTGTGTCACAGGTTTTCCCCAAATTTGTAAGCTTTAAAAATGATAATCATTCTGCTCTCAGTCTCTGTGGATCAGGGATCATAGAACTGTTGGCTGGGCAACTGACTCAGTGCTTCTTCATGGGAGGTGCAATGGACAGTGTTTGAAACAAACTGCAGTGGGGCGGGTGTGGGGGCTGGAGCATCTGGGCCTGTCTGGGTATCTTTCTCCCTGTAACCTTGTGTGTCCATGAAGTTGCTGCATTTGGGAGAGTTTGGACATCCTCAGGGCTTTGTGGACTCAAGATTCCAGGACAGATCATATGTCAGTTAAGGGTTCTGGAATAAATTCAAGAAACAGAAGGATGGAAGCTGTCTAAAATGTCAGCATCAAAAGAGAGTCACAAGCCAATTTATATTTAAGGGGAGGGGATTCAGCATTCACCTCCTGACAGGGCATTTCAAGGGCCTATACAAGCATGTAGGATAGTCATTTTTGGGAAATACAATGAGACATTAATATGACAGATGGGGCCCTCCCTGGTGGCTCAACGGGTTAGGTTGTAAGCTGGCCACAGCCGCTTCAGTGGAGTTCGATCCCCGGCCCCAGAGGTGACACACATGGTGCAGCAGACCTCTCCTGACCCACCCACTTCTCCCTTAAGCAGTGTACTTCGTCCATCTGCCTGTTGTGCTCCCTACTCTGTCTCTGATGAAGCCTCTCACTGCCACTGCACCTCTGACCTATACCCCAACTCTGTATGAATAATAAACCTTTAAAAATATATATGTGATAGATGACAGAAGTTCCCAAATTTAGTTCATTCTAAATGTGTAATTTACGAAGGTTAGATACAGGTAGTTGTAGTAGTTTGCTACACTAACAGAAGGACTAATTTAGAATAACAAAAACACTGCCTCACAGTTGTCAGAAGTCGAAAATCAAGTGTCAGTAGGTTCATACTCCTCAAACCTGTAGGGGAATGTCATTCCTTTCTTCCTAGCTTGCAGCAATTTGCTCTCCTCTTGGGATATCGCCACTTGTAGATGCATTACTGCAATCCTGCATCTCACATGGCCTTCTCCTTTACCCCTTCATAGTCTTTCCTCTGTGCCTGTTTATAGGTCTGTGCCTAAATCTCCCCATTTTAAACCAGTCAGGCTGTGTTTGGTCATACACATGGTCTTTTTTGTTGATTATATCTGTTGAGGCACTAGTTTAACAGGGTGCTTCTGAGGAAAAGGGGAGGTTCCAGATTCCTTGCCCCACCCAGGAGAAGGGTGGAACTGAGCAGGGAGGAAAAGAATCTAGAGAAGACTGAAGAGGGAGGAAGCAGGATGGAGAGCCAGAAGGAGACCTAAGGGAGACACATGGTGCAGAGAGACAGGTGAAGAAACTGCAATTACTTCTTTGTCCTGGACTGGTTGAAACAGATGTAAATGAGAGACCCATGGGGAATTTGACTATGGCAGAGTTTATCTTCATTTTGAATTTGTTCTTTTCCTCTCAGATGTGTCGGGCCACTTCTGATCCTTTCTATGAGTCCCCTCCAGAAGGTACTTTAGACTTGTGAAGGGTTTTCAGGCCTTGCTTTGGACGAATCCCTTATAGGTTGACTTTTACCCATGAGGGGATAGGTAACTTTGGGTGTTTGATTTAGAAACTATATTCATTTTGTTTGCTGTATTGCACACTAAGTGTATTAAAGTTCTTTTCCATTAAAGGTCTTACATGTTTTGTCTTGATGCAGTGGATGATAGAACTTATTTAGAGCAGGCAGGTGTGGGGTTCAGTGGTGCCCCTCTTTCCCTGTAACACAAGGAGTTAGAAATTTCAATGTATCTTTTTAAAGTGGGGGGAGGATGGGAAATTTCCCCTTATCCTTTTCTGTATATAAATATTTGCTACATAGCTAAGTTAGTCAGATAATTTCTTATAATGACCCTGTAAAATAAAAAATAAAAGCTTCAAGAATACAGAGCTTATTAGATAATCAAAGTGAGGATGCAAATCTAGGAAGTATCCCAACAGATTCTATTCTGTGAGAACTGTTCTGACAAATGCAAATTTGATTTTAGTTTAAACAGCTAGAAACAGTGAGTCTTTGACATTAAGAATGTAATTACTCTTGATAGGAGGGGCTTCTGGCTCTAAATTGTCCTGATCTAAAGATATGCTGATAATATAGTCAGGCAAAGCAGGATTTAACAGCTTCCATTCTAACGACTGTCCCACAGAGATGCAAAGGTTGGGTTTTGTTAAAGCTTGTTTATCTGAAAAGAATGACTTATACCTTTAGGTAGCAGATTCCTGCATACAACATGGGGCATGTGAAAATGGCTTTGTTTGTTAGCCAACTACATCAAGGACAGAGTTCCAAGATATTTTGTATTATATTCACAACTCTAAATCTGTGTAAGATCTTCAATATACATTCCTCTATGATGGTAAGTTTCTTATAAGCCTGAAGAGCTTCTACTGATTTCAGTCTAAAATGGACCACATGCCAAAGTGGCATGTCTTGGGGAGGTCTACAACTTGAACACATGGGAAGGTGCTCCTGGCACTGGAAATGCCTCAACTACTACCCAGGTAAATATCTAGAATAGTGGGAGAGAGAGACACATGTCCAACAGAAACCCCAACTACAGCAATACAAACCCAAAAGCAAACAATGGGGATTAAGAAAAACACAAAACAAGCTCAAGGGGAACAACACATCATAGAAAGTTAATCTCCAGACAAGAAATTTCTTCTTGTCAGATAAAAAATTGCAAATTGCCATTAATTAGGAGAGTCAAAGAAAGTGAACAGCATAAACAAATATCAGAAAAACAAATCAGATAATCAAGAAGAGAACAGAATGCTATGAAGACAATCAACAAAATAGATTAAAACTGAAACTTTAAATAAGAAAATAAATTAACAGCAATCAATAGAGGAGGTTAAAAAAAAGGAAGAGATTGGAAATAGGATAGATGGAATGGTAGAACAAACCAATAATCTCGAAGACACAGATAAAAAAAGGAACATAAAAGAAAAAGGTAGATTTAAGAGAGAAAAAAATTAAACACTTTGAAAATTACCACTAAGGAAAGGAAATACAACAAAAGTATCTGAGAAGAAGAGAGAGTGGTGAAAAGGTATTCAAGGAAATAATTGAAGAAACATCCCATATTTGAAGAAAGAAATGAAAATAAGACATAACAAAAGCTAAAAGTGTGTTAAACTATTTTAATGAAAAGAAATCTACAGCAAGACACATAATAGTAAAGCTTCCAAGAGGCCAAGATAAGTAAAAAAAAAAAAAAATCATAAAATTGATGTGGGAGAAGAAACACACAGGAAAGAAGAGAATGGAATGATACATTTAAAAAAAAATCAAGACTAAAATGCTAGTCAAGAGTAGACTACCCTACAAAGTTCTCCTTCCTGTATGACAGAAAAATAAGGACTTCTCAGATAAACAAAATTTTTTGGAATCTGCTACTATTGAACCCACATTGCAAGAAATGAAATATTACAAGGAGCTTTAGGAACAAAACCAAGAGAGGAAAAAAGAGAAAAGAAAAGAAAGAACTGAACAGGAGTTGAATAGAACTGAAAAAAGTTTAAAAAAAAATGGCAGTAACAAACTTTCATGTATCAATAATCACCCCAAACTTTAACTGTCTAAAGTTCCCAATACAAAGATACAGATCAGCATTCTAGATTAGGAAACACAATCCAACCTTCTACTAACTCCAGGAAACATGCTTCAGTTCTAAAGATAAACAAACTTAAAGAACTAGAAAACAATTTTACAAGCAAATGACAATTCTACAAACAGAAGGTGAAGGAACCCATATTTATACTAGATAAAACTGTTTTCCAGCTAAAAAAAATGTGACAAGAGACATGGATGGACATTATATAATGATCAAGGGGACACCTTAGAAGACATACACCAGGAAGGTATACCACTCATCAATATATTCTCACCAAATGAGGAGGCATCAAGATAGACAATTACCACTGTCTCTGAAAACAGGCACTGCAAAAAATATGTGTGTTAAGAAACTGAACAACCCATTCTCACCAATGCGCAGATCAACAGGATGAAAGTAAACAAGGAAACAATGGCCTTAAACAAAGATCTAGACCACATGGGCTGAACAAATATTTAAAGGACACTGTACCCCTCAAAAACGGAATATTCAGGCTCTCCCTGGTAGCACAACAGGCTAAAGCACCACATTATGAAACTCTCCAAAGCCACTGCAGCACGAGTTCTATCCCTAGCCAGGGAGCTGAACCACATGGCATGGCAGACCTCTTCTGACCTGCCTGCTGATACCCTCAGCAGTGTACTATGTCAGTCTGCCTGTTCTGCTACCCACTCTATCTCTGGTGAATCCTCTCACCCACCACACCTCTGGCCTGTATCCCAGTTCTGTAAGCATAAATAAACAAATCTTAAAAAAAAAAAAAAGGAATACTAATTTTTCTCAAATAACACATAAATCATTGTCCAGGATTGAACACACTCTGGATCAAAAGCCAAGCATCAACAAGTACATGAAGAGTTAAATTATATCAATTATCTTCTCTGACCACAAATGTATAAAATTAGAAATCAACTACAAAGGAAAACAAGGACACCCAATTGTTTGAAGACTGAAAACACTAGTGAATAACCACTGGGTTAATGAAGAAATCAAAATAAAATAAAAAAATACTTTGACACAAATGATATTGAGAACACAACCAACACAATACATTCAAAGAGAAAAAATAAACAAAATAGCTAAACTTCTAGTGCGGTCCAGAGAGAGAGACAACTTAAGTAAATAGGAACATAAATGAAAGAGGAGAATTACAACATTCACAACAGAAACTGAGATGACAATTACAGAATACTATGAACATTTATATGCAAACAGATGAGAGAGACAAAGTCTTAGAATGATATATTCACTGAAGACTGAATAAAGAATAGAAAACCTGAACAAACCAATTTCAAGCAGGGAAACAGAAAAAGTAATCAAAATTCTTCCAAAAAGCAAAAGCCCCAGATCAGATGGGTTTCATAAGTGAGTTCTACCAAACCTTTAAAGATGTCACACTAATAACAAAACCAAAAAATTACAACACAAAAAAGAAAACAATAGACCAATCTCCATGATGGTCTCAGAGATACTCAAATCCTCAATAAAATCTTAGCAAACTAAATTGAATAATGCATCAAAAGGATTAGACATCATGACCAAGTGGGATTTATTCCAGAGACAAAAATATGGTTCAGTATCTGAAAAACAATTAACATAACTCACCACACCAAGAAAATAAAAATAAAAACCATGTAATCATATCAATAGATGCCAAGAAATCATTTGATAAAGTTCAATATGCATTTATGACAACAGCCTTTGAAATCTTGAGATAAAGGAAATATATTTTAATATATAAAAAAGTCACATACGACAAACCCACAGCTAACATCATTCTCAGTGGTGAAAAATGAAAACCTTTCAACTACCATCTGGGACAAGACAAGGATGTCCACTCATCACTGTATTCAATATAATACCGGAAATCCTATGTAGAGCAGTCAGGTAAGAAAAAGACATAAAATAGATCCAAATTGGCAAAGAAGAAGCAAAGCTATCACTGTTTTCTAATTATATGATAATATATAGAGAGAATCCTAAGAAAATGCACAGAAACATTTACTCACACAATAAATTGGTTAAGTAAAGCAGCAAGTTAAAAGAAAAATCAATTTGGAGAGAGAACAAGATGGCGACAGAATAAAGATCTCAAGATCACTGCGTCCAGCCTTACACAGGAATTGAGGACTGAAAATGGACTACAGACTTACATACTAGGAGTTTCAACCTAAATGAAAACACCCTGGACTCACTAGAAGGTAGATAACTGAGGGGGAATTGGCGATTGGGGAGCTCCGATAAGGGAACTCCCTGGAAAACCCAGGCTCCTGGAAGTTTGGCGGGCTGCAGGAGCAGCTTTCCCCCACACCAAAGCCCCGGAGGTGAAGGGAGACAGCTCAGCTCGCTGAGTGGAGCCCAGGCTGAGAAAAGACTGCAAATCTGATCTCCAACACCTGGGTATAGGGAAAAACCCCTGAAACTGCAGACCCGATCAGAAGTACCAGGATGCCATGCAAAGCCACTGAGGACCAGCTCCACCAGCTGGGGAAAGGACAGATTGGCGGCAGAATAAAGACACCGAGAGGACTACATCCAAGCTCGAACGGGAATATATAAAAACGGACTATAGACTTACATGCTATGAGTTTCAAGCAAAATGAGAATTCCCTGAACTCACTAGAAGGAAGATAACCGAGGGAGAATTGGCGATTGGGGAGTTCCCATAAGGGAATTCCTAACCAGAAGCCACACAGACAGGATAAGCAGAACACTGCAACTCTGACCAGGAAACACAAGTGGCTTCCAGCTTGTTAGGTTCTGTTAAAAATCTAGGCACCCTGGCCCTCCCTGGTGGCGCAGCGGGTTAAAGCACAGCACTGAGAAGCTAAAGCCACTTCCACATGAGTTTGAATCCCGCCTGCCCAGGAGGTGACCACATGGCGTGGCAGATCTTTCCTGACCCGCCCACTGCTCCCCTCAGCAGTGTACTTAGTTGATCTGCCTGTTCTGCTCCCCACTCTGTCTCTGGTGAATCCTCTCACCCTCTGCATCTCTGGCCTATACCCCAGTTCT
>NW_004567107.1:67117065-67119039 GCF_000260355.1 Condylura cristata | reverse complement strand
AAAAAAAAAAAAAAATCTAGGCACCCGGACTCAAGGAAGCTGGGCAGAGGGAGACTGACTGAAGTGTCTGGGAGTCCCTCAGACATTCCAGAAAGAACATCCCCCCCCAAAAAAAAAAAGAAAAAAGAAAAAATGCCGGTCAATAACAGCAACACCGTGTCTCAGAGAATAGAAAGTATTAGAAAATACACAACAGGGAAAAGAAGACAAACAAATATTCAAGCCAGTCCTCAGGGGTAAAATTCACCACAAAAAGATCAGTCAGCAGAAACCACCAAAGAAATAGAAGAACTGATCAACTTACCAGAAAAATAATTCAGAATTATCATGATAAATAAACAAAATGAAATGAGGCAGGCAATCCAGGAGTTGAAGAATGCAAACAAGAAAATAAATGAAAGAAATGAAAAAAATGAGACAAGCAATCAACAAACTGAAGAAAGAAAATGAGACATTAAAAAAGGAAACAGAAGAAATGCAGACAATGAAAAGGCCACTAGAGGAGATAAAGAATACTGGGAAAAGTAATGAAAACAGAAAAGATGAAATGGAAGAACAAATCAGCACCCTCGAAGACGCAGAAACAACGACTATTAAAAAAGAAAAAGAAAGAAGTAAAAAGGAAAAGGAATGAAGAAACACTACAACAGCTATCTGACACCACTAGGAAAGGAAACATCAGAGTTATAGGTATCCCAGAAGGCGAAGAGAAAGGAATAGAAAAGATATTCACAGAGATAATAGAAGAGAACTACCCTACTATGAAGGAGATGAAAGTAGACATCTAAGAAGCAAAAAGAACCCCAAACTACCATGATGAAAGGACAAAAACAGCAAGACATGTTATTATAAAACTTCCAAGAATACAAGACAAAGAAAAGATAATGAGAATAACAAGAGGGAAAAAAACAAATAACCTATAAAGGGAAACCATCTAGATGACATCAGACTTCTCTGAAGAAACACTACAGACAAGAAGAGAGTGGAGGGACATACTCAACAAACTCCAAAGCATTAAATGCCAACCAAGAATACTCTACCCTGTGAAGCTCTCCTTCCTCTATGAAGAAAGAATAAGGACATTCTCAGACAAACAGAAATTCCACAATTTCGTCATGACTAAACCCCTACTCCAAAAAATACTACACAAGGTCCTCAAACCAAACCCAATAGAAGAATGAACAAGAACAGTTCAAAACAAGGAATAAAATAAATAAATAAAATAAAATAAATAAAAATACAGAAGGACCATACTGGCAAATGTAGGTGCCAGTATATCAATATTATCTCTAAATGTAAATGGTTTAAACTCATCAGTAAAAACACAGAGTTGCAGGATGGATTAAAAAATAGAACCCATCATTCTGCTGTCTGCAGGAAACACATCTAACTGCAAAAGATAAAAACAGACTGAAAATAAAAGGATGGAAAACAACCCTACAAGCAAATGGACCAAAAAAGAAGGCAGGAACTGCTATAATTATATCAGATCAAATAGACTTCAAACTAAAAAACGTTAAAAAGAGATACAGAAGGCCACTACATTATGATTAAGTAGACAAAACAACAAGAAGAAATAACAATCATCAACATATATGCACCAAATGAAGGAACACCAAAATATATTAGGAAACTACTGTCATCCATGAAAATGTTTATCAGAGAGAATACATACATAGAAGGAGATTACAACACTCCACTCTCCACAATGGACAGATCAACAAGACAAAAAATAAGGAAAGACACTAAAACTCTGATCAAGGACCTGGACAACATGAGTCTAGCGGACATCTATAGAATACTGCACCCCAGAAAATCTGAGTACACATTTTTCTCAAATCCACATGGATCATTCTCTGGGATGGACCACATACTGGGTCACAAGATAAACATCAACAGATACACTAAGATCGAAATCATACCAACTATTTTCTCTGACCATGAAGGAATCAAACTACAAATAAACCATATGAA
>NW_004567107.1:67106239-67116359 GCF_000260355.1 Condylura cristata | reverse complement strand
AAAAGTCCAGGATCAGATGGATTTACAAATGAATTTTACCAAATATCCAGAAAAGAACTAGTGCCTATTCTACACAGACTCATCCAAAAATTGAAAAAGAAGGAAAACTACCACAAATATTCTACGAAGCCAAGATCACACTAATACCAAAACCTAAGAAAGAAAACACACAAAAAGGAAAACTTCAGATCAATCTCTCTAATGAACAGTGCAAAAATCCTCAACAAAATCTTAGCTAACAGAATCCAACAATGCTTTAAAAGAATAATACACCACAACCAAGTGGGCTTTATCAAAGGAGCACATGGATGATTCAACATCAGAAAATCAATTAATGTAATCCATCACATTAACCGACAGAAGAATAAAAAACACACAATCATATCTATAGAGGCGGACAAGGCTTTCAACAAAGTTCAGCACCCATTTAGTTTAAGGTCCTTGAAATCCCCGGAATAGAAGGAACATACCTCAACATGATAAAAGCCATTTATGATAAACCCACAGCCAATATTATCCTCAACAGAGAAAATATTATCCTTTCCTTGAGATCAGGAACAAGACAAGGGTGTCCACTATCGCCACTGCTCTTCAACATAACATTGGACATTTTAGCCAGAGCAATAAGACAGGAAAAAGGCATACAGGGAATCCAAATAGGGAAAGAACCCTAAAAACTCCACAGAGGAACTAATCAAAACCATCAACCAGTTTAACAAGGTAGCAGGATATAAAATCAAAACAGGCCTAACACTCAAACGGGTAAAGTCATCTTTCATTTTATCCAGGGAGGTTATGCCAAAAAAGCAGGGTAAGTGTATCAGTATTCCAGGCCAAGATTGGCCTTCCCTGCTCTCAGCCATATGCTGAGCATACAGTGGGGCCTTAACAGTTGCTGTCATGCTAACAAAGGAGTGAGCTTACACAGAGGCTGGTGTCAGACACAGGGATTTCCGGAGATGAATGAGCATTCCTGAGGCCAAAAATCCAGGAGAAGGGTGGTTTTTCATACATGAAATAGCTAACTTAGGTCTGTGGTCACAGAGGGATCTAGACTTGCTTGAGAGTAGCCAGGGAGCAAAGGAAGGAAGTGCCCTGGGTAGGGTGTGTTGGAAACCCCAGCCAACACCACCATCTTGTCTCCCTTGCTCCCTCCTGTTAATACTTACTAACATGTTTCTGTTCAAGTTTAAATTGGACAGAATTTCCTGTGCAACAGGAAGTAAGGACAAAAGCCTTTCTTGTTTAGGCAAAGTGTCAAGAGGATGCTGCAGCCACCATGGAGGTAACAGAGGTAAGTTAAGAGGTAACAGAGGTAAGTTAAGAGATGTTCAACCTCATCGGCCAAAGAAGACACCAAACCCAGGCATAACTTCCCAAGTGGCACCTGCACTGCCATCTTGCTAGATTTGATCTTTCCCAGGCACATTCCTTGTAGAAGACATTTGGGGAATATGAAATTTTCATTTGGTCTCTTAAAAATTTAAGACATGGGACTATATTGATGGCGCATGGGTGAACTGATAGTGGCATACATTGTACAAAAATGAAGAATGTTGCAAAAAATATATTTTAAAAATGACATATAAATACATTATCCTTAAAAGATTAAAACATCCACATAAAACATCCTCCTGACCATCTTTCTCCTTCCATCCTGACCCCCCCCCTTTTTCCTCCCCCAAAGCAGACACTGTGATGACTGTGCTGCACAGCCCTCTGTAACTGTCTGTGCTGTGCACAGCACTATTTAACAACATAATGTGGGACCTTACTCTCCATTCTGCAATGTACTATGTCCCCTCAGCAAAGCCTACTGGCTAGGGCTCTTGAATCCTTCCTCCACTGCTGCCTAATGTCCTCGGGATGTCTGGTCAGAGTTTGCCTGGCCATTCCCTATCAAATGGGCGTTTTGTTTTCCCCTTTTTTGCTATCAGAAACTACAAGGCAATGGTTTTTGTGTGTGTGTGTATCTGTCTCCTCTGAAGATGTGAGGTTTTCCTAACCTGAGTTGGAATTCCTGGGTCATACCTCATGTTTGCTTTTAGTATCAGCTTCCACTCCTTCAGCAGTAGTTGATGACTTGCTGTGGCTTCATGGCTTCAATGTATTATTATTCTGAGCCAATCCGATGCTCAAAATATGTCAACCATCCTCTTACCCTACATTTTCCTGCTTAGTAGCAAGATCAGTATTTTGTGTGTTTTTTTTTTTCCACATTGAATGACAAATCTTTCATGTTTATTGGCCTCTGTTTTTGAATAGATGTCAGCTATTCATACCTATAACTCATTTTACTATTAGATTTATTGATTTTCATTTTAACTGATTGCCTAGCCCTTATCCTAACCCTAATTGGTGGGCCTTACACATTTGACAGTAAACCATGCTCCCTTTTAAATATGAACACACACTCACATACATACACTGACACTTCAATGTTCTGTTTATAATACCTACCCTGAGAACCCAGCTGCCATGATGTTGTGGGAAAGCCCAAACTACATGGTGAGAGCCTTCTGTGGGTAAAGCCTGTCCCCTGACTACACTTCTGGTTAGTGCGCTTCCCCAAAAAGGGGTCCTCTAGCCAGGCAGTCAACTGGTTGATGCTACAGCAAGTGGAAGGAGCTGCTCCGTGAGACTGAATCTTATATTCATGATTAAACAAAGGACTAGCAAATGTTTTTCTTTTAAAACTTTGTCTAAACGGGTCTCAGAATTCTCAGACAGGTCAAATTTCCATTAAAAATTATTGGTATTATTTAAAAATAATAACTTAAAACTGTCACACAAAAGCAACCAAACATGCCGCAGAACAACATCCTTTCCTCCTGAAGGTTTAAGATGCATTACCATCAATAACCATTGTTTTACTTTTTTAAAGCTCAAGTGGTTAGTTGATGCTCTTCCACCACTGATTGACTATGGTGGCAGGTACTATGACTATGGGGTAACATTCACTTTAAATTTCTGGGCAGACTTGGTGACCTTACCAGCTCCAGCAGCCTCCTTGTCCACTACTTTGGCAGCATCCACACAACTGTCTGTGTCATGTTATGAGCAGCGACGCGGCCCACAGGAAGACAGAGGGGAGCTCTCAGCACATGTGGGCTCACCAGGAACGACAGTAACTACAGTGGCATCACCAAATTTTGAGAATTTGGGCCATCTTCCAGCTTTTTCCCAGAATGATGATCAATCTTCTTCAGCTAAGCAAATTTGCAAGCACTGTAGCTGGAGGACAACGTAGCACAGGTGCACAGCCAGCGCTTATTTAGCCAGGATGGTGCAGAATAATCACCTGAGCTACAAAGCCAGCTGCTTCTATAGTGGGGCATTTTTGCTGTCACCAGTCACATTGGTGAACAACACTGATGACATGAAGCCCACACTGTCTTCAGGAAGAGCTTCCCTCAAAGCTTTCTGGTGCATTTCTACAGATTATTTTTAAGAATTATTTTTTATTGATTTATGCATATAAGAACTGAGTATAAGCCAGAGGTACAGGGGGGTGAGAGTATTCACCAGAAATAGAAAGGGGGGCAGAAAATGCAGATTTACTGAAATGCACTGCAAAGTGGAGTAGCAAGTGAGACCTGAGATGTCTGCTGTGCTTTGTGGATTAGCTCCTGGTGAGGGATGGAACTTGTGCTGGTGTGGCTGGTGACAGTTTAACAGTGCTGAGACTTAACCTCTTGTAACACCAGGAAGACACGTTTCCACCGATTTTTACCAGAATTGTAACACTGACTGGAGCAAAGGTGACCACCATTTCAGGTTTGGGAATCCCAGTCTCAGTTCAGCCCACAGTCCCTACCCCATCAATTTTGTAGATGCCCTGGAGGGGCAGGCCCAGGAGCTCGTTGGAGGAGTTGGTGGTAGGATGCAATCCAGAGCTTCTAGCAGCAGGTTCCACTGGCAATGTTATCTTTACAGGTGACTTTCCATCCCTTGAACCAAGGCATATTAGCACCTGGCTCCAGTATGTTGTCAACATTCCAACCAGAAACTGGCACAAATGCTGCTGGGACTGTAGCCAATTTTCTTAATGTAGGTACTGACTTCCTTAACGATTTCCTCATATCTCTTCTGGCTGTAGGGTGGCTCAGTGGAATCCATTTTATTAGTACCAACAATTACTTGTTTTACACCCATTGTGTAAACCAGAAAGCCCAAGAGTGGCCCCTCACTCTTGGAGACACCGGCTTTAGATGTGACACCAGCAGTCACAATGAGGGCAGCACAGTTAGACTAAGATGTGCCTGTAACATGTTCCCGAAAAAAGTCTGTCATCAGTGATGGCCACGTGATGCTAGCTGGTCTGCAATTTCCACAGAGAGACATTGATAGTGACATCATGCCCAATTCAGCTTTATGTTTATTCAAGACCCAAGCATACTTGAAGGAGCCCTTCCCTATCTAGAGCCTCCTTCCCAAATTTTTCAATGGTTCTCTTGTGGAGCCCACATTTATGGATGAGATGCCCAGCAGAGGTGGACTTGTTGGAATCGACATGTCCATTATCAATGAGCTGATATCAATCTTTTCCTTTCTTGTTTTGGTTCAGTTTAGCTGTGGCTTCCACAACACCAATGTTCTGGCAGCAAACCTATTCTGAGGATTGTTGCCCTTTTAACTGACAACTTGACAACTTGGAGTGGCCTGTTAGGTGGCAAAAGAACCCAGAGTGGGACCTGAGAAGACTATGTGCTTGGGCTTATTTGAGGATGAAATTACATTTTATATATATATATGTGTGTGTGTGTGTGTGTGTGTGTGTGTGTGTGTGTACATACACACACACACACACACACACACACATATATAGTGCTTAGCCTACAGCCTAACACACATAGCCTAGCTTCAATGCCTTGCACGTAAAATGTCCCCAAGGAATGGTCATTACAATTAAGAAAAATATATAATTACTTGAATTCCCTTCCAGGGACAAGAAAAATGTTTTAACTTCAATTTTAGTGTTTTTTTCTCCTCAGGCCACATTTCTTTTTCTTTTTCTTTTTTTAAAGATTTATTTATTATTACAAAACTGGAGTGCAGGTGAGAGGTGTGGGGGGTGAGAAGTTTCACCAGAGACAGAGTGGGGAGTAGAACAGGCAGATCTACTGAAATACACTGCTGAGGGGAGCAGCAGGCCGATCAGGAGAGGTCTGCTGTGCCATGTGGATCAGCTCCCTAGCCAGGGTATGAACTTGTACTGCCATGGCTTCAGAGAGATTCATAGTGCTGTGCTATAGCCTGATGTGCCAAAAGGGAGAGCTGACAGAACACATTTTTCTAAAGAAGCTGATTTATTTTTGGTAGCTTCATCACTAAGTAAGATGAAATGAAAAACAAATATTGAGTATGGCAAATAGTAGCTCCCTTCCCTTTCAAAAATCCTTCCTTTTTGGTACCAGAAACTTTGACAAAAGCACTAACTTATCTCAGCCTTCCCTGCCCAACCCAACCTCCAATCAAGTAACCATTCGAAACTGGGCAGCTTTTCCTAATCTTCAAATTCTCCAAGTATTAACCATTTTATTTCAATTCCTTTGCATATATATGGACATGAGCCTCCATGATTCAAGGGATTCAAAATCTGACATGGTTTTGAATAAAGTAGGGCTGCTTGATATGCTTTTTGAACATATGCTTCATGCATGTGGGACTGAGCCTGTTAGTGATAAAAAGAAACTTCCAAACTTGTAAAAAGATCTATGTCCAGAAGGAGCTGGAATCCTCAAAAAGTTCCTTGCCAAAAAAGCCTGATCTTCTGTTGTCACAGAGGACTAAACTGCAAAGATGCATTCAATTAATCTGTTGACAAAGGAAGATTTCAAAGAAATCACTTTCTTTCATAAATTAAAGAGCATTCATTATCCAAAATGGAACTAGAATGCTGGGTTGGTAAATAGAAAACTAATCATGGTTTATCAAAACCAGCAGGCACACCACGATGGGATCAGACCATGTAGCTCAGCTGTCAAGAACGTGGCCACAGTTGTGACAACACATAATCAGTGATTGCACTCTAGTCTGGAGTGGCCCTCTGATGTGACTATCCAACAACTCTACTTAAATGACAGGATGCCCGAATTCAAGGTCAAGCCATGGAGTAATAACTGGCCGAGGCAGATTTTTCAAACAGGAGACTGTAGTTCTCAGATCCATATTGCACTAAAAAAAAAAAAAAGAAGCCTGATGTGGTATATAATGGTATATATACTTATAAAACCAGAACAAGCATTTGTATCTCTCTTCCATTGAACAGATAAAAATGACTGAAACTCTTCAAAACATGATACAGGTCTAGAGACATGGTCTGTCAGATTTAGCTCTCTGGAAAAGAAGACAACTTTGGTGGTTGTTTCCTGAGTGATTAAGGGCTGCTGCTCAGAAGTAGACTGACATATCCCGCCTTCAAGATGGCTTATGTAGGTGGTCATCACCCCTACAATAGATTAAGGTGAGCCACAGCCCTCCCACCCCTATCTCTCAGCACTTTTCTGATTTTCTACTGGCATTTTTGTTTCTACACTAGATGAAGAGAGAACATGAGAATAAAGGATGAATGGAGGAGGAACCCAATAGATAAGATCACCTTAAAGTTTCCAGCAACAGAGAGTGAAGGAATTCATCAGCAAAACAAGAGAAAAGTAAGAATAAAACCCTTTGTAGAATAATGGATTGATGTGCTGGCCAAATAATCCCAGGACACCAGCTCCCTGGAGAGAGATAATAATGTGTAAGAGCTCTGTATGGACATTGCAGAAACTTGAATTTCCCAGTTAGAATCACATGAACTCCCACCCAGACCTCAGTTCTAATGGAGAAAAGAAGGGTATGTTCAAGAATCAATAGTTTCTACCTCAGGTGAAATTATAGGAAAATTCCTACTTGCTTATTCAGAGAAACCAGAGATGAGTATGCTAGAAAGGGAACCCAGAGTCAGAGCTACCCACTGAGAATGAAGGGTGGATTGAAGATCTGGTTGGACCTTGACCACAGTCACTTTTGGCATGAGTAACCTCACCTGTTTTTCCCAGTGCTCCAAATAAATGGTCAAGTGCAATGTGTACTGATATGTTGTGACAAAAAGGATGAAGAGTATTGCTATGGTCAACAAGGTGGGAGAATGTAGGTGGCCAGAGAAAGGAAGAGAAAAAACTAAGTTCCATTTTCCAACTGGCCCATGCAGACTTCATAAACTGAAGAAAAGTACTTGTGCAAGGAAAAATAAAGAGATTGAATAGCAAAACTGACTAGAGCACACGCCAAACCTTTTTACTTTAATGTCTTCAGTCTGAGGTTTAGAGGCCCACAGAAATAACCTGGCCAATCAAAAATGGGGCAAACAGAGAAGCTGGATAACCAGACATTTCTTCAACACAGGTCATTTTATTAGTGATAGAACAAAAGACCAGTGGGACGTTAACTAAGCAGGGAGAATTATAGGTGGAACTTTATTCCAGAATCAATCTGTCTCATCTAGCTGAAAACAAGGGAAAGCTATCAACTGGGGAAGCACTGGAATCCATTTTTCTGCATCCTTGAGTGGGTTAATTCTCTCTGACAGTCCATCTCAAAGGCACTTATGAAAGATGTAGGTTGTGTGATCAACATGAAAACTCCAAAATCCCTGGTCAGAGATCACTAGACTATCAGATATGGGACACCAGCCAGCTGAAGAATAGCATTGCTCATTCCCTCGGGATCCTTGAGATGGGAAAGCTGTGATTTAAAGTGGGTGTAAAACAGAGTGGTCTGTACTTGCATTTGGAGATAATCTAGAAGGGGAGAAAGGGTGGGAGGAGAAAGCTGGGAAAGGAGTAAGAGCTGACACTAAGTCCTGTCAAATCACTTCTGACTTCCCATCTCTCCCTGTGGGCTCAACAAAATTTGGTTACTATCAAAAGACAGAGAATTGAATAGAGTGTAAGGAGGCGCATGGAGCTGTGCACCTCCTACTGATCATCGAGCTAACGGGAGAGAGAAGTAGTAGCATGAATCTTTGCTCTGTGGAAAGGAGTTTGAAAGCAGATTCAGCTCCCACCAGAAATCTCTACCAAAAAATGCACTTTTTTTGTCATAATATGGCCCTGTCAGCAGGTCATATCTGATGTACTACTTCTGATTTTGTTTCTTCTTTTCATCCCTATTATAGAAAGATCCCTCATTACTGTCCATTAGACTCTCACAGCTCGTCTCTTTAGCTGAAATTTACTTCAACCACCTTTATTGAGCACTGATAGCATTCTGGTATTCACACCTTCTTCTAGAGGCTTGAGAAAGACAAAAAGGTAAAATATTATTGGCACAACTCCTGGAAAGCTCACAATCCATTACAAGATAAAATCACATAAGCATTGATAATAGAGTATGGTAAGTGGCTTAATCAACAGACTTCCAAAAGGCGATGAAAACACACATGAGAATAAAATCTAACTGAGGTAGGTCAGGAAGATCAAGTAGAAGGTGGTGTGTGAGACTTGATACGTGATTAGGAGTTCTCCAAGTAGACAAACATAGTAGGTCAGGCAGAGGATGCAGCATGATCATCTGGTGAATACTGGGTTGAGCATCAAGAACAGAGGCGAAATAAGTAAAGGATAAGGAAGAGGATATAAGATAGGAATTAGACATGAATTCAAAGATCGTGCATCATTCTCTGGATCATAGGCCTTCTTTATTATGTGAGCAGGAAGGAGTGATCAGAGATTCTTTTAAAGCTTACTGAGATCCACTTTTTTAAAGTATACAATTCATTGGTGTTCTATGTATTCACAGACTTGTGTTAACTATTGTAACAATCTAAGTAGAGGATATCTGAATCATTGCCAAAAGAAACACTGTGCCCCCAATAGTCACTCTGCTTTTCCCTACCATCACTACCTCCCTGCCAAGACAATCTTTCTGCCTTTTCAGATTTGACTATTCTAAAAAATTCATATGTGTCAAATAACATTTGTGCTCTTTGAGGCTGGCTTCTTAGCATGATGTTTTCAAGGTCCACCCATGTTGTAGGACATATCAACATCTCATTCTTTTTTATCGCCAAGTAACGTCCACTGTATGGATAAATTACAATTTATTTGCCCTTCACTAGTTGATGGCCACGTGAGCTGTTTCTAATTTTTGATTGCGAACAATACTGCCATAAACTTCAAGTTATATTATGGTGTGAAAATAAATTTCCTTTGGATATAGTCTGAGGCACAAAAAGGCCTCAGTGAGGCATGGTCACTCTACATGGAACCACTGCCAAAGTATTTTCCACAGTAGCTGAAGTATTTTATATTCTCACCAGCAAAACTAGATGATGTTAGACTCACTATGTGCAATGTAATGCTTTGGAGAAATGTTTCTATTTTTCTAAAATGCTTACAACACTATATACTGTCTGACTTGTTGGTTTATGGTGATCCTAGCAGATAGTAACAGAGAGGAAGTGGTATCTCATTGTGTTTTTGATTGATAAGGTTATGCGATGATTAATGATATACTAAATATATTTTCATATGCTTATTCACCAGAGGTTTCTAAGAAAGAGAAGTAACTGTTCTATACTAAGCTTGGGGTTGAGTTAAATCAGAGAGAAACTAGAGGCTGTTTTAAAACCTCAACAAAGAATTAATGAGACCCTTGGGTGGGGAGAAAATATAGGATAATAATAAGGAGTGCTTCAGGAGCTCTTTGAGAGGCAGAACCTGTAAATTTTATGAATAATGTGTGGCAAAATGGGGAGTAAGGGTAGGAGGGAGAAGCAAGGATGGATGGTGTCAAGATTTCCTGCCTGGGCAAACAGGAAGATGGTGATTCTAAGAACCAAACTAAAGAAGCAGAGGAGAAAGATAGGCTGGGAGGGGAGACTATGGTTCAGCTTTGGACATGTTAAGTTTGAGGATCCTGGGGGAAAACCATTTGAGGGAGATAATGAATAGGCAACGAAGAATCAACCATGGGGCACTTGAGCGACACAGAGATAAAACTTTAGCATATTTGGAGGTGAATGCTGAACACATGGGTTGCACATACATCAAGAAATTTTGTAAATCAGGAAGTTTTGGTGATAGTTCCTTCAGTGGCAAGAACAGGGATGAGGTAGATTTATTATCATTAT
>NW_004567107.1:67087753-67104664 GCF_000260355.1 Condylura cristata | reverse complement strand
AAAAAAAAAATTCCTTTAAACCCAGAGCAAGATTATTTCCTATTTACCTCTCCACTTTTCTCCAACTCATGCTGGGCCCACGGAAGCTACACAGAGACTGAATCAAAAGTGCCCCCTTCAGCTGGGACTCACTTTGATTTTGGTTAACAGCCAGCTCCAATAGGTTAGGAGAGGGAGAACAATCCTGTTCTCTACTCCAAGCTGCCAGTGGTTGGCCAAGTCTCTCTTCTAAGGGCTCAAACCAGGCCAGGTGTTTCTCTCCATGAAGTACCCCCTTCCAGTCCTTCCAGGATCCCCCAAGGATCCCAGGTCTAATGGTGGTGTGGGTTCCTTACTATAACTAAGGTTTAGGGTGCTGCCAACCATTTTTTTCTTTACTCCTTGGAAATGCCTTCATTAACAGTCTCCTTATTAAATGCTCTTCAAATTTTTCTGTGTGTCACTTGCTTCCTGGTAGGTCCTAAACCAACTCAAATTCTGATACTGGAGATTTTATTCTTTACCCTCTAGGAGATTAGTCAAGAATACATCTCCTAAAATCCAATCAAAGCATCAGATTCTCAAAAAAAAACAAAAAGTCTGTCAGTGGCCAAATACTGGTTCTTAAGTCATATGCAACTCTTTCATCTCACCATGGTGTTCTTTTGGCTCTATTTAGACTTTCCAAACATTTATTGAACCAAGCACATTAGTAAGAGTGATGCAAAGTAGATTATGGCCTTTCCTTCAGAGAAACATATTGGTTGGGCGCGGGGGGTAGGGGAGGACAAATGTACATGGACTGATGTACAGCCAGAGTGCCCCACAAATACAAGAGAACTTCCCACTCTCTCCCATCAAGGAACTGCTAAGAGAGAAGATGCATGAACAGCACAGCTTCCAGAGAATCAGACTGAAGTAAAGAAACTGGAAGGTCCACCATGTCTAGACTTGTTCTCAAAAGTATAAATTAGTACTCTGAAATCAAGCAGGGAAGAATGTGACTCAAGAAGCACTGGCCCATGACAATCACTGTCCTGGAGGAGCAGTTCAAGGTCCAAGGAAGAGGGTGAGGCCAATTTTAAATGTCCTCCCTATTTCAAGGTAGTCTTATATTCTACTGAACTTAATCTCCCCCAACCCCTGTCCAAAGATAGCAGAGCTTAGAAAATATGGGTAATTGATATTACAGACTGAGTCTTCCAGAGGCTTAGCAGAATTCTAGGCCCCAAATACAAGGACTTCCTGCCCAAGATATTAGAACTTCCCAGAAGCTCTATCTAGATAGAGTGGGCACAGCTTTCCTAATTTGAAGGGTGGGGTAACAACTCCCACTGGAGTCACACCCAACTCTTGATAAGAGAGATTACGTAAGACAGGGGTTCACAATGACTGATTCAAAGAGTTCTATGAAGAGAACTTCACACCAAACTGGACATGACTTAAAGGAACTGAAGTATCTACCCTATATTTCTAAAATTAATCTACATAATTTTCCCATCACAGTAAAAGGGGGAAAGTTACCGACACTTCTGTCATCTGGGAAAAGAAGCAGTCTTTTTACCTGCATTTTACTTCTACCTAATTTTGCTAATATAGGAGGACTATGTCTCACAGTAGCTGAGATGTGACTACAGGAATGTTCATTTAGAGCCTTAAACTGAAACTGACATTTCAGTATGAAGTAAGCAATGATTTACTATTGTCACACTAGAGTCCTTCCACATCTGTAACCTAGTCATGTTGATTACATTGAAAAGTTACCTGCATTAAAAGAAGAAAACGAGGGCCTTCCCTGGTGGCACAGCGGGTAAAAGCACAGCACTAAGAAGCTAAAGTCACTTCAGTATGAGTTGGATCCCCACCCCTGGAGGTGACCACATGGTGTGGTAGGCCTCTCCTGACCCTCCCGCTGCTCCCCTCAGCAGTGTACTTCACTGATCTGCCTGTTCTGATCCCCACTCTGTCTCTGGTGAAGCCTCTTACTGTCCCTGCACCTCTGACCTGTACCCCAGTTCTGTATGCATAAATAAATAAATCTTTAAAAAAAAAGAAGAAAATGAGTGGTTAAACTTAAGAAGGTGAGAGAGTATTCAATTACTTTAAAATACAAATTAAGAGGAAAAAAGTTATTTTTACAAGGTTATTTTTAGAAGTATATCATTTTCTTTTTTAGCAACACTTGGCAATAACATGAGGCCAAAGAGACGGTCGCAAGATGGTCTGGAGAGATGTGTTATTGACATGTCCTAGAAACTAGCCTGGTGAAGGAATCTCACTCAGGATTCATCACTAGCTAGGGGTCAGTATCCTTAGCTTTCTGTCTCAAAAACTGATCCCCACCAACATCCCAGAACTCTGGGTTGGTATCCCAAAGTGGGTGTTATAGGACCAATCTGGTCGACAGCCACCATCTAAGTATCAGTCCTGTGCCTGGGGAAAAGCTAGGTCCAGACCAGGGAGGAAGCCAGGAGGCACAAGCAGCCTATGTCATATAACTGGATGACCCCCACCCTGTGGAGAACCAACTGGAGCAGCAGGAGGAGGAACAGGACAATTGGGGAACCAGAATGTCTGAGGGGTCACTTAAGCCACAATTCCATAGTTCTCTTTTATCACATCCTCTTGAAGTGTTGGTTCATAAGAGAAGTTGACTACAATAGGAACAATAATAAGATGTGTGACATGGTTGTGAGTTTCCAGAAAGAAGTGTGAAGAGCTTGCACAGATTGGAACCAAAGTGCCAGAGAGGGTGGTGCCTGGGAGGGTCTAAGAATCCCTGCACAACACTGGGGCTCTGGCGGCCTTATGGCTGCTACAGGGAAGAAGTGCTACTGAACATATAAACCTGAAGGATTACTAGATCTTTCTTAGAGATGAGCAAGGATTCCAAATACCCTCTATTTAAAACCATATCTGTAACACGTGGAGAACATCATGACAGATATTAGAATTATAAACATAAAACTACTGATCTGGGCCCTTCCTGGTGGCGCAGCAGGTTAAAGCACTGCACTGAGAAGCTAAAGCCACTTCCGCATGGGTTCGATTCCCGCCTGCCCTGGAGGTGACCACATGGTGTGGCAGACCTCTCCTGACCCACCCGCTGCTCCCCTCAGCAGTGTACTTCGTCGATCTGTCTGTCCTGTTCCCCACTCTGTCTCTGGTGAAGCCTCTTGCCACCCCTAAGCCTCTGGCCTGTACCCCAGATACTGCAATGGTTTGTTTTTATGATTTCCACTGCCCCTATTTTACCCTAAGACCATCCAGAAATCAAATCCACATAAGTAAGTGAAAATGCCCCATGAATAAATGATATGAAGACATATTTCAACTGAGTGGTTAAGAAATAAGTGTGGGAGAAAGCATACATGCAGGGTTTTATTTCTCAAGAATACCTGAATGGAAAATGGCCTACTGTATATGATCTAGTTCTGCTGTGAAAGTTTGAGACTAATGCCAAAGGCACTTCAGGTTCTTTGCTTGTGCCTAATAGTAGATATCTGAGTTTGAGTGCCAAAAGTGTAATCCAGAACAGCTCTTGAAATTACCTTAAAAAAAAAAAAAGTTCAAAAAGTCAAACGAGCTTGGTTCAAGTTCAGAAAAGAAAAGCATTTAAGAAGTCTGAGTGTACTTTTGAGTCCTGTGAGGACCAGGAAAGGAGCAAAGAGTAGGGTGTGGGGGGAGAGGAACTGGGGTTCTGAAAGGCAGCCCGTAGCAGACAAACCTTTCACAGCATCATTTATGCCCCTTCTATTACCTTCAACCAATACAACTTTGCCATGTTTAAGGTAACTTGAAACCATCACTTTAATCACAGTATTTGCCCCCTGGAAAGCTCTTGAAATTTTATATTTGCTACAGTGCAATAAGAATTCATCCACATTATATCCACTGTGCATATGTACAAAGAAGAAAGTTCCTATTATTATTTTGCATCTTGGTTTGACTATGAAAAGAGTGAACAAATTTAACAGTGATCTTGCATAAATAATCTAATATTGCACATATTTGAATAACACTTGCCAGTTATCTGCAATTAACAAAGTGAATTTTGAAAATTCTATTGAGCCAAAGTTAAAATGAAAACTGAAAGGGGAGCTGTTGTTTCACAGGTACAGAGTCTTAATTTTTCAAGAGGAAAAGGCCTGGAGTTGTGTGCCTATAACTAACACTATTGTACCATACACTTAAAAATGGTTAGGATGGTCAACTTGGTGCTATGTGGTTTTTATCACAATTTTAAAAATTGCATTTTTAAAGTAAAAAAATAACAGAATTATTCATTCTATGTACCACATTTGGTCACAAACCACAGCACATTGTAGTAATTTGAGTTTGCTGTGTGAGAGAGAGCGAGCTACCTACCTACCAATGGTATTCAGCTTTAAGGATCAACTTTAAATTCCAAGTACAACAAATAAAGAGAAAATTTTAGGGTTAGAGAAACTGGCTTGATTTCTTTGCAACAGTCTGTGCCAATATTTAATCGCAAATTTCGCATTTTTAGTTTATAAATGTTAGCATGGGAAACTTTCAGAAGGCTATTTAAAGCCGCTGAAGTCACTGTCTTGAAGCAGACCACAAAAGGGTAATGCCCACTTCTGCGTTAAGTCAGACTGAGAACCCTCCACCACATTTCTCTGTCCAGGTTGGAGGAGGCAAGAGCCACATCTCACTGATTTCTCAGTTAGTTGTGTGATAGAAATACCATGATTAGGTGTTTTGTTACTAAACAGCATACAGAATTTTGGACTATCAGGTGAACGGGCTCCCAGTAAAAAAAAAAAAAAAAAAAAAAAAAATTACAGCTTTCCATTTAACTAGCACTTTTGAATTAGTTTGCTAGGGCTGCTTTAACAATACCATATAGTAGGTGCTTTGAACAAGAGAATTTTCTCACAGTCTGGAACTAAGACGCCCAACATCAGGGTAACGGTAACTGTAACTCCTTCTAAAGGCACTAAGTGAGAATCCCTCTGCTCAGGCCCTCTCATAGTATCCAGAGGCATCAGTCCAATCCTCCACTTCACATGGTCTCCAGGTATCTCTGACTTCGTATGACCTTATAAGAACGCCAGTCATTTGGAATAGGGACTCACCTGAATTAGGGACTCATCCTAACTGTAGGTATGACCTCCTCTTAAATAGCTACATCTACAATGACCCTATTTTCAAAAGGAAATACTGGGGTTAGGACATGCCTTTTTTAGAAAACATAATTCAATGTATAATAGTTTCTCAAAATCAGCAGTATCAGAATCACTTGGGAATTTGTCTAAAGGCCAAATTCTTAAGACTATTTCTAACCCACAGGATCAAACTCCAAAGTATAGCTAAATAGTATACATCCAACAAGAACGCCAATCCTTCAGAACCACTGTTTTGTTTTAATTTTATTCACGTTTATTTTTAATTTATTAATTTTATTTATATAGATTTTACATTATTCTTAATTTTTGTATAATGTATGCTTTATCCTCTCAGGTGTAGTCCCTGTACTCATTGTTTTGATTAATGTCTCTTTTGCTGGACAGAAGCTTTTTAGTTTACCTTTTAAACATTCTTATTTATTTTTTCACCATATATAGGATTTGTGGTCATCACAGTTTTCCCACCACACTCTACCATGTTCTCTACCATTATCTGCTCTTCCCTATAATCTTCCCCTCACCCCTCCTGTGGATCTCAGATCTTGTTCTGCTTTCAAAGGTTCAGTCTTAACAATAATTTCTTTTTTTTTTTTTAAAGATTTATTTATTTATTCATACAGAACGGGGGTACAGGCCAGAGATGCGGAGGGTGAGAGGATTCACCAGAGACAGAGTGGGGTACAGAACAGGCAGATCGACGAAGTACACTGCTGAGGGGAGCAGCGCAGCGGGCGGGTCAGGAGAGGTCTGCCTTGCCATGTGGATCTCCTCCGGGGCAGGTGGGAATCGAACTCATGAGGAAGTGGCTTAAGCTTCTTAGTGCTGTGCTTTAACCCGCTGCGCCACCAGGGAGGGCCATTAGCAATAATTTCAAAGGAAACCTGTACTCTTTTGTTTATCGCAGCACTATTTACAATAGGTAAAATATGGAAATAACAGAACAAATTAGTGGGTCAAAAAAAATGTGGTGCATATACACAATGGAATACTACTCAGCAATCAAAGAGAGATAAGCTCATGCCATTTGTAGGATATAAGGGATTATTCTAAGTGAAGTGAGCCAGAAGGAGAAAGAGAAATATTTGATGGTTGCACTTATATATGGAATCTAGAGAAACCAAACAAAGGATCAGACAAAAACAAACTGTAAGACTGATCCTTGAAAGCAATGAACCACTGTTTTAAGCTATACTTAAATGTGTATGTACACCATGCTCTTCCAACAGGATTACTAGACCTTTGATGCAATCTGTGATGGCTATCACATGTTGCTTCCCTCACAGTGGAGACTAGCTAGTGCTATTTGCCTAAAAACAGGTAAGCTCTAGTGGTCCACGTAGGTCACATCTGGTCTTTAGATCAGATTTTGTTTGGTCTGTTCATAAATTATCTCAACAAATGCCAAGATTAAAAACCTAGTTTACAGGCTTTTCCTGAAAAGTAAATATAAACTCTGGCAACAATGGGCTCAAAATTCTGGGCCTGGGAGCTTTAAAAAGTCATAGTTTCCACTACTCCTTGACACTGAGGTGGCTTCATGCAGACTAACCTGGCTCACTTATATCTCCTACCTGGTCCCTAAAGTCATTTGATTTGACCCATGGTTAGGTAGAGAGGTGCTGGATAGAAATATCTATCACTACACACAGTCTGAAATATTTAGTATCGTTGAGCCATCAGTTTAGGAAAAGAATTCTAGAAACCAATATCTTATTAGTACTGACTTTAATTTCTGAGTATTTAGCTTCACTTTTCAACATTTTGAAATGACTCAAGCTCTAGAAATCAAAGTTTCACAGAGGCTGGCCAATATAACAACACATGGGTGAGTAATAGCATGGTAAGAAGAGATTTTGTATTGCAACAACTTCCTTACAGAGAAACTGTATATGGAGATATGACTTTGTGATTTTGAGAGACGACATATGCCTCCTTCATGTATATACAATGCTCAGCTGCAACAGAAGATCAGCTGTGAAAGCTGATTTTCAAGCACAGCATGTAGGGGGGAATAGGGAGGGAGTCATTCTTTAACACTATATTCAGACTTACAAAATATGAACTAGGAATTGACAAATAGGCTTTTAATGCAGACACCAGTAAGTTCTATGCAAAGGACAGAAAAAAAAACCTGTTTTGTACTTTGCCCAGGAATAACCACCCATATTGGGTGGTTCACAAAATAGCAAGAGGAGTGCGAGTTGAGGCCACTGTAGTTCCTGTAGTTCAGTAAGGACAGGCCTAGAGTTCAGAGCTGAAAGCTCACACATACAAGTAGAGACTGGAACAAGGTTTTAATAAAGCAACACACTTCAGCAGTGAGTATGTACTTTCCATGGACTTCATCTCAAAGCAATACATCAGAAAAATACAATCACTCAAAGACTTCTGAACCTGAGGATTCAAACAAATAACCACTACTATGTCATAGGGCTATTTTCTCATGAACTCTTAAATTTTATTCTCTTCTTCTCTTTTTAACCGACACTGTAACTCAGCAATCTTAGGAAAGAAAAGAAGAGATTAAATATGTCATTGATGACTAACTCTTCCTTTAAAGTGAAGAGAATTGAGAATTGTCTCTTTCTCAAAGGCAAAGATGATTTATTTCTGGTGGGAAGATCTAATATTTTGACCAGTGTATTAAATATCTAAAATACCTCTTTACGGCAAAATAAATATATACAAAAAGGGACAGGCTTGTGATGCGAAAACAAGGGTATGCTTCCCTTCAGTACACAGTGTCAGAGCATTAGTTGGGATTCGCCCCCACCCCGGGGGGGGGGGAACAGAACCAACAGATAAGAGTGTGTAGTGAAAGAAGACAGTACGAATCATAGAGGCTGACAAGTCATAAGATCTGCAGTGTAAATCAACTAGAATCAGCTGGAGTAAATACCATAGTTCTCATCTGATGTTAGCTTAAAGGCAATGATCATTCTCAAAGGGCACTGGGTAGGAGGCATTCCCTTTGTTCAGGGTAAGGTCAGCCTTCATGCTTTATTCAGGCCTTCAACTGACCAAATATTTAGGTACCCTGTGGCCTACTTAACTCATACAAAAAGGTATCATAGCTCTTCACATGGCTGGTAGGCAAAAGGACAAGGGCAATCAGGATAGTCGATGCTAGGATCTCTGAAGGGAAGGGAAACATATGTCTGAACTTGTGAGGAAGGGGTCATCCCTTAAGGCCACTTCTACCCCTTCTATTGAACATATCTTTTAGTAATTAATTAAGGTCATCATTAGTTAACCATGTAAAGCAATGGGCCACTTCCATGCACCCAATAAAACCACAATTTAAAAACATACTGACATTACCAAGTATTAGTGAGAACAACCAGAACTCTCATCTTTGCTATTGGGACTCTAAAATGATTGTCACTTTAGAAAACAATATGGCCGTTTCTTATAAGGTTAAACATACACTTACCACATAATCTGGCGATCCTACTCATAGGTATCTAACCAAAAGAAATGAAAACATATCCATACGCAAGTGAAAGTTTATAAAAGTTTCTGTAATGTTTTGGTAGTAACTGCCAAACACTAAAAACAAAACAAATTTTCTTTAGTGTGTGAATGGATAAATATTCATATAGTGGAATACTACTCAGCAATAAAAAGGGAACACATTATTCATGCAAAAATCTCAAAGGCATTATGCTGAGCAAAAGTCAGTCTCAAAATATTGAATACTCTGTAATTTTACTTAACGATATTTTGAAGATAAAACTACAATGATGGAGATAGTGCAGCAGTTGTCATGGGACAAGTGTGGAGCATATACTGCCCTATAAAGGGAAGAACAACGGAAGTTTGAGGTAAGGGGACTATTGTGGGAATCTAACATCAGTGGTAGTTATAAAAGATAGAGGTGTTAAGTAGCCTCTACAGAACTGTACAACTCTCCTCTCCAAGATTAAATCTACTCCACAATGATTTAAAGTTTTGTTAAATCAAATAGTAATAAAATAATTCTAGGTGCATGAAATTTCTGTGTAGGGTAAATGCACCTAGTAGGAAATATCTATGAAATGGTGTCAGTTAACAGAAGTTGAATTCAGAATATATACATGTAGGTGGGATCAAGAAGAAGTTACTTAAAGGCATCATTTGTAGAATTTGATAAAGGATAAATGCCAGTCTTAAGTCACTAACTGATAAATCTCTGAAAAGGTAAAAAGTTTTGATTTGTAACATTTCTCTCCCAGAAATAAGATATGGTTAAGGAGTCCTCCCTGGTGGCGCGGAGGGTTAGGACGCAACACTGCAAGCTAGCCACAGCCACTTCAGTGCAAGTTCGATCCCAGCCTGGAGGTGATCCACATGGCACAGCAGACCTCTCCTGGCCTGCCCGCTGCTCCCCTCAGCAATGTACTTCATCCATCTGCCTGTTCTGCTTCCCACTCTGTCTCTGGGGAAGCCTCTCACCACCCTGCACCTCTGGCTTGTACCCCAGTTCTGTTTGAATAAATAAATTAAGAAAAAAGAAAGATATGTTAAAGGATTTGTCATGGAATTTGATCTCTGTTCTGTCAATTTTCTGAGTCCTCACATTTAATGTAGCTTGTACCCTCCCAGAAGACAGAATACCATAGTGAGGATGAAAAGTTATTCTTCTAATTTCCCTAATCCTCTGTGCCATTAGATGTGGTTTGCAAGGAGGGTGGGGAGAGATGCCCCAAGGGAACACGTGCCAAAGACAGGAGATAATATTGGTTGTCACAGCTAGGGGGGAAGAGGATGTTACTGGCATTTGATGGTAGAAAGGCTGCTGACATCCTACAATGCACAGAATAGATGCCTGAGCAAACAGTTATCTAGCCCCAAATGTCATCTCCCAGATAAAAGGGCACGTTGAACATACCTATGAGCCTGACAGTATTTTAAAATTCTTATTTTGTTTACTTCCTCAAAACCCTTTTTGGGTAGGTATTCAGATCCTAACTTATAGGTCAGAAGATTTTTGCTCAGACTCACAAAGGCATATGCCCCAAATCCAGTGACAGATAAGGAGCTGTGGGCACTCCAGACCCTGTGACTGCAAAGTCTAGGTAGCTACAGTGTGTGTTCTAGGGAAGGGGGGGGCCCTAAAACCTTCCTTCACTTCATCTCTTCTGGTGTCAAATATCACCTCTCAGTCCTCAGAAAACTGTACAATTGGGGGATGTGGGCATGGCCAAACAGCAAATCTGAATTGCCAAGTATCCCAGAAATGCGTGAGGCCAGACATTACTAAAGGACACACAGAACCGGCTTATCGCCAGCATCCCTCCTCCTTCACCTCTACCCAGGCAGCCTAGAATCATTCTCAGCTCTGTGTTCCTTAGCGTTTTCTCCATCTTCCACCAGCTGGATTTAGTCACAAAGGTGAGGAAAGAGAGACACATCACAGAACAAAGTGCTATAGTTTCCTCCAATAACACTCAGCTGCAGAGTTTGCCTGAGAAAAATAAATAAAACTCTAAAAACGAGAACTATCATCACCCTGAAGGATTTGCGTTCAATTTTCAAATTTTACCCTTTCACATAAGTGGATTGATTGCCCATTCCAATGATTAAAAATGGGTATGTGTGTGTAAGAGGGGAGAAGAGAGACAAATGAGGAGAGAGAAAGAAAGAGAAGAGAAATAGAAAAATAGAGGAATGAAATGTGAGGAATGGTAGTTTCACATAAAGCTCAGAATTCAGAGCCCCAAGACTGGGGAGCCCTCTTACAAATCAGGTGGGACCACATTAACAGAAGCTGCCCTTCAGAATGACACAAGGTAAGTCCATAGAGGCCCTGGGGAGGCAGTACACCATTGGTCTTGAACCTGACAAAACAAAATGCATCCCATGAGGTCCCATGTAGGTCACTGAGCTGTCCCAGCTGCAGACAAGCTGTGAACTGACCTCCCCACCCACCCCACCCAGCCCAATCCAGCCCAGCCCAGCAGAGAACACTCACAGTTCCAGAATCAGAATGACATCAGTCTTGTTCTCATAAACCTCATGCAGGGTGATGACATTGGGGTGCTGGATCTCCTTCAGGATGCTGACCTCCCGCTCAATATCCTCTCGGCTCACACCCCGCCTGCTGGATTTCGTCCTCCTTTTTTTGATGAATTTGGCAGCATACTGTAAACCAGTGCTTTTCTCACGGCATTTCTTCACCACTGCAAACTGCCCACTGAAGAGAGAAGATAGGAGAAGGTCAAAGGGCATTTGCTGTTCACTACAAAACAGAATCTTGAGTGGGATGTAGCACAGGGAGGCTATGTAAATGTGAAAAGGAAAGTCCAAACTGGGAGATGAACAGCTAAACTGGAACACTACACATTAGTGTAGTGTAATGCTACAAGGAATACAAATTCTGCATGAACGGGTAATTGTGCTCCCATTTACACACTTTCCTCTTTTCCACCCATTTCAGATTCAGGACAGCAAGAAGGCAAGAAGGAGGTCCCTGATCACATCTCTCTTTCAACAAACTCTTTCTCTATGTCTAAGGGAAACAAATAATTAGTGGAAAAATACACAGGACTGCACTCAAAGACATATTTCTAGTTATTTGCTAACCAAAACACCCAGAATACAAAGGCCTATAAATTTTTGTTCATATTGCAGACATACTAAGACATGCGTAGCAGATATCTGTTGCTTGCTTTTCTAGCACCACCATCCCTTTCTTTCCTCTCCAACAATCTTTGTATCTAAGAATCTTGGAGGTTCTGGGAAGCTCTACAACCCTGGCTCCAGTGACAGGCACATGATCTACTGATCAAACATTCTAGAGAATGTAGAGACAAAGCCCTTTTCTGAGACTCTCTGACCACCCAAAAGCTGCTGCCAGTCACCCTGAAGACACGAGGGATGCCACTCTTGGGATAATTCCAACCACTGCAGAGGCAGAACCAGGAGAAGGGAAGAAACGAGCCCACACTATTGTGTGGCTGGATCAACCCCAGCCTGAAGCCATCTGCCTTTGGATTTTTCGGCAACATAAATAATAAATTCCCTTTACTGTTAAAGTCAGTTTAATTTGGGTTTCCTATTTCTTGCAAAAGAAAGCAGCCTCTACAATCCAAATGCTACGGCATGTACCCAGAGCTTCCTGTCTATATTGAAAGGGCTATAATAGGACTTGATACACAAAAAGGTGGATATGTAAGCAGATAACTTGAGAGGCAAGCAGGGTAGGAAAGATGCTTCCCACATTGAGGTTGCCTCCTCACTTCCTTCTTAAAGACCAACGCAGGGTCGATACCCCCTCTTCCCCAAGCACAGCATCTATACATTTCTTGGCACCTACTGGAGACTGTAGAAAATTATCACAGTTATTTTTAGCTAGCTTTACTCTTCTAGCAGAACAGAAGGGAAAGAGAAAATCAAATTAGGGGTAATATTTTGAAGTTAGCAAATAGATACTTTAAAATGATACTCATTTACTTCAGCAGCAGGTGGCCAGTAAAAAAAAAAAAAAAAGCCAAAACACAAGCTTATCTTTAAAGCTGTGATACATGTTGTGTACAGCAGGTTATTAGTACATACCTCCTCCTGTAGCAGGACAGCTGAGAAGTGACAGAATAAACCCCACTGGACACTGGCACTGACTACCTACAAGCACATCACTTTGCGGAGTCCTGGGGTCTGTTAAAACTGTATTATGGCAATTTGCTGATTTCTTTTGGGAGTAAAGTAAGCTTTCCCTCTCTGGTAGGGGTGGGGCAGTAAAGATGGTGTTTATGAGTAAAAGAGGGGAAACAATACCTCTTCTTACAAAAAGTGCAGTCATGTCCCCACCCTCAGGATGGAGGTAAGCCTGGCAAGGATCCCCGACTTACAACTGAATCATATCTGCAGGGCTGGGCCCACACACTCCCTCAGCCACAGTGACTTATCTCAGACAAAGGTGCTATAGTTTGGATCATGTTGTTTAAAAAAGCAAAGCCAAAGAGAAAAAAAAATCATCTGTAGCTGAAACCACGAAGAATTTAAGTACAAGACTAATTTCAAAATTCCACATTGACTGTGTGTGCCCCCTTTAATTATTTAATTATAGGGAGGTATAATGGCTGGGTAAAGAAAGCCCTATTTTGTGTGTGTTGGGGTGCAGGGGGATGCAAGAGCCTGTGCACAGGTCTAAGCTACCATGTCATTCAGGTTTTTGGGAAACATCTGTAGCTCACTCCCTTGTAAGAGAATCGATTTCTCTTTCACACTTTGGGGTTTTCATGAGGAGACAGTAGGGGAAGGTGAGTAAGATGCTACAAGTGAGAAGGACCCCCCTTTAGGAGAGGTGATTCTACTGCCCAATGGCACACACAGTAGCTAGCCTGGACTTTGGAGTCACAGGTCTGGGGGCCCACAGCTTCTTGGGATTTGGGTACATTCCATTGTGGGTCTGAGCAACAATCTTATGTGTAAGTTAGGCTATGATTACCTACCTGAAATGGGTTTTGAGAGTAAATGGGATAATAATATCAAAATATCTTCAGGCTCACAGGTATGTTCGATATGTGGCTTTTCCTCACAACTAGAAGGTGACATTTGAGTCCAGATAATTGTTCAGGGATCTATTCCTGCTTTATGTGTTTTTGTTTAAAGGTATCTTATATAACACAGGGAAACTCTGGCAAACTCACAACTGAAGAAAGCTCCCCAACACACTTACTTTCTCTGTGGGGAAGACCCCAGCCTCTGTGCTTACAAACCCTGCACTTGGGCACCACACCCAGGCACATTTAGAACAGTGACACTGACAATGAAAGCACAAGATGTGCAAAAACAGGACATGAGACAGATCGTCCAAGGACCACCCTTGTTTACAGCCTGAGTGCTGGACTAGAAGTAGAGAGGAGCTCTGATGGACCTCAGCTGGGAGTGTCACCAACCACCACAAAGGACCAAGAGTGATGATTTTTTGAGGTTACAGAGGGATCTTATCAAGTAGGCGACTCCACAGACATGGATCCAGCAAAATGAGGGCTGTCTGTATCTGTTTTGTCAAGTTTGAGTGTCCCATGTACAGTGGGTCTGTTTTCCAAGAAAAAAGCCTCATGTAGCCTTAGCAGCCGTATGAGTGTCAGCCACAGCTGGAGAGGAAGAGGGGAAGAGGGCTGGGGTAACAGGCAGGTCCCGCAGTACTCAGTGATGATGACGGGCTTCTGTGTGTGTGTTTACTTTCCTCCCAGCTCAGAGCTCACCCTGAAAGCTGTATTAGGTTGTTACTCTAGGAGTTCATGATTTAAAGACCCCTGGTCCCCATGTTGCCACTTATTTCTCTATCTCCAACTCCCCAACAGTCTGACCCCACCTACTTGCTCTCTAGTGCGCTTGACTCCTAGGGCCACACAGCACCTACCCTCTGGGGCACTTGTTCCTTGGTTCCTGCCCATTTCCTCCTGCCATGTCCTTGAACCGAGAGGTGCTGTGGGCACACCTTTCTATCCCTGAGGCAACCGTGCAGGGCTCCCCCAGAAGCCCAAGCCTAGTGCTGACGTGCTACTCTTGACCTAAGTGCCAGAAGGGTTAAACTGAAGATGCTTCCTTTCAATTCCATGTTGACAGCACAGGGCCCACAGCACAGACCGCCTATCTTCGAGTCTGGTTCCACTGTGTATGAGTTGTGCAAGTATGGGCTTGCTTATTCTTTGAGCACACTGTCTCTAATCTCCTTATCTATAATGTGGGTATAATAACAGTGCCTCTCCCCCTGGAGGGTTGTTGGGGTGGAGGAGGAAGGATTAAATGAGATAGGACCAGTAAAATGGTTAGAACAGTGCCTGGCTGTAAGACTTCAGTAACTTAACTGTTGTTAATCTTCAACAAGTGTACTTATTTTTACTAGCTCACAGTCACTTGACTCTCAAATCTCTGCTGCAGTATTACCCCAAAATATCACCTCTTCAACCACCAAAAGGACAGAGTCCAAAAAGGGGTGGGGGGGGGTGGGGGGAACAGAGCTGTATTGTGTTAGGTGTGTAAAACTATTGTGAAATTGGGCTGCTCACTTCAAACTTCCACACATCACCCTCTTCCTCCACTTCCTCTCCCAGTCCTCCCTTCCCCCTACAGTGAGAAGTTCTGCTGCTCACTGCAACCCAGGCTTGGGGACTCCAGAGTCACAGCTGAGCTAATGGCCAGGCAGGAGACCCACACTAGGCCCGCCGGACTTGGTGTACACGCGGCAATGGATGCCAGGTTTTGCATAATGCAATTGCCTCTGGCAGCCACAGACTAGGGCAGCCTCCTTGGAGGAAAATCCTCCTCTAAGCACAGTAATTTGCTTTGTGAAGCCTAATTTGAGTTGGAAGTTTAGCTAATTGCTGCTAGGATCCTTTCCTTCCTGAGCAGCTGGTCCTCAGCCCACTGACTCCCTGGCACCCACTTTGGGAGGGCAGTGGATGGGGGGGGGCAAGTCTTCATCTTTAATATCCTCTACCACCACCACTAACAGCTGGGAAAAAATGTGTTTGGTTGACGTGGGTGAGTCAAGGGTCTCTAAATCATGAACTCCTAGAGTAACAACCTAATACAGCTTTCAGGGTGAGCTCTGAGCTGGGAGGAAAGTAAACACACACAGAGAAGCCTGTCATCATCACTGAGTACTGCGGGACCTGCCTGTTACCCCAGCCCTCTTCCCCTCTTCCTCTCCAGCTGTGGCTGACACTCATACGGCTGCTAAGGCTACATGAGGCTTTTTTCTTGGAAAACAGACCCACTGTACATGGGACACTCAAACTTGACAAAACAGATACAGACAGCCCTCATTTTGCTGGATCCATGTCTGTGGAGTCGCCTACTTGATAAGATCCCTCTGTAACCTCAAAAAATCATCACTCTTGGTCCTTTGTGGTGGTTGGTGACACTCCCAGCTGAGGTCCATCAGAGCTCCTCTCTACTTCTAGTCCAGCACTCAGGCTGTAAACAAGGGTGGTCCTTGGACGATCTGTCTCATGTCCTGTTTTTGCACATCTTGTGCTTTCATTGTCAGTGTCACTGTTCTAAATGTGCCTGGGTGTGGTGCCCAAGTGCAGGGTTTGTAAGCACAGAGGCTGGGATGTTCCTCACAGAGAAAAGTAAGTGTGCTGGGGAGCTATGTTAAGGCGTGAGTTACAGTGCTCTTTGCCAGGAGTTCACTGTCAGTGAATTGACAGTATATGTTAAATAAGATACCTTTAAACAAAAACACATAAAACAAGGTTATATATTGATCTGTTGAAGAACATGCTCCCACCCCCGCTTCACAGGAAGCTTAGTGTCTATTTCCTCCAGGATCAGAGGCCAAGTACCCACTAACACAGTGTTTGCTATAAATATGTAGAACATTAACACAAACAAAGAGGCACTAAAGGATTGTGTAAACAAGTAACTGACAGGACAATTTGTTACACTGTGTACAAAGAGCCAAGTGCATTTTGAAATAAAAACTTTTGAGGAAATTGTACTAGCAGTCAGTCAGATACATGCAAAGAGAGTGAGACACATACCTGCTTTGAAGAGATTTATAGTAAGAAGCTTGATTTAAAATTAATCATAGCCCCTCCCTGGTGGTGCAGCGGGTTAAAAAGCACAGCACAAAGAAGCTAAAGCCACTTCAGCATGAGTTCAATCCCTGCCCACCCCGGAAGTGACCACATGGCGTGGCAGACCTCTCCTGACCTGCCAGCTGCTCCCCTCAGCAGTGCACTTCATCCACCTGCCTGTTCTGCTCCCCACTCTGTCTCTGGTGAAGCCTCTCGCTGCCCCTGAACCTCTGGCCTGTACCCCAGTTCTGTATGCACAAATAAAT
>NW_004567107.1:67069195-67087653 GCF_000260355.1 Condylura cristata | reverse complement strand
AAAATAAAATAAATCATAAATTTTATTAAAAAGCAAATACTTTGGCTAAAAGGAGCAGTTCCATTTAAAAATAGCCTACCATCTGGGTCCTCCCTGGTGGCACTGCAGGTTAACTCACAGCACTAAGAAGCTAAAGCCACTGCAGCATGAGTTTGATTGCTGGCCCAGAGGTGACCCACATAGCCCAGCAGACCTCTCCTGATCTGCCTGTTGCTCCCCTTAGCAGTGTACTTGGTCGGTTGGCCTGTTCTGCTCTCCACTCTTTCTTTGGTGAATCCTCTCACCACCCCTGCACCTCTGGCCTGTACCCCAGTTCTGTATGCATAAATAAATCTTTAAAAAAAATAATGACCTAATCTCTTTGTCTGATTTATTACTACATCTATGATTTGATCATTACCTTCTCAACAAACTGCAATCAGGATTCTATGCTAGTCACTTGACACATATGACCTTATTAATCATCACAACTCTGTGAGATTCACATCATTGCGGTCTCTTCCACCAATGAGGAAACCCAGCCTTGGATAAAGTCTTTATAACTTCCCAAATCATTCAACAAGTAAGTTGCAGCGTAACTGAGAAGTGCAAACTCAGGTGTGTCTGTTGTCTCCAGAGCCCTACTGGACAGGCTGTGCTGCTGGGTTTGTGTCCATGTTAACAGCCCCCCTCTCCACCCCCTGCTCCTATACCTCAATCCCCCTTATTACCCCTTTCACTCCCATGCCTCCCCCCCAGCCCTGCCCCCGTGGACTTGCAGACAGGACTCTAGCATCACTCTAGGAAAGGGCTCTGTGAGGGAAAGGCACAGAGCGGGGGCTTGTGTTTTGGTTTAGACAATGTCGTCTTCTCCCCACTGAAAACCCAGAAAGTGCTTTGATGAAAGTACTGTTTGACATGCACTGAAATGCTCTGCAATAAAAAGAAACCACATTTGTGTGTGCACACAGGAAACGCTATAACAATTAGAAAGAACCACAGAATGTTGTCAAAGTCAGCACACAATGATGCCAAGGATTTCACCAACATTCCTGTTTTCATAGGTCTTACCCTTTTCATAATACATTAAAAATAAACCTATTAAGCTCCATTTAATCCCATCAGGATTTGTTTTCAAACTCATTTCTCTATGAGAGCCTTGCTTACCTGGGAAATCTGGACTGGACATGCCAGATATGTCACATCCAGAGTGTAGATATGGGTGGATGTGACAAACCCCATGGGCTGGCACCTAACCTTGGGCTGACATTTTAAATGCTGGCCTCGCTCCAGAATCACACTAGGACAGCTCCCACTCAGAAAGGTGGGTTCAAAAAAGTGACTGGAGCAGCATCTAATTTTCTGTGACTTTCAGCACTTATCTGCTCAGTTCATATCGTTGCTAAAAATCATTTATTTTTATTATTGAGAATTACTTATGAGAATTCCTTACATCAATGCTGGAAACAGACCTGCCTTGTGTCACAGATCTGACAAGCTCTAGCTCTCCGCTCTTCCAAGTCTTCACAAAAAGTTTTCTGATAAGCACAAAATGATTTTTATTTTCGAATTCCTATATCCAGCCCTGGTACCATCTCAGGACCACCTATTCTCCCTGGAGAGAGTGGTAGCAACTTGAATTCTGCTAGAGTACTAGAATTACAGGTCTCAAAAGAGAGCAGAGGTGAGAGAAATAATTCCTCAAGGATGAGTTAACAGTTGATAACAATTGGCACCACAGGGGAAAGACGCCAAAGGGCTTCTAGACTAATGAGAGAGGCAAGCACTGACTCTAGAATGGGGAAAGGGACACAAAGAGGATGTGGCCATTGCCGGCCACTCCAGGGCAGAAGGTGAGGCAGTAGACGATGAAAGGATGAGAGCAGGTGTGCAGGGCAGTTTTCAGTGAGAGGGAACAGTGTGAGCCAGGGCAGGGAGGCATGAAAGGCCAGCCTAGTATTTCTGAAAGAAGGACTGGAGGCCACAAAGCAGAGCCTGCCTAGAATGGAGGACTATCCGACCCACCTCTGCCAGCGTGCGAAAGCAGACACTTGGCTCTCTGGGCCTCAGTTTCCCCAGCTGACCTAGAATGATGACAAAATGAGGCCATACATGTGTATGTAAACTGCATTCTCTTGGATTCTCTAAGCATGTCAAACACTTGGAAGGGATGAGGGTTAGCAAGATGCTCCAGCTTAGTCAAAACTAGGAGGGCAGTATTTCAGCAGCTGAAAAGCAGCACTGTTTCTTGGCATGTTCTGCATAACAGCTTTGAAATCTAAGTGTTAAGTCTCTATATTTTTTTTGCCATTAATGCCAACAAAACTGTTTTTTATTTGGATGAAGACCTCCATTTGTCCCCTCAGGGGCTCTGCCTTGTGGCTCTCCCAGCTGAGCATCAGCCTAAGGGCAGATGAGGGCTGCACTAGCCTAAACTGCCTCAGTCACATCCACCACTGGCCCCATTGGCTCCTCCACCATGCAACCTTGCCTTTCCCATCGCAGGTACAATCTCAGTTTTTTCTGGAACACAATGCAGCAGAAGGGATAATGGTGCTTCTTAAAATCACATTCCTGGGAACACCACTAGAAACCACTCTGTGTGAGGAGCCCAGCTCAATGGAGGAAGGCAGAGATGTTCTGTCAACAGCTCCCTGAAATGACAGCAGCTGTTAAAGGTCAGCCAGGTGAATGCCCCCTGGATGTCCGGCACATGAGAACCTCAGACACCTCCAGTTTCAGCCAACATCTTAGTGTGACCATATGAGAGATCCCTAGTTACGAGCAGGGAACCCACAGAAGCATGAGATCACATGCTTTAAGTAATCAAGCTTGGAGAGGTGAAACAGCTACCAAAAACACTCGGGTGCAGTGGGCTTCACCGATGATCTAGGAAGCTGAGCTAGATACAGAGAGTAAGCAGTGAGTAGGTGACCAGTGGCATGGACTGGTCAAAAAGTAGAGCCTGAAAAGGGGTAGAATACCCATCACAGTCTCACCAAGAAACCTTCTCATTACAATTTTCAGTTTCACCACTCTCATTCTGGTAGCAATCCCCCATCTTTCAAGAAGCTACATCATTAAGGAGGGACTCCTGAGCCAGAACTAAAAGCTAATGGTGGCAAGCCTCAAAGGCTTACTAAAATGCAGTCACATTTTTGGCTGAGTCATGAGTCATGCTTGTTCCTTGTGTCCAATTTCTCTTTTCCAGACTCCATGGAGAGGCAGGTCCCCAGCCTGGGAAACACAGAAAACCATATGATCCAAAAACACCCAGTGACCATTCCACCACCCAACTGTCATTCTGACTGGTGCAAAAGTGCAGAGTGATATTACCTGAGGTGGAAGCATGTGAAGAGAAAGAGAAAGTCTCCCTCCATGCTAAGCCACCAGCTGCAGGCATATCAGTAGTTGGGGCTGGCTAATCCCATATGGGGTTATGGCTACTTCTACACCAAGCTGTGCATGATTCCCTGGAATCCTTCCCAGTGCAGCCCACCTCAAGCTGTGCTCTTTCTGCCCTTAGAGAGTTGTGATAACAAGCCAAGCAGCTTTAAAAAAAAAAAAAAAAAGGCTGGTGATGTATTATATTTATCTAAAGCAATCCTACAAAAATTATTTCCAGCTGCTCCTAGTGTTCGTTCAATGGCACTTGTGTGGAGAACAAGGTCTCCAGCAATGAGAACACAGTGCAGGTTACCAGGGTGCCAAGAGGAGAAGCAGAGCTACCTGGGGGAGAAATACTGGCACGTCACCTTGGGAACAAAAACAACACACTAGTGGATGAGAGGCAGGAAAAGGAAGAACACTCTGTGGAGGAGTTGGCCTGAGATGGACTCAGGGAGAGGGCCCACCCACGGGACCTGCCCAAACATGACAAAACCCAGCGCCCAGGCCAGGGCAGGCAAGGGTCTGACTTCCTGCTGAAGGGTGGTGCAGCCAGTGGGTCAAAGAAACCAAATAGTGTCAAGGTGGCTGAGCTGTTTCATGATCATTAGGGACTTAATAAACCAGGGTTCTAAAAGAGGCACATTAGAAAGATGGCAGTGGGCACCACTGTTCACACCAACTATCCCTGTGATGCTTCTCTGGAGCGGGTATCTGAGATGTTGAAAAGCACTTTCCAAATTAAACGATATTGCTTGGAGAAAGGGTTTCATGACCACACAAGATAAGGAAAACTGGATAAACAGAGTCACAACAGGTCTGTATGAAGGATTAAGCAGAATATGGTCCTCTTCTGGATGGGGTCCAGCACTGAGTTCAGAGGGGTTTTTGGGTTAATGCTAACCACACAATCTTTTAGGGTTTGATTTTGTTTTGTTTGTTTGTTTTTTTGGCACAGAGCATTTTTTTTTTAAGATTTGGTTTTATTTATTTATGCACAAAAGAACTGGGGTAAAAGGCCAGAGATGTGGGGAGCAATAGGATTCACCAGATACAGAAACAGTGGCAAGCAAAACAAGTAGATCACTAGATATGCTGCTGAGGGGAGCAGGGGTGAGACAGGAGAGGTCTGCTGTGCCAGGTGGGTCAGCTCCCTGGCCAGGGATTGAATCTAGGCAGTATTGGTGCTAGCATGACAGCACTGAGACTTAGCCCCTGAGCCACAGGGAGACCCCAAGTTGTTGCAGTTTTATAGGAAAGTGATGGCTAACTTAAGAACGGGGCTGTACTTTTCCTTTTAATTTCCGATATGGAGCTGCATGTTAAGGTTTCCTATGGCAGGACACCAGGCACAGTACCCCTCTTGAAGCCTGGGTGTCACTGAATGCAGAACTGGGGAGGGAGAGGGAGTGACCATGGGTATTCAGACTCCACTGGGGATCCTGGCCCATCAGACATGTGGGAACAAAACCAAGGTAGGCCTTGCTGGAGAGGCCACCACTGCCTTGGGCTGGTGCTCCCCTGACTCAGCTGGCTACTGGGCAGGCTGCTGGGAGGGTCTGGCAGTGCCTGGTGCTTTCAGTCCTGCTGTAAGCCTGGTACCATGTGAGACAAATAAAGAATGTGAGGTTTTTATTTTCTTTCAGATGGTAGTTGGGATGGGGATTTGGGTGGCAACCAAGAGCCAGTGGAATAAGTGTGGACACTTGGGCAGTAGCAGTTAGGTGAGGTGTGCAGAGCTGTGTGAGATGAACCTAGGGAGTGGGGGTTCCCGCTCTGTTAGAAGGCTTGCAGGGACCCTGCCTCAGTACCTGACTAAGGGGAGGCACAGAACACATGCTATGTGGTTGGCAGCTGTTTGCTGGTTTTGCTTTTAGAGCTCTAAAAGGGAAAGAAGAACAGTATTGGAGTAGTATCACTTGACAAAATCTAAACAAGACCGCCAGCATACTAGACAAAACAAAATACTCTGAACACTTTCTCCAAATATAGTACGCCCCACACTGGAATCAGGATTGTCCTGCGAGTCCAGTTTTATGGGGAGTAAAATGCCTATCACAGAGAGAGGATCAGTCAGGACCAGCTCTCCTATTTAATCACTGGGGACTATATCAGATGGTTGGAGATCAGGCTTTTGGCCCAAGAACATGTGAAAGCCTCAGGGTTTTTGGGTGGCCCAAGTGGAACCCTTGCTTTATCACTCTGACTGCATTATGTTATCCCTTGGGCCAATCCCATTTATTCTGACCACCCTTATTTGTCATGCAATCCCCTCTCAGCTACTGGGTTAATGTTAACTGGGTCAAAATCTGCTCTGAACTCAACTCTGCTCTGTCTCAGGGGGGGGGAAATGTTGAAAAGGGAGCAGACAGTTCATATGACTTAATGAGGAAGACAGGGAGCTGAGCTAAATTTCCTTATCCTAAGACCAAAAGGAAAATGGAAAACAAAGATCGTTCAGGGCACTAAGATTCAAGATGAGGAATAACTAGCTAAAGGTGACAAAACAAGAAAAACTGAACAGTGTCTAATAGCCGTAAGTTATAGTTGTGCAACTATTACGATGAACTGTTGAGGTTACTCTGAACCTGGGATATCATTCCGGTACATGCTCTGAGTAGTTCTGGGGCATGAGAGTCACTGCTAAAGATGCTTGGCTATTTTTTAGTCTTCCTTCTTTGTTTAGGCTGAAATGCTATTTGCCTATGTGTTTTCATGGGCAGGTTTGTGACTCTGTCACCCTTTGGCACTGGAAGAATTAGCTCAATCTTATCCCAGGAAGTAAAGTATGCATTGATTAAGAGTTTGGACTGGAGTGACTTGGAAGAAATTCAAAGGCATGTGGCATTATGTGATCCTTGAATAGTGACACAACCGGGGATGCTGTGCATGGGTTCTAGTGGCTGTGTACAACTTCAGGTAACACTCTTCAGGGTTTTCCTGTCTGGGGTTGCAAGAGTGACAGACAGGCCTAGTCAGCCCAGCTTGGAGGAATCCTTTCCACAGAGCTCTTGGCCAAACCATTCCCCACAGTGTCCACAGTTCTGTCATCTTGGCTCTGAATCAGGTGGGGATTCAGCTCACAGAAGTCTGGGGATAGGAGAAAACAGGTAGCGGATGGAGGGTCACTTCAGGCTAAACAAGGAGAGGCTGTCAGGGAAAGTCTCTGCTGAAGTTACCTGAAGAGAGAGCTATGCAGATAAAGCTGAAAGATGATAAGTTAAAGAGAAAGCAGAGCTCCCGGGAAGTCTGAGTATTCTCTCAGTAGCAGCAGAACTGCCTGGAAGACTGTCACATGAGCTGACCTCACCCCCGCCAGTGGACCTGAGCAGACATGACATTTATTGCCAGAGGTGGGAGGTTGAGGGGGGCAGAAGAGGGGCTGTCAATACTACAGCCAGAGATTAGGTACGTGGGTAAGGAGCAGGTACCACTAGTCAGGACTTAGGTCCAACACTAAAGAAAATGAAAAATAATTTGTACATATGAGGTATGGAAGTGATATGTACAGAAGCAGGTTCTACAAACCCAATGGCTTTTCCTGGGGTGCTGTTTCCTTAAAAAAAAAAAGGTATAATCTGAATTCAGGGATATAAGTAGTGACACCCCCTGGGTAATGAAAGTTGCATCTGATGGAAACATCCTTTGAGCAGGCACAGGAGGGAGGTGTCACATTTAATAAGGAGATTCTAGAATAGCCTCTTGAGGCACAAGTGAGAAACCCTTCCGCTTGCAGGTGCTCACTTCCTCAAGTGCAGTGGACGGGGCTGAGGGCCTCTTCACCCCTCCCACGCTCATGGCCTTTGGCACTGCAGAGCTGAGTGAGGCTGTGAACATACCTCCCTAGCTCAGCATTTGGGTGGAGGGCCTGGGTTCACCTGCAATCAAGTGGAAACAGCTGGGCCAGGCAGGCTGCTGGGTTTCAAGCTCTACCAGGATTCCTACTGAGGCCCAAAGGAAACGAGCAATGGGCCTGGGGCAGAAGACAATCTAATGGGCAGAAACACACATGCCAGATGCCCTAAGCAGGCACACTGGAAGTTACATGTTTCCCCCAGGCTGCTTGTTTAGCCCTCCACTCTTAGTTCTAACTTCTGGGGAGTTCAAGAATCAAGTAGAAGTGAGGGCAGAATGGTGTCTGGGGACTGAGGTGAAGATGCTACTGGCCTGAAGGCAATTGAAGCTCAATACATCTTATTTGAGGCATAATGTCTAACTTAACCGGTAAGTCAATAGCACAACAAAAACCCACTTTTGAGCTACTTCCTGATTTTTAGGCACTTATAAGTGATTAATCACTAGTTACTACATTTAGAATCATAAAGAAGGGTAACACTGGAGGCAGCTTACTGAGTTCGAATTTTAATCCACTTCATAGTGATCTATCAAGGTATTAGCTTTTGAGAAACCATTTGGATCACACTTGTATACAGGGATACAAAATTATTGAGTCCTAAGACCCTAAAATGGTATATTCAATAAAATTTTTTAACTGATAAATATTGATTCAATCACCTATGGATCATCCTAAAATGACTACATATCTGTTCAAATTATTTTCATACACCTTTTGGACATGGGAAAACAGTTGCTCCAGTATTTAAAAATGTCAGACAAGATGTTTCATCATTTGCTCTAAAGAACATGCTGGGCAGTACATGTGCATTTATAATTTTCTCAAACATTACTGAACTCTCCATTTGTGCTAGGCCCGAACTGGTTCCTGGGAGCTGTCCACCTGCTTTAGAAGCCCGCCAATGGAACAATGTGGGTATCTGAGTTTGTATATTCATTTGAAAAGCTCAAAGTACATCACAGACTGCATCAATGACTGTGGCATGTCAGGGGAATTCTCCTGTTTCCTTTAGGCTATTGGAGCCAAGTGCTTTTGTAAACTGTTGTCTTGGGGTATTACTTCAGATAACTGAGTAAATTCTACAAATAGAGCACAAACTAAATATTTGTAAGTCTATCAGGTGAAAGCACACTTACCACATGGCTATACTTACTGAAAAAACCTAAAATCTGAAGGCTGAAAAATAAAATTTATAAGGGAAATAAACGGAAAGTCTTATATTTAAGCAATTAACCTCACAGACAGTGTTCCTATAGAAAATACCTGATGTCTCTATCTGCCCACTGACACCACAAGGACAGGCAACCTCATCACAGAGTATTTAAGGGGTGGGGGTCTGTGCCCCAGGCTCAGCCTCAGAGCTGCTCTTGGTAGCAAAGATGCTAACTGTAGGTGACAGTTTTGGGACGAGACCAGGGAGATAAGGAGGTTTTGCTTCTGGACATGAAAACTGTTGCAACCTGAAAGGCTGCCTTCAGAAATTCATATGGGGCAGGTTGAATAATGGTCCCTAAGAGCCAAACTTTAAGGTGTTCTGCTTCAATTAGGCTGCAGAAATCGTGTGTGCTCCCTTTTGGGCTCTGGCTCATTATATTCTTCACATAACTAAAAGAAAACACATTGTCAAGGACAGCTGAAATTCTGTGACAGAATTTCTTCATGCATTTTTTGAAATCTGTGATTCCCAATGATCTTTCTGGATTCAAACTTAAAGTAAAATTTCTATTGACTCAAGTCTCTATTCAAAAATACATTTTATGCAGCTACACCTCAGATTAACAACCCCAAATGACAGAGTATGCACAACTTTAGCAGGGGGAGGGGGTGCTGACCTGGAGATAGAGGCACCAAATGCTGACCTCACTCTCCAAGCTGGCACCGAAACAGTGCTGATCCTTCGTCACCTGACCAATCCCAATATGGTCACTTGAGAAATTAAAAGAGAGAGAGAAAGAGATTTATAATGCCTAGCTAGTAAGACTGCAGTAGGACTCAGAAGATATAAAAAGAAGTGACTGCATTTTATATACTCAATACTATCACACAAATATAATGTTAACATTTGGAACTATTTAAGTAGTATCACAGCTGGGAGTAAAATTCCCTGTTTCTATGTCCATAGATGCTAACAAGTTCAGGCCAAAGGAAGAAAAATAATTATTTTTAAAATACTTTAACCAATACAAGTCTTAATACTTTGCAAAAGATTATGACTCAAACTGCAGACAGAGGGTGGTTTCTAATCCTAAATTTGTCACTTACTAACTGCTAAACTGGACAAATTATCAGTTTCTCTGTGGCTCAGCTTTGTCATTAGTAAACTAAACATAACCCTTTCTATGTTGAAGGACAATTGTAAGGATTAAATGTTATATATCTCAAATTCTGTCAGTAGTGCCTGACATGTAATTTGGGCTATGACCTTGCTAGTATAATCAGAATTATTACTATAGGTACTTGTTTATAACCATCCGCATCTCTTAGGCACATGCCATGGCTTCGCACATGGTCACAAAAGAGAAGGAAAAAGCTATGCACATTTGTCTCCACCCTGTTCTGGAAGCACCATCTTGAGAATGGGCTGTTAAGTAGATCTCCCAAGAAGACCTCTAAGAACATCTTGGCATCTGGGACTGGTATTAAACCTCTTGGACTTGTGACATACTAAAATATTCAGGGCAAAGACAAAAAAAGCATGGAAACAAAAATGGTCAATTTCCACGTGTAGAGCCTTGATTAGTAGCATTGAAGTCTAGCTGGTCTCACTGTCTCAGGAGTGATTGGTGGGCACATTCTGTGGGAATGACCTTCCCTGGGCCTGTTCCCATCTCACGAACAGCCAAGGAGAAAATAGCCTATCTGAGGCTTGTGTCTGGCCAAATAGTACATATTCAAAGAAATCTCAAAATTTTCAAGCCGAATGTGACTTCAAACTGACATCTAACTTGCAAAAGAAAAATAAGACTAACATTTTTCTAAGACACAAAAATGCTCAATGTCAGAAAATAAAGAGCTAAAAGGAACATTTAAATACGTGAGGGGAGCAGAGAAACACTGGTCTGTTTGTTCCTTCCTTATTATTAATGTAAATAGGAAATGCACTCATCTATACAGTAGGAAATATGCAGGAATACTTTGTGCCCAAGAGCCAGCTTTAAAATTACTTTCCCCACCAAAGTCTAACAACAATAAACTAGGTAACCTGGGCAGCTACAAAGCTGTTAACACATACTTCCAGGTCTACACGTCCAGGTCTATCTACAAACCCTATATAGTCACAAGATGATGGAGAGAAGGTAGGTCTAAACTTACTAGGACTCACACCTCATCTCCCTCCTCTACTCAGCAAATATGGACTGGATAGCTGGATAAATTGATTTGTTCCACTCAGGCAATGGAACTCCAAGTCTCCCTGGTTAATTTTTAATTCATTGTCCCAATTTCTAAAGAGAAGGTTAATTAGATGTTTTTCAATGCTACACCATTAGAATATTATAGACATTTGTACACAGGTCAAGGAATGAGACATTTTAGATGATGAATTAAGTTTAAAAATGTTGGGTGTCATTCTAACCTTCCTCAAAGATCCATACTTAAATAGAACAAAATTTTAAAAAAGAAAACTTAAATCTAACTACATTGAGGTTGAGTACATTAACACTGATCTATGTTAAGTAACAGTGCCAATTACTTGATTAGAGTATGTGTCTAATAGTTTTCTTACTTCATGAAATGAAGCATAAATATGTAACCTTTCTAATTAGTACATACCTGTAAACTTAAGTTTTCAGTAACAAAGATTTATAAAACAATGGCTTATCTAGGGTAGAGTTATCCAACAGAAAAACAATACAATCCACAAATGTAAACCTCCTGTGCATTTTTTTTTTTTAAAGATTTATTTATTCATACAGAGCTGGGGTACAGGCCAGAGGCTCAGGGACGGTGAGAGGCTTCACCAGAGACAGAGTGGGGAGCAGAACAGGCAGATTGACGAAGTACACTGCTGAGGGGAGCAGCGGGCGGGTCAGGAGAGGTCTGCCACCATGTGGGCTCCTCCGGGGCAGGGGCAGGCAGCAGGCGGGAATCGAACTCATGCGGAAGTGGCCCCAGATTCTCAGTGCTGTGCTTTAACCCGCTGCGCCACCAGGGAGGGCCATCCTGTGCATTTTTAAATAGTTGAGGAATCATATTAAGAAAAGTAATAACAGGGCCCTCCCTGGTGGCACAACTGGTTCAAGAGCAGCATTGTGAAGCTAGCCAGCCGCTGCCTGCCACTTCAGCAACAGTTCGATCCCTGCCCGGGCGGGGTGGGGGTGGGGGAGCGCTGCTCACACACCAGCAGACTTCTGCCCTTCTGCCTCGCCTGCTGCTAACCTCAGCAGTGTGTTTCAGTCTATCTGCCTGTATCACCAGCTCTGGTGAATCCTCTCACCACCCCTGTACCTCTGGCCTGTACCCCAGTTTTGGATGAGTAAATAAATCTTTTTTAGACATGAAAGAAAAGCAAAAGCAGATAAAATAAAGTTTATTTTCCCAACACAACAAAATATTACTTTGTGCATGTGACTTTTGTGTTTGAGCCAGCTCCTCTCAGTTTGGACAAGTGGCTAGAGGCTGTTGTGTCAAACAGCAAAGCTCCAGACTAGTTTTATTGTTACAGTGTAAAACTGGGATGTAGGGAAAGGGTAGTGAGATAGGACACAGAGGCAGATGGAGTACAGGCACCAGTGGTTGGTGGAAGCAATAAAAATAAAAAAGAACCTCACTGCAGAGATTAAGTCTCAGAGCTATCACCACTAAGGCCCTCCAACTTTTTAAATTGTAGTCTCATCTCCTTGTACCATAATACTCGGAGGTGAGGTCTTTGGCAGTTATAGAATAAGATGAGCTCAAGAGACTGGAGCCCCTGTGGTGATAAGGTCAGTGTCTTTCATGGTAAGGACACTGATTGTTTCTTCTCTCTCTGCCATGATGAGAGAGCGCCCACCTACAAGCAGAAAGTTCTGGCCAGAATCAGAACATGCTATACCCTGACCTTGGCTTTGTAACTTCCAGAACTGTCATGAGAAATAAATTGCTATTGTTTAAACTGCCACTCCATGGTATTTTGTTATAACAGCAGGAGCTGATATGCACATCCAGCGACACTTTGCTTTATATCACTTGGTACAAGTAGAAAAAAATGCCAAGATTCTAGCAATTCTTTCATTATTACTTTATGGACACTTAATTCAAATCTACTTGGTAATCCACCTTATTAGGGAAGAACTGTAAGAAATCAAAGTACCTGGTGCAGGGTTACATTCCAGTAGAGCACAAAATTCATCTTGTTAAAAACATAAAGTTGATTATTTTAAGTTTTGAAGGTCTTGTAGGTCTGTTTTCTTTTGGAGTTCTGGAGTTTTTTAAATGTACAATACTGAAGTTTTTATGTGAGGCACTGTTCAAATTAAATTAAACTTTATTACATTAAATCCAAGAGTTTCAAATTAAAGAAAATGGGACGGAATGTTTAAGAATCCATATGACCTCTGGGTGCCTGATCCACTACAAGTAAAAAGCTTACAATGACTCGCTTGTTTGTTCTGTTCTGTGGACCCTCACCTCACTGCACTAAGTATCTCCAAATTTGCAAGCTGGTTCAGGCAGGTTTTTTAGGTCTTTCTATTTTGCCGACTGCTCATGTGAAGGCATTGCTTTTAACCTGCAGCAGCTAGCTTTGCACGTTGCCAAAAGAGAACTGTAGTAGGTAGGGAAAAGATTCAAATTCTAATTTATGACCCCTCAAAACTTTCACCACTAACACTCTCAAAACATGTGGATTTCAAAACTCAAATGAAGTGAACTTTTGCTATTATTAATAACTATGCAATTTTAAGTCCATTTGATTTCAGGATATTGACATAATATTAACTAAAAATTTTTTTAAGTCTCAATTTCCATTACAATAGCTTGTGGTCAGGCAATCCTGGGACTATCAGCTTAGAGATTTCAATGGTGCTGATGAAAAGTGCAGGGAGGGAACTCCCAGCCAGGCCAGCACTCCAGCCTCTTCCCAGCCCCTCCTCACAGAAGAAAAAACACAGCCAAAAGCCAAAAACGTACATAATTAGGGGAATTCCCTTTGAGTCCAAGGAATAGTCAGCCTGCACTTCCAAAGTGACTGATATCTGGAGGCTGGGCTTAAGAATTGAGAAAAGAGGCCTACATCATGGATTTAGATGAATCTGAAAATGCTAAGGGTGTTTTCCTGTGATGACACAACTGAAAGTTTACATATAGGTTTTGTATATATCGAATGCAAGCATTCTTTCAAGATCTCGAAGTAACAAATTGAATCTGGAAATTACATAGGGAACAGTGAAGGTCTTGATAACCTCCACATATATGTGAGCACTAAAATGCTTGTAGGGCCACATTTTCTAGACACACTGAGTCACCAGTCTCTTAATTTCCATGTAGTCTAAAGAGATCTAAATAAGCAAGTTACAAATTCCAAACAGAACCTGGGCACTAAAATTCAGCACAAATACTGGGTTAAAAATGAGACACTGTTCAATACTTTTGTCCCTTGAGATAGATTTACTCTTATTGTAGCTGTTAGCAACTTGGCCAACAATATAAAGAATTATTGTTTCTAGTGGACCATCAATAAGTGCACTGGGGGCCCTCCCTAGTGGCGGAAGGGGTTAAAGCACAGCACTGTGAGGCTATCTGCAGCCACTGCAGCATGAGTTCGATTCCCCAGCCAGGGAGGTGACTCACACTGCACAGCAGAACTCTCCTGTCTCACCTGCTGCTCCTCTCAGCAGTGTATTTCAATAGATCTGCCTGTTCTGTTCCCCCACACTTGTCTCTGGTGAATCCACTTACCTCCCCACACCCTGCACCTCTGCCCTGTACCCCAGTTCTTATATGCATAAACAAATCAATCTTTAAAAAATAAGTGCATTGGAGTGCTGAAGTCTGACAGTATAGTAACCACCTAGATGGGTTTTTCACTTATTAGCATATTGAGGGATTCTAATTTGACTTTGGGATTTTTCTGGTTCTTTGTATAGAATATTGAAAATTAAATACAGGTCCTTGTGTTTTTTATATTATACTTATTATACTTAGCTGCTAGCTTGCCTTGTTTAAAAAAAAAGAAAATCAACAAATCAACATAAAGAGAGTGGTTATGGAGACTAAAAATAAGTGGAGAGAAACAACTCGAATAAGTTAGCCTATTTTTATCTGATGGGGTCGTGTGTTTACTCTGCTGACTTTGTAGTTGGTATAGTGGGAGCAGTGGTCCCACAGAGGTCTGTGTCATCTACATTTTACAAGGTCAACACCAAGTTAAGCCCCCACCTCCCACCATGCAAAAATAATGAGCTAGTGTTTAATGTCCTCCCCTGCTGTTAGCATCATACTTTAAGAACTGCTTCTCCTAAAACTTCAGTAAGTCCTTGAAGCACGACCTCTAGGCCATATTTGTGGGATCCACACATGTGCTCCCTTTGCAGAGGCAATCCAACAACTCCAGTGCTCCCACTACCTGAGAACATGTCCTAGAGCAGCTGGTGAAGCCATGTGACCCAGGAGCAGATATCACCCTTTGTCATCACTCTTATTCTAGTCTTGTGCACAATAAGGGTTCAACAGTATTAGCTAAACTAAATGTTGGAACAAGAAGGTTCTCCAAAAACAGAGAGATAACGTACAAATGTACAGAATCCACTACTAAAGTAGTCTGTGATGGGGCTTTTGCTTTTCCACACCAAAAACTGGGGCATGTAAAACTAAAATTAAACTTGAGATTGCTTCTGCACTGGTACACTCCTCTCACCGCCATACCCCTAAGTCAGTTTCCTATGACCATCCCTGAAAGTCCCTTTTACCAAATAAGTAACTGTTCACAGGTTTGAGGAACTGAAAGAGGACATCACTGAGAGTCATTATCCAAGCCTATCACATCCCCAAATGACGTAAACATGAGCACAGACCTTAACTGTTTGTTCTAAATTAGGAAATAAACACTGTCTGGAAGAAGGAGCAAACTAGGGCAGTTCTATCTATAGCCAAGAGGTTTGCTCACCCAGATAAAGGTTTTCCTTGCTTTCCTCCTCAATCACAACGTACATATTGTAAACACTGTCTTTGAGTAGATAAGGCTGCTTACTGCCAAAATTCTCTACTTTGCCTGTCATACCATTTAGTTTAAATGAAAACAAAATCTCCATATTCCAGTGACTCCAAACCAGCAACGTTACCAACGAGGCCTCCAAATGCTCAGCAAATACTCGTGAGTGACACAGTACTGTCCTACCCTCCTGCTACACTGTGACAAGTGGACCAGAAAGTGGCTGCTTTCTGATAAGATAAAAATGTTATTGGAAGAAAGAAAGGGAGGACAGATGGATGGACGGACAGACAGACGGACGAACAGATGGATACACTCAAGATCCTCTGGGATAAAAGAAAGGCCATCAGGTTTCTCCTGAAACATTAGTTACCTAACTTCCCTAAAATGAATAAAGAGGAAACATTTGCAAATAAACTGAAGAAACTGTGTGGCCTTATTGCTGGATTAGAATTAATCTTTTTTTTTAAAAGATTTATTGATTTATGCATACAAAAGTTGAGGTACAGGCCAGAGGTGCAGTGGTTAAGAGGCTTCACCAGAGATAGTAGGGAGTAGAACAGGCAGGTCTACTGAAATATACTGCTGAGGGGAGCAGCAGGTGAGACAGGAGAGGTCTGCTGTGCCACGTGCATCAGCTCAGTGGCTGGGGATGAACTCATGTCACAGAGGCTGGCAATAGTTTACAGCACTGAGACTTGAACACCGACAGCACCAAGGAGGCCCCAGAATTTAATCTTTCTTCCTCTTCACATGCCTCCTGAGTTTCCCCATCTCCCCAAAACTGTTCTAGGAGTGTTACAGGATGCATGTTGGTGGTGGGGAGGAGCACCCACCAAAGCCACAGGAGCAGGCTCCCCACTCCACCCCCACCCCACTTCTACAGACATCTCAGCCATCTCAGCCATCTCCAGCATGCTATGAACTGGAATCCCTGAGTGGGGGAATTTTGGGAAGGAAGATTCATGGTATTAAGGTTTTGGCTCCCTGACAAGGGGTGAGTCTCCAGGTAAGAGAAGTTTAACAACAGCTGTATCTTGCTGCTATCCTTCCCAGATTACCAGTGCTTCAAGCTGGCAAATTAATGTCTACTCTTTCACAAGTAAAACACCTAGAATGGGAAGGTGCCAGAAGAAACCTCATGGATTTACTTCTCCCCTACCCTAATTGTTTGTAGGAAGGTCCCAAAACCAAAACATATTATCTGACTTGATTTTTACAGCTTAGCTAAATGGCTGTACACTACATACTGCAGTCAAAATGTTTTTGACCCTTTCTTCTAACTAAATCAAGCACACTGAACCTGATGGAAAGTCTATAACTGCAAGACATTCAGTATTTCAATCAAATATGTTTGTGAAGAAAGGCCAAGAAAATGAATCCTCTGATTATTTCAGTTAAAGGTCCTGAAAGACTATCCTGTGTGATGCACTGAAGAAGGTCACTTGAACATACATGCACGTGCGTGCAATCATGTGTGTGTGTGTGTGTGTGTGTTTCCAAAGTTCTCCCACTCAGCATGTTCATAGCATGCTGACAGTTGTTAATCTAAGGTGTTTGAGATATCTGTAGAAGTGGGGTGGAGAGCCTGTTCTTGTGGCCCTGGTGGGTGCTCTTTCAATAAATGACATATACCTGCTATGTGTGCCTTTTGTAGCAGTATCCCAGGGCATTTATTAAGGGTCTCTTGAGGCTATTTTCCTAAGTGTCTTCCTGGAGAGTGCTGGTGTGTATACTATGAATGGGTTAAAAGAGGAAAAGGAGATAAAGATGAAGACCAGATATGGTAGAGCTACAAGAGAGCAGAATTGGGAATTTCAGCTGGTCTTAACTCCCCAAATTCAAGTGATTAAACTTGCAAAGATAAACGAGATGAACGAAGAGAATCAGTATAGGAACCTGTGACCACATTCACAGAGGTTCTAGACATCAAGGACTTGACTCTATCACTCAAGATAATAACCAGTGCTAGCAAAACTACAATGAAACAGGCAAGCTCTCCAAGAATGACAAAGAAAATGATAGAACCTTTCTGGAAACATGCAACAGGAACCTGTAAAATGTTTGTAATTTTGGGTTCAGTGACTTTACTTCTAAGAGTATATCCTGAGAAAATAATCAGAAAAACAATCAAGAATTTATTAACAAGGATAACTAAACTTATCATGCAAAACAAAAAAAAAACAAAAAAACATAATTAACTAGAGGAAATGTCTGAGCCAATTATGACAAACCTACAAGCCAATCTGATGCTGGCTTTCTTTAAACAACGAAAATCGTACAAAATTAGCACAGTATAATGTCTGATAAAAGAAGCAAATATGCAACTATATATACTGTATGATTCTAATTTTATACTTAAATGGCATATACATACAAAACTGGAGGCTATTTAGGCAAAATGTCAACATTTAATGGAATCTTTGAAGGAATGGGATTCTGGAAGATTACTATTTTGTCTTTCAAAGTTCCCCAGATTTTTCAAACTTTTTGTATGATATATTTAAAATCAGAAGAATGTGATCAAAAGCTATCTGTGCTGATAGGAAATGAGGAAATGAGGTAATGCAAAGGCAATTTTCTAAGGAAATGGAGTAAAAAGAAGGAGACTGAGAGGAAAAGAGGGTAAGAGAAGGCCAAATTATTTAAGGTAGAGTTTTCCAATTCTGAGAACATGCTGGGATCACCTGTGATGTACTATATCACAGCTCACTGAATCAGGATCCATCCCTGGACTTGGTATTGTAAGATGATCTTTGGAGAACTCAACAAAGTCTGAGAAACAAGATGCATTAGCAAGATGGGTGGTTCTTAAACAGTAGAACACATTCAAATAGCCGTGATATGGTACAACAAAGACCACTGTGCTCCACCCCCAGCACCTCCAATTGTTAAGTGTGGAGTAGGCCTGAAAATCTGTATCTCTAACAACTTCCTAAACGCTGTTGACAGTGTGGTCCTCAGAATCACTGATGATGAAAATCACTGATATAGAATAACAGCTTCTAGGATGTAAGTTCAATACAGGTTCTCATTTATTTTTTTTTTGCTATTAAAGATTTATTTATTGATGCATACAGAGCTGGGGTACAGGCCAGAGGTGCAGGG
>NW_004567107.1:67060869-67067632 GCF_000260355.1 Condylura cristata | reverse complement strand
TTTTCATTTAAAAAATAGAAATCATGTGCTCGCTTCGGCAGCACATATACTAAAATTGGAACGACACAGAGAAGATTAGCATGGCCCCTGCGCAAGGATGACACGCAAATTCGTGAAGCGTTCCATATTTTTATAAAAAAAAAATAGAAATCATACATTGTGAGGGTTAAAAGTGATAATGCTTACAAAGGGTATGGCATAAACTGCAACATCAAAAATACTAGTATTGGTTTTGCTACCATTATTATTATTAACTGATACATTCATCGACCTAGATTTGCCAAAACTTGTGAGAACTTGTGAGAAAGGGAATAGGAATTTCAAATTTCAAAGCCACTCTTTTTACTTGAGACACTTTATTCTCAAACCCTGGCAAGCCAATATTCTCCACACTGAACAAAGAACACTCAAAACCTTGATAGTTACTCATACTCAAAAGGCAAAAGAAATAGAATGGATCATCAACCAAAGTGCCGGAGTCACTCTCAGAAGAAAATAAGCTTCTAAGCCCTATGTCTCCATTTAAAGAGATTCAATGACAGAAGAAGGAACTGCTGTTATCCACCTGCAATGCTGAATCTTCCTCAATTCTCACACTGTAATGCACCCATTACTTGCAGAAAACTTAAGAGAACAGTGGGTAAGTGCTTTTAAAAAGAATCTAGGGCCCTCCCTGGTGGTGCATTGGGTTAGGACACAGCACTGCAAAGTAGCCATAAGCGCCTCAGTGCAAGTTCGATCCCCAACCTCAGAGGGGATCCACATGGCATAGCAGACCTCTCCTGACGTGCTCGCTGCTCCCCTCAGCAGCTTACTTCATCAATCTGCCTGTTGTGCTCCCCACTCTCTTTATGGTGAATCTTCTCACAGCCCCTACACCTCTGGCCTGTACCCTAGTTCTGCGTACACAAATAAATAAATCTTTAAAAATAAAATCCAAAGAACCAGGATGGGTGGGAAGAGCACAAGGGGACTATGGTGATGGTGCAAGGGTGAACTGGTGGTGGGAATTTCATGGGAAAATCATACATTGTACAAAAGTGGAGGGTAAAAATGTATTTAAAAAAAAAATGGATCTAACCAAGGTAGAATAGCTGCCAAGCAGATGTGCAGACACATGATGCAACCATTAACTTCTTCCCTGTGGCTGTGGCAAAGAGCAGGTTAAATGAGAGAACCAACCTCTCTCTCTGTTCCCTTTTCATTCTCCTTCTGATACATGGAGTCTGGTCTTTGTGTGTGCCTGTGCATAGAAAGGGAAGGGAAGCATAGGGTCTGGAGTCTTGGTCTCTTTCAAACCAGCCAGGAGCCTACTTAGCCACATCCCACCCATTGCTGACCACCACAAGAAATCACTCCATGTACTAACAGTGCTCAAGCAAACACCAGCAACAGTGCAGGCATTTGCTCCAGAGTTTCTAGCAATGCTGACTTTGCAAAGAAAAGAAGAAAGGCCAGGTAAATAGAAGCTGGGGTCTCTCATCTCATCCCCAGGCACAGTTAATTCACTGTTCATTTGTCTGGTGTGTGCACTGAACACACAATGCCACCTATTCTCAGGGCCTACAGAGAACAGGCGTTGGCATGAGGTGTCCACATTTCCTTAATGAACTCAACAGCCCAACCCGAAATTCAAGTGCTAAACTTTCAATAGCAAACAAAAAGCTCATGTTCCAGTCTAGTTCACTGAAACCAAGTGACTTTTATATCTACCCTGAACCCTGGAAGGGGTTAGTAACTTATTCTTCTTTTATCAGCATGTTTAGAGGTCAGTTCCACATGTAATCAAGGGAAACAAATTGAGCATATGACACTTTGGATTTAAAATAAAATCACAGAGACTCATACCCAATTCCCAATACCCTATGTATTCCTGAATGATTTTCCTGAAATCTGGGAAATTGTGCTTTTAAAGGCACTTGCACATAAAATTCAGTCTTTGGAATAAAATCTTCAAAATGTCTGCCATTAATGTTGACTTTCTTCCACCAAGAAATACATGAAACAAACACACACATACAGAGGCATGGAAGAAAAAAACAAAGAAAAAAGAAAACATGAGAAGTAGATGTGTGTTAAGCAGGAAGAAGTCCCATGCTTCTTGGTGTCACACGAACTGTAGCTCTCAGTATAAAACCTGTACTACTTATGAGGCATGCAACTGCCTATTTATTTGCACAATAAAATTATAGGAAGAATGGAAAAAAGCATGGCCCAAAAAAGGATAATACTCTAGCCACTATAAAATATAATAAAGTGTTCCCAGGCCTCAGTTCCCCACCCCCCATCCATTTCCAACCAACACCTTGTATCTCTGTGTTAATAATTTAACAAGGCTGAACCCAAACAGGAAATTTCCAGTAGACATAGGCCCACAGTCAGGATGAAATGTGTCTCCTGTAAACACAGGTGGAAAAATGAGGTCAAGAGTCCATATAGGCATAGGTGATATTTAATCAGCAGTGTTTGCATCTTCTCTTTCCTGGACTACTATTCAGAGAAATTCTTCCCTTATCACAAACCAACAACAACAAAAATATTAACAAGTGACTTGGGACTTGGTTATGTAAAGACTAACACTAGAATCAAACTTCAAGATAAGGGATATAAGAATGAGGGAAAAACAAGCTCCTTTTATAAGTCATTAAGAGGCCAAAGCATAAATGTTATATTGCCAAAATTAAAATCTAAAAATCTCCAAATTGTATTTTATGGTGATTTCTTTAGTCGAAAGAAAAAAATAAAGTTTAATTTACCACCTGGATCAAAGTTGCTTCCTACCATCTTAACAGAACAAAGCCAGTGGACACTTATTCTCAATCTTGCTTTTACAGCTGTTTGGCCCCATTCTATGAACAGACATTCCAGGTGTGAGGAAGCAGTCCAAGACCAAAGTCCAAGACTTTTGACAGGGGAAGCCTAAGTTGAACCAGAAAACCGCCAAGTCTGAGCCAGTCGGCACCCTCCTCTACCTCCAACCCATTCCCGGCACTGAGGAGTGATTTAGGCAATCACAGCCTTTGAGCTTAAACTACCTGACATCTGTTTCAGGAAATCTATTTTCCCCTCAAGCTTGCCAAAGTGTTTCCACTTGTTAGCTGCAAATAGCATGTTTGTGTATTTACAAGTGGGGGTCCACTTTTCACAACCTGAGTCAACAATCATCTGGGGCAAAGCTGGAGGTGGGACCTTTCAAAATACTGATGCCGGGACACCTCTGGGTGAGGATTCAGGCTAGGGCCTAGCAATCAGCATTTTAAAAAATTCCCAGGTACTCTGATGCTGTGAAGTCTCAGACCTGAGTAGTGGTTCTTAGAATTACAGGGGAAAGCAGAAAATACAGAGCCCAGAGATCATGACTAATACCAGTCTCTGAGGCTGGGACCAGCTGGCAGCAGTGATTAAAGCTCACAGGTGATTCCCGGGTTGAGATGCAATGAGGACCAACACAAGCAAACCAGTGCATATGAGAAACAAGAATAGCATCGTGAGTCTCCTCTATCAAGTGAACACTGGCCCCCAATTTCTTTTAATCTCTCCTGCTATAGTGACACTTATTTTCAGGAGCTGATTCTGTGCACCTAAAACTCCTTGCTTACTTAGTATGAAGCATGTTCGTTATAGCAAACAACCATGCGCCCAGAGCTGAAATGTGTCTTTTTTTTTCCCCTAGAGAGCTCCTCCTTCAAAACACAGGGAGGGTGGGAAAAATTAAAAAGTACAATGTAAAAGCAAATCTGTTCTTGCAAGAGCCCCCCAACTATTAACTATAACTCAGACAGCTTTTTGCCTAACTTAAAGGATTTTTGGAAAATGGATCTTTAATAATTTGCGTACACCACCTAAGCTATAGCAGACTATGGAAAAACATCTTTTCATTAAACCATTAATGAGGAAAAAAACAATCCCAGCCAAGGCTGAACAAAACAACATTTTGGAAAGCCTGCTTTCACTAAATGTCTTTTTGCTTAAAAGTTACAGTTTCCAAGAACTTTCATGGTTCTTGGTGGGACACATTATGGTGGGACAAATTATGCGTCCAGATAACCTTTCCCTCCTATATCCTGGCAGGTTGCCACCTGGTAGGGTTTAGACCATTCTCTGTGCAGACAGGATGGGGGAAAGGTAGTTAAGCTGCCTGGGGACACCATACATACTACATCTATTTTTCCACTCTGTTTAGCCAAGATTTGTTGAAGCTGGGAAGCCAGGGTAAGTACAAAAAAGTCCATGGATGAAAACCATCTCCCATACAGACTGCGGTAATTAGAAATTAAATTACCTCAACCAGCACTTTCAAAATGCAATCATTATACCCATATCCCCAAAGAAGTTAAGCCTCATTCACACAGAATATTACTTTAACTCATTTATCAAGGCTGGAAAGTTGTGCAAGTGAGTTTTGATCATCAAGTATTTTGAAAAGAATGGAAGCCAAACGCTGTATTTTAAAACTAATTCTCAGCATTGCCTAGACCTGGAAGAGCCGAGTCACTGGCCTACACCATAATATGAACAATCCACACTAGGTAATGGCTTCCCCCTCTGGTGGCACTGTGCTCTCCAGCTAGAGCCAAGTTTCACTACCCCCTATTGCCTTATATCTGGTTAGTTTCACTCATGCTGCTACCTGCAGAGTTAGTGCAGGCATCTAAGTATACATACTCTTCTTTAATCAGCAACTACCTTAGAGGTGCAGAACTGGTGATAGAGTTTATAATTTCTTTTTTTTTTTTTTAAGATTTATTTACTTATGCATACAGAACTGGGGTACAGGCCAAAGGTGCAGAAACAGAAACAGAGTGGGGAGCAGAACAGGCAGATCAATGAAGTACACTGCTGAGGGGAGCAGTGGGCAAGACAGAAGAGGTCTGCTGCGCCATGTGGGTCACCTCTGGGGCCAGAGATTGAACTCACACTGAAGCGGCTGCTAGCTTGCAGTGCTCCACTTTACCCCACTGTGCCACCAGGGAGGGCCCTCATTTTTTATTTTCTAATCATTATTCTTGAGACTGTGGATAGTAGTCACTTTCTCCACCTTGGGTGCAGCCTTGTTTTCTTCAGTATGGCTATTCCAACTAATCAGAAACCACTTCTTACGAGTTTCTATCAGTTTTTTATGTGAATATGAAGGTGCTTGGAAGCTATAATGAAGTAAGCACATGTAAATGGCTATTGTCTGGTCAGCTCAAGATTGTTGCTCAGAAAACTTAAATCACACAGGAGCATTATTCAAGGTGTTCTGGGCTCATGGATTAACAAGTGTGAGGATCTAGGTGGCGGCCCGAGGACAGCAAAGACTGCAACTGCAGCATCTAAAAGACTGATTCTGATGCGGCTCCCATCACCATCAGTTCCACAAAGCTGTCAGTTCTTGATTTCAGAGATACTGGTTTGAGAGCCTGCAAAACACACTCTCACACTAAGCCTCCTAATTCTTTCTTTAGTTCTGTTCTGACCTGCATCTCTGATTGAGATAGCATCTCCTGACTGACACCTGGTTTTTCTTTGATAGGAGGGAAGAAAAAGATAGGAGCTGAAATGACAGTCAGATTTTTTCCCCATCACCCCCCATAGGCCTTATCTTTCCCTGTTATAAGTTTGATAGATTGTTTGCATTTGTCAGGATTCTCTTTTCCAAATGCAAATAATCTACTATTTGTCTGTCAATAGGGGGCTGGGGAGATGGCAGATGGTCTGCTGCACAGCTAATTTGAGTATATATTCAAGACAATAAACGGCTACAGACTACTTGGCACCAACAACCACGGGAGAAGATGCCAAGCCTTTCTAAAGTCCACCACATCCCCTCAACTTTGCCTTCACTTGCTTTGCCAATAGAAAGAGTATATTTTAATCTCATAATAATTTGTTTGGGAAGTAATGCTAGATCTCATAAGCTGTACAACTATGTCTTCAGGTGAACTACAGACAAGAATTCTAGGGCACTTCTCTTTACAATGGCAAACCTTCATCAATCAGCTTTCTTGCTATTCTCTTTCCCAACCAGTCACCAAATGTACAATTATCAGCCAATCCTCTTCCCATATTGATCACAGGACTCTGGTCCAGGAAAGACACTGTCAAACAACCCACTGAAATCATCTGTATTCCATGACTGCATTTCTGTTCAGCAATTCTCTGATCCTTTCAAATAAGAAGGTTAAATTTATATCCAGCCCCTTAGTGTTCACTGCTATCCTGTCATCCTTCTTGCAGACCCAAATCGGGTATGTATCTTATCTTTGCTCTTTCCCACAACACAGATGCATTTTGTTTTTGCATTTAAAATGTATAACAATTAGCCAGTTTACACTAGTTCTATAGTTAATACTATTAATAAACTTGATTCTCTTCACATTATTAATAAATCCTGTAAGAATCTGAGTTTTTTTAGAACCTAGCCATATGACTAGAATTGAGGCTACTTGGAGTTAAGGTCTAGTAGGGGGACAATGGCAATGGTACAGGTATATGGGTGCTCAGGTGGTGAGCACATGTGTGTGCTTGTTCCTCTGAATTGCAGTGTTATAATACAATGTTACTTAAATATTACAAATAAATAAAGCTCTTTGGCAAAATAGACAAATGGTCCCATAGAGATGATTTTTTTTTAAAATCTGAGATTTACAGAAGTTTCTTTTCCAGTAAATATTTATCTCCTTTTACTATTTCTTTTCAGTCAATGAGCCATTAAAATAACCAACTTCACGTGGTGCTGGGAAAACTGGGTAGCTACATGCAAAAAAATGAAACTAGATCA
>NW_004567107.1:67039112-67059674 GCF_000260355.1 Condylura cristata | reverse complement strand
AAAAAAAAATAACCAACTTCACTTCATTTAGTCATTTTCTATACTCTCTGGCCACAGGCACTATCATTAAGGCTCAGCCCTATTTTTTCCCCCCAAGAATCACTGAGAACCCATGTGAGTACTGTCATCTTTCTTAGACAGATGGGTTACCTTCTGTGACCTTACTACTACAAGTGTGGATTATAGGAGCCCATTAGAAAAGCAGATCCTTGGGCCCTGCCTAGATTTACTAACTCAGAACCCTCACTTTAACAAGATTCCAAGTAATTGGCATGTAGCTTATTAAGGTTTGAGAAGCACTGCTGCCTGATATCCACTTATATCCAGGATTCTGTGTCCTGTCTCCCAGTGCATTGCACATTTGACTGATAAGTTACTCCCCAGGCCTGCTCATCTGCACTGTGTGCCAGGGTCTGAGTAGGAGCTGAAGAATCAATGTAGGAGAAGAAATGGCTTCTACCTGGGGAGGTCACTGCTAATGGAAGAATACTAATCTGTAAACAAATAACCACAGGAATTGAGAAAGTACCAACAACAGAGATGATTATCCAGAGTTCCAGTGGAATGAGGAGAGGCACACAGGTCTTGAAGTTATGATTTGATAGCTTTCCAAAGAAAGAAAGGGAAGGCAGGCCCTCTAGACCAAAGAGAGACATCCAAGAAGATTACAAAAAATCATATCATATTGGGGAACTGAAGAAGGATAAATGCAGGGAGTGGGCAACAATCAGCCACTGAACACAAAAACCATAATCAATTCAGTAGCCCAAACAACACTCATTGGCTTGCTCACAGCTCTGATGAGTTAGTAAATGGGCCAGACTCAGCTGGGCAGGAGGTCTGTCCTTCATGGTGTTGGCAGGACTCCTGCACTGGCCTGCAGTCTGGTGGAGTTGGCCGGAGCTAGCTAGGTTCTCCTTGTGGGAAGGAAGGCTCCTTATATTAGGGGGAAAAGATGTCCTGAACCAACTTTACAGATACAGGTTTTGTGGACTCCACCCCTACTCCAGAAACTACAAATCCTGACAACACAAAAGGGAAGACCTCTAGGACCTGAAGGCGGAGTTAAGCAGTTATTTTGAGTTTTGGATATAAAACTAGACATGTTGGGCTGGGGGAGATACATGAGCAGAGAGACATGTGAAGAAACTACACTTGCTTCCTTTTGGTCCTGGGCTGGTTGAAACAGATGTGGGTGAGAAACCTGTAGGGAGGTTTTACTATGGCAGCATTTATCTGAATTTTTATTTTGTTCTTTTCCTTCCAGACTTGTCTAGCCATTTCTGACCCTTTTCTATGGGTCCCTTTCAGAAGGTGCTTTAGGATTGTGGCAGGCCTTCAGGCCTTGCTTTGGGCCAATCCCTTTGGGTTGTCTTTTACCCAAAAGAGGGGATGAATAACTTTGGGTTTGATTTAGAAACTATATTCTTTATGTTTGTCTTTATTTTGGGGGTTTGATTTAGAAACTATATTCTGATTGTATTAAAGTTCCTTTCCATTAAAGATCTTGTCTGTTTTGTCTTGATATGGTAGACAGCAGAACCTATTTATAATGAGCAGGTTTGGGGGTTCAGGAGTGTCTCTCTCTCCCTGGCCTGTAACATTTAGGGCCTATGAATATCATAATGGAAAGAAATACAATTACCATATGTGTTCACACATTTGTCTGTGAGCCCCTTTAATTCAAAAGTTCCTTGAAAGGAGCTTACTTAAAACATTTACTTACAGTTCTTAAAACATTTACCTACAGTTCTTTCCACAGGGTTTAGTTAATTCATAGATTAATTAAATTCTTACAAATGCACATATTTACAAACTTTAAGTTTACCAGTATTAAAGTTTACCAGAAGGGAATTCCCAAAGATACAGCTAACAAAGTATAAAGTCTTTTGCTTACAAAAAAACTTCAAGAAGAATAAGAACATGATCATTTCATAAAAAGCATCTGCCTTGATAGAGCTAAAAAGACACTTCTCCAAAGAGGAAATGCAGATGGCCAACAGGCATATGAAAAAATGTTCAACATCACTCGTAATAAGGGAGATGCAAATTAAAACCACAATGAGATACCACCTCACCCCAGTGAGAATGGCACATCTTCAAACAACTAGCAACAACAAATGTTGGCGAGGATGTGGAGAAAAGGAACTCTCCTGCATTGCTGGTGGGAATGCAAACTAGTACAACCACTATGGAAAACTGTTTGGAGGTTCCTCAAGCTGCTAAACATGGAGCTTCCCTATGACCCAGCAATCCCACTCCTAGGTATCTACCCAAAAGACACAAAAACACTGATTGAAAAAGATACTTGTACCCCCATGTTTATTGCTGCCTTATTTACAATTGGAAAAACATGGAAGCAGCCCAAATGCCCAAAAGTAGATGACTGGATAAAAAAGATGTGGTACATATATACAATGGAATATTACTCAGCAACCAAAAAAGAGAAACACATGTCTTTTGCAGCAACTTGGATGGAGCTGGAAAAAATCATGCTTAGTGAGATAAGCCAGAAAGAGGAAAAAAATACCGGATGGTTTCACTCATAGCAGGAGTATAATGGACCAGGAGAGAAAATAACAAAAATAATGAACAACCATATACCAGAGACATTCTGTGGTAGTGGAGTGAGGAATGGGATCAAAAACGGGGGGGGGGGGGGGGGGAAGGGAGGGAAATGCACGGGACTATGGTGGTGGCATAGGGGTGATTTGGTGATGGGAAACCCGCGGGGATTACAATCGAGATGGCAAAAAAAAATGTGCAAAATGATGTAAAAATAAACTTTGTAATAAAAAAAAAAGCATCTGCCTTGAAATTCACCAGGTACAAATTTTTTATTTTCCAACCTTTACTACAAATCTCATCATTTGTTGTGAAATAAATTAGCTGGAAAGGTCAGCATTTGCTGTGGATTCCATAAAAAGCAGAACAAGACATCATGTCTAGGCAGAATCCTCTTTAAACTTAATGTACAGCAAACTGTCTCCTCTGCGTTGGCAGCAGGCTGCTGTTTCAATCTGTCTTCCTAATTTGGGCAGCTGACAAACTATCATTTTATGAGCGAGACTTGGCAAGATTTATTGCCTTCTGGACAATGTGCCTGAAATGAAACAAAATATTATCTAGGTAAGGGGTCATATGGACAATCTTAACTTTGGATTTTGACCCAGTTCCTGGCTCTTTTTCAATAAAAATACAACTCTTTATTAAGATAACTACTGTGTTATTTGCTAAATATACTTCAGGACCCTTTCCTTAAAGCACATGGTAGGAATGCATGTCTTCTCACAGTTAGCCCTGGCCACATGACTTCTATTGACCCATGAAATATGATCTGAAGTAGTTGTGTTGGCTTCAGATGAATGCTTCTGGGCCAGTCCTCTATTTGCCACATCCTCTCTCTGTAACAATACCACTACAGTTTTACAGACAACTAACCATGAGCTTTGGTCCTGGAGTTAGGACATGTGAGACAGTTTTCACCTAATTCAAGTTAGTCAACAGGGTTGCTTGTTACAGTGGAAAAACTCTGCCTATAATAGCTTAATAAAACTGCGATGAACTTACAACTATCATTAATCACTAGGTTGAAGAAAGTGAAAGCTTATTTTAAGCAAGGTGACTCCTGATTTTGGAACAGTAATTAAATGACAGTAATTATGCTGTTGTCACTTCTATTTGGCTAATTGTTCTACTTCTCTCTTCTTGCTTGACTTGAGATTAGGAAACTGCTTTATTCCTTCTTCATAAGAAATTGCTTTATTTCCTTCTTCTTAAGAAATCCACAAATATTACTGGGTTAAGGGGAAAGTGCTTTACTTCCTTCTTTACAAGAAATCCACAATATTACTGGGTTTGAGGACTATCAGATTCCTTAGTTGTTACAGGATCTTCGCCCTGGCTCTCTGATAGCCATCTCCAATTTTGGATCATGGAACCACAGGACATTTGCCTTGCCACCTTAGTCACAATACTAACCCGTAGGGACAAAACGTGAGCCATATGCTCAGAGTGAGCAGCAAACTCAGGTCTAAAACCCAGGCTATTTTGCAGGCCACGCCCCAATACTTGTGTAGAACCTGGTTCTTGCCTGCCTTCTCTCTCCTGCAATCTGAACTTGCCTTTCTGACTCTGGGCAGCTGATCTCAAGGCTCCTGGACCTGAGTTTTCCTGTTCCCCCATTAGGTTTCTTTTCCCGGTACTATTACTACATCTCCTTGTAGGGAAGCTCCTGGACGCCCAAAGCTGTGATCTCTGCTTACAGCACAACTCTGAAACAAAACACTGACTGTTCTCCAGCACTCCCACTAAGTCCTCAGAAGGAGGACCTGGCCCACTAATTGCCAAGTTCCTGCTTCACTCCTTTTAGGAGCCAGGACTTTTATGCAATCCTACATCCTACATTCCCCTCCTTACAGACCAGCAATGGAGTCTAGGGGAAGATTAAGTTACATGTCTGCTCAAATTAAGAAAGTATCTGTACAAACAGCCTCCATAAAGAAGCATCAGTGACTTTCTCCATCCCTTTTAAGAAGGCCTAATCACTAGGAATGAATGTCCTATTAAAGTGCAGTCTGATGAACTGAAAGAGACTTCTTTAAAGGTCATACTGCTAGGGGGAAAGGATGTCCTAAAGGAACTCTGCTAACAAAACTAATTTTTTTTTCCGTTCACATTCTGAAATCAAGCCAATAAAACGGAATTATTTAACAGGCCCATCCAGTAGAGTCCTCACAGTGGTTACTTTTATCCCACACTTCTCCATGACAAGACACACAACAAAACTGAGACGAGTAAGAGACACAATACACCTCTTTCCTCTATGTTTGGGGGAAGGATTATAAGCCACACTCACAGGGGAAGCTGGCATGCTCTGGCAGCAAAAACGGCAATTGGATGCTTCCGGTTTCAAGGACAGACTATTTGAAAGGAGATTCCTGGTGCCATCACTTGAACTCCAGAGGATGGCTACTGAAGACCATCAAGAGAATGCGGAGGTGCTGGCTACCTGCTTTATGCCCACCCCTGTCCCTTCTAGTGAATCAAATTTCATTTAGGGTAAAATGTGCCTCATCTCCTGTGACCTAAGGCTGGGGAAAAGGTGCCCAGTGACACAGTCTAGCTGATGAGAAGAGAACAGAGTTCCCAAAAAGACCATTAAGGGAGGCAGGACATGGGTATGCACCCCCTTTTTTCCCTTTAAGCTTCCTTTCCTTTTGCAGCTAACTATGGGCATGATACTGGAGCTCCGGAGGCCATCATGGAACCTAATAGATGATAGTGCCCCTTGAGGATGGAGGGGCGGAAACCCAGGAGAACCCTGGGTTTCCAGTAGCACTGAGGAGTCAGTCACCACATTACACTAAGCTACCTATATGACCACTTTCGTAGGAGAGAAAAACTGACCTTTTAACTTGCCTAACCTACTGTCACTGAATATGCCCATTATTCAAATGTAATGTCAACCCAACTTACTGTCTGGACAGGGTCCTCCCCAAGACAGGCCTAAGGACTTCCTTTTCTCAATGGGAAGTCAAGGACTCAGAGCAATTAAAAATCAATGGACAGGTTCATTAAGTTATAAATCTACTCTGGCTAGATTATATTTGGTATATTTGGAGTGATGATGGGGAAAACATCAAAGTTTCAACTCTTGTTCCTCTTAAAATATGAAATATGTACAAACTGTTTCTCACCTGACATAACAATTACATAGATGTTTAAATTTCATACTGTATTTTGAGGGGAAATGAGAGGAAAAATAAGATAGACTGGAGCCCTAATGTTTGTTAGAAATTTTTTTTAAATATGTGGTATACCGATACAGGGCTAAAATATTACTCAGGCTTAAAAAAAAAAAAAAAAGGAAATTCTGTCATATGCTACAACATGGGTAAATCTCAAGGATATTACAATAAGGGAAACAAGCTAGTCACAAAAGACAAATGCTGTATGATTCCACTCATGTCAGGCAACAAAAGATGTCAAAATCACAGAAAAAAGGGACTAAGAACAGAGTTGCCAAGAGGTTGGGGGCAGGAATTAGTGTTTAAAGGAGATCGAGTTTCAGTTTTGCAAGATGAAAACATTGCACAAAAATGTAAATTAATTCTAGTGCTACTGAAATGTACACTTTAAAATATGGATAGAGATGGTGGTAAATCTGATGTCAGGTGACTTTTAACTACAATTTTAAAACAATATGAAAATGTTTAAATAGAGAGAAGGGCAAGACAGGGACAGAAGAGACAAATGCTGAAGAATCAAGCACCCACAGGAGAATGACACAGCAGAGGGAAGCAGAAGAAGGAAGAGTATGAGCTCTCTGAAGTGGGGACAGTCTGGCCATACCACGTCACTCCTTGGGTGGCAGACTTCAAAAGTCCACATAAGAATTAAATCAAGCACCTAAGAATGTCACAGACATTCGCTGCTCCCTGGTTTCAGGTGGGATTTATTTAACATCGCACTACAAGAAATGCCTCCTACCTGGGACGGGCTCAAAAGGATCTTTCTATTTTTATTTGTTTATTGTACTATTTTTATTGAGCTAAAAATGATTTATAAAACTTTATAATCTGAGGGTTCAGTTTCACACCTCTTCAGAGGTCTAACACCTTGTTCACCACCAAGACAGCCATAAGCCTCCATCATAGTGCCCTGTGCCACTGCCCCTACCAGACTTCCAACTCCCTCTCTCCTCTGGTAGCTTCAATTCTACAGTTCAAGATTTCTAGGGTTTCTTTGGTTTAATTTTCCTGTTCTTTATTTTATTTCTCTATAGCTCGCCTGCGTAAAATCATCCATTTTTCTTTCTCCTTCTTACTTACTCCTCTTAGCATAACCCCCCTCCAGTTCCATCCATGCTTTGCAAATAGCAAAATTTCATCTTTGTTAATAGCTAGTAGTATTCCATTCTATATCTATCACATCTTTGAAGCTAATCAATGACTATTACCAATAAAGTTGAAGGAAATGAGTTGTTCAGAGCACTTCCAAGGAGGGGCGGCAGCCCACCAAAGGCCCAGTACTGTCCAGTAATGTAACCAATTGCCACAGGTGCCTAGCAAATTGACCTTTAAATTAATTTAAAAATTTAGTTCCTCTGATTGACTAGTCATAGCTTGTATGGTCAACAACCACTATAACGAATGGTAACTACACTGCATGACAGACCATTTTCATAAGGCAGCACGCTTTGCACAACACTGGACAGAGGCTATAATCACAGTGCCGCTACACTACACTGCGAGGCACAAAAGCCTTCCTGGAGCATGGGGAACTCTGGGAGTACAGTGATGACAAACAACCTCTCAGCCTTAGTTTTCTTATCTGCTCGTAAGTGGAGAAAAGGCCACAGAGAGAGCTCAGAGAACAGCACCTATTCTTCTGTGTGCAAAGACAGAGCTGCAGACCGTGTGTATGCACATCAACACATGTGCATTTGTATACTTGTGACTCTTTGAAGAGAGACAATGAATCACTCACCTCTGCACCACCATCCACCCACACAACCCCACAAGGCACAGATGATTCTGAATAAGCAACTAAAATGAAGGGCACCTCCTAGGTGAACTGATCTACCAGGTACTGTGACCAGCTTGAGATCACCTTCTCCCATCTAACTCTAAGAAATTCACCTACTAGAAGTGTAGGGAAAGGGGCCATGTGAGGGTACACACATGGGTGGGTGCAGCCCACAGTGGTTCTGCTGCTAGTGTCAGCTAACACCTTCCTCCCAATGACAATCAGTAACAGCAAGACCTCAGGGTCCAGTTAGTACCTGAGAATGGTTCATCTCGCTCAAAAAGGACATCTACCTGCAATGTTGCTTTCATACCATTCCCATCTCTCTACAGCTACATATGTGTATATTTATGTATATGGATGTACATGTGTGCACTTAGGTGTGAGCATATGCGTGTATGGACATGTACAACATGTTATAGAGAGATCCCAAGATCCTTTATTCATTGATAATTTCTAGTTGAAGATTATTAGAGTATCTCCCTTAAATTCTTTTTCAAGCTTGATTATTTTCTCCCATTAGTTTGTGGATTTATCCTCAGGTTCTACAATGGTGTCTGATTGGTTGCTCACTTTGTTTCCTGCATAATGATTATGAACTGGAGACTATGCTTTAGTCTTCCTCTTTCCTGTACCTTAGGGAGCAGCTAAATCCCAAAAGGGAAAAGCTGGAGGCCACCCATCCACCTCCACCGCCAGGCCACCTTTGTGACTCAACACCATTTCAGCCAGTTATTTCTATTTTTATTCCCTTATTGAGAGCAACGAGCAACACCAAAGGAAAGTGATTCTGCCCTTGTCATGTACAAACCTAAGAAGCAGTTTCTTCTTCTGTGGCCTTGACTGAATTAAGGAGCCACAGAGGCGTGGTTTGGAATGTTTGTGCCAAAGTTAAATACCCTGGTCAGAAGCAAATGACTTCAGTTCTCAAAGATGCAGGCTCCTCTCCATGAAAGGGAGGTTGAGGTTACTTCACTGCAACTGGCAGATCTCACTCCTTGCCAACTTCCACCGATGAGCACACTTTAGGTGAGACTGACTTGTCCACTGTTGTATCACAAGAAAGGAGGACTGGCCAGTGCATGGCAGCTTTTCTGCCAATATACGACCAATAAATCAATGAGTCAGAGAGCAAAGACAAGCTTCAGCAGTGTGGCAGTCCAGCGCAAGGTGGGTGGGAGTGTACACTTAGGCATTCTACCTGGCCCTGTCATCCTTATGAAGGGAAGCTTGGCACTTCTTCATGGCCAGTTTCCTCATCTGAAGGTGAATGTAATCCCTAGGTTTACCTCAGGGACTGATAAAATGACTATGTGAGATAACACATGAAAAAGCACCTAGTGTGAGGCCTACCCCACATGTCACTAAATTACTGTTGATGAAATGTCCACCCACCCTAAAGTGGCTTCTTCTGTTTTGGTCCTGCATATGGATGAGTGTCAGCGGCCAACCTGAGAATACAAATAAACGATTCCACATGTACTCCGTAGCAGTAATTACAATGATCATATACCCTCTTGCGTCTTTCTTCATTACACCTAGTTACCTCATTTGTCTTTTTAAGAATAAAACATAAACTCCCACATGGCAGCATATACTCCCTCCATTCTTTTAAGTAATAACCACCTTCTACATTGTTTAAACATATTCATATGGAATTCACCTTCCAGTTAACTAGTAATTTTTTAATAACATGCTTTTGCATGAGTGCATATTGGTGTTTAATAGTATATTTTAAGGATCTCTTCTTTCTTAGTTTTTAAAATTGGGGTTTAAAATTTAAAAAAAAATTTCTTTTTTTTTTTTTTTTTTGGCTTTTGTTGTTTCTGTTACTAAAACTTCCCAAGAAAGAATACCAGAGGACCCCCATGGAATAATTCCCTGTGCTCTGAGACTGAAGACAGAACAAAAGGTCAGACTGATAATGGGCTTTAAAAGGTTAAACCAGGCTAATTCTGACTTCATTGCTTCCTGATTTAACTTCTGCTTAAGAGCAAGTTCTCTATGGTATAACAGGTTCTAATGGGACAGCTAGATCAGGTACCTGGTCTTTTAGGAGCCTGAGGAAATTTGCTGAGAAAGGGGGATATTACATAAAGTCCCAAGCCCTTAAAAGTCATTTTAGTGAGGCTTCCAATTCACTTCACAGTAGTTCTGAAAGGCTGTTTCATGGTTCCACCTAGGTTCTATCAAGTCACGAGTGTACTGCACTGTCCGCAGCTCCATGACTGCCACCTCACTGCAGGTTGTGGCAGAGAAAATTGCCATGAGCTGGACTTCTTTTTAGAGACCTCCTGGAGGATTAGCTGCAATCTGGAGCAGAGGTTCCCTGGTTTGAGAGGTTGGCACATAAGCCAGGACAAGATAGGCTGCCTCCACCCCTCCCAGAGTAGTCTGTCGGCCCAGAACAGGCTTTGATCAGTTGGGTCCAGGTTGCCATGGAGAGCAGCAGTCTCCCTGGATGCCCCCACTACAGGACCAACTGGCAGTTTCTTGACAAGTAAACATCCATAAATCACAGAGAAGTGGGGCTTGCTATACAGACTTGCAGTTTTGAGCCCACAACTTCCCATTAAGTCTAAGGAACTATTCTGAATTAGTCCAAAGAGGAGGTAGTTTTCTCTTTAAAATAAATTTTCTAAATCAAGTGAAAACAACTTATTTGGATATTACATTTTATCTTATTACTTCTTCTGGAATTTCACAATTACTTAAATTATGATTGCTATTAAGCTAAAAATGCCTTGAGGCATTGCAGAAGATGAGAATAATAATCATATTAAAAGGTATAGTCAGTAAAAGAAACCTTGAAGGCATCTGCGTACATGCATTCAAGAATAACTTCCTTTGACGGTCCTGCAATTGTAGAAGGGATTACTGATAATGAAATAAGTACAAAATATTAACCAGTGGTTCTTTATGAACTAAGCTATTTAGTTGAAAATTAAAATGTTGATTAGGTTTTATACCATGGGATAGGATTTCTGACTGGGGAATCTGAGTCAGCGGAGATGTGAATTGTGTATTTGAGTTATTTGAAGGGCATTTTTCTGAGAAGGGGGTATGCAGTTATAAACTATTCTCCAAGAAGGTCTCTAAAATGTTCAGTTTTGAGTTTACTTCATTTATAGCCAAGTCTCCTAATCCATCTCTTTAATTCCAATGCACATATTAAAATTCAATGGATCAGCAGTTTCCTTGGATGCCCCACTACAAGACACACACACATGGGGGGCGGTGTTTTCCTGTCTCCCCTTTCCATCCACAGGCTAAACTTCTCATACTCCCTCTTTTTCACTCCTCATCATGAAATTTAAAAAGAAATGAATTTAAAAAAAAGTTGAATACTGTAAATATCAGATTTACTGCTCAGTGCTAGGGATACAAGAACAAACTAGGGTCCATGTTGTTTTGGAGCTTGTCGTGGTATGGAGGAAAAATACACATAGATGGATAATCTAATATGTATTAAAATTATCAGGATGCACACAGGCAAAATACTGGGTAGGATCAGAAGCTGCTGTCTATATGTCAAATATTCCTAATTACCTAACCCAAACTATGCCACAGACAAAAGAAAAACAAAATGATGTTTGAAAGCCTAATGAACAGGATTTTCCTTGGTAAGAAACTAGCCTTGTTGGATAGTTGGAATTAAACAGCAGCAACAAAGTCAAGAATGAGACATGTCTTCTAAAAAATTCAGAGACTCCAGTGTATGTGGAGGCTTCCCCACACCAACCAGTGGCTTTCAGACAACAGCAGCATCTCTGAGAATTCAACTAAGTTCTCATGTTGTCTGTCTGGAGATTCCAAGGACTCAATCTCCCAGAGCACCCTTTACTTTAGGGGCCAGCTACAAGGCCAGGCTTGCATCTGTGCTTCTGACCCGCTGGCTACAAAATCAGAGGTTCCCAGGACCCCTGCCAAACGTTTAATTAATTTTCTAGAGTATCTCAGAGAGCTCACACTTACTCACTTGATGATTCAACTTATTACAAAGAACATTACTGCCAAACAGGGGTAGAGAGATGCAGCGGGCCAGGTACAGGGAAAGGACACTGATCTCCCCAAATCTCCATGTGCTCCCCAACCCAGAAGCTCTTTGAACCCCATCCTCTTGAGATTTTATGGCAGCTTCATTATTAAAAATGGCCGATTGATTGAATTTTGTCTCTCTTCCCCTTCCCCCCCCCGCCCCAAAATCCAGCTGTGGTTTCCCTGGTGACCAGCTCCCATTCTGGTGTGTTTTCCAAAGCTCACTTTCATGAACATAACACGAAATATCTTCCATGTTTAGACAATTTCAAGGTTTTGGGGAGCTATGAGGAATCATGGATGAAGACCAAGTATGTATCTAAATGACCAAATACATATTTCTTACAAATCACAATACCACAAGTAGTTATAAGAATTAGAAGAAAGGGAGGAAATAGCGAGTCAGTGTTCTGTGGATACAGAATTTCAGTTGGGAATAAAAATGATGAAAATGTCCTGGAGAAGACAATGGTGATTGTTGCACAGCAATGTGGATTTACCCTACCTTAAAAATGGATAACATAGTAAAATTTCATGGTATGTACATTTAACCACAATTTTTAAGGAGTCTTGATTTTGTATGCATTTGGCAAAAAAAAAAAAGATACTACTGAAAATATTTCTGTCAGAGAACTGGAGGTAATGAATCCACATGGAAACTTTCACCAATCCTAATACATACTGAGTTCTCCCCTATCTTCTAAACAGAAGTGGGGTCCCTGTCATTACCCAGGCGTTCTCTTCACTAGGACATTCATCAGTGATGGGAATGAAACTCACTGCACCTCCGACCAGAGCTGTGGTGTACTGTACAACCCATTTAGCCAAATCCCCGCACTGGACAGCTGCCACCTGCCATGGCAGCTCTTACCTGCCTCCTGGGCTCCCTGCAGGGTCACAGAGAGTGTGGGCCCCAAACAGCATCACATTTCAGTGAACAGCAGCCTGAAAAGTGAGCAGCCCTGGTAGGGGAGCTTGGACTGGTGAGTTACATGGGTCTCCCACTCTACTCAGAACTTGATCTTGGTTATCACAGAACTTGGTACCTAGGAAGCCCCAGGCTAACTGGCAGCTGAGATTATCCAGGGTGCTGTTTTTCATCTAGATTCATCTAGAGATTTCTGTCCCAGAGGGATCTGAAACCCTGCATGAGGCTCGTGTGTCTATGAGCAGCCTTGCTCCATGGGATCCTTATCTTCAAGGTTGGGTTCTGTGACTATCCTTTGGCTTGTTATGGTTTCTCTGTGCTAATATATCAGGAACTGAGCTACCCTGGAAGGCTTTCTAGCACTAGTGATGCTGATCACCTCCCCTGACTGGGATACAGGAGGCATTCTGCTGGGCAAGCCCTCAATCCTGCCCATTCACCCTCCTCCCCATCCTCTTTTCTCCCCAAAGCTCCAGAGGGCTTCCATGTGCTTCCCTGTCTCTCATTACCTGCCATGTACAAAGGCTAAATGGTTAAATTATGCACAAAAGAAAAAAAAATCTATCTAGCTTTTTCATTGAGATTTGCTATAACTTCAATGAGACCCTTTGCTAAAGGGCCTAAACCTTATTACTTGAGAAAGCAGATGTCACTAACCTTGATCTAAGGTTGGCTCAGAGCCAGGAAGTTAGAGTCTAGAGACAGCAAAGGCAGAAAAGAGGAGCTTCCTGGAGGCTAAGCTACATTTATCTGAAGAAAAGTCTCATTAAACTTTATCTCCTGGCTCCTTACCAACTGATTTATTGTTTTTTGTCTTGCCTCAAAAACCTTGTGTCATGGTAATTTGGCCACTATGCAAATCAGGTAGCAAATCAATTTATTGGTAATATGGCCAGAGATCTGGAGAACAGAACAATCCCTCAGCTAACCTCTGCTTTGCTGTCCCAGATAAGAGATGCTCAACCACTGGGTCTATACAGATTTCCTCACTAACCTTAATGGAAGACAAAGATCCTGGCTTAGAATCTAAATAAAGGGACCTGAGGATATTGCCTAGTTTTAAGAAGGATCTGAGTTGGACCCTGAATGAACTCTGATTCAGCAACCCTCAAGGCTGCTGCCCACAGGAGATGGAGGCTCCACCAGCTGGAGTGCACTGGCCTGAGAGGAACAGCCTTTGTCACTTACTTCAAGATAAGCTTCCACCCTTGTGGTGGACCCCTCTAGCTTACACATAGGGAACTCTAATAAACCAATACAGTGAGCAGCAGTGGTTTACATAAAAGACTACATGCAACACAATTTCACTGAATTTTAGGGTGCATTTTTTAAAATAGTAAAAAAGTCAATGGTGGTTTCCTTTAAAGGGGGTGGAGGTAGGATAACTAAGGAGAATGAAATTTTCTGGAGTGATGTTAATATTTTTTAATTAGTGTGATTGGTAGTGCATACAACCTTAAATTAGTGTTTCTGCATTCTTTGGGTAATACCAAGAGCAAAACAAATAAATCATATGGCATATCTATTTTTAATAATTTGAGAAACCTCCATATTGTTTTCTTTAAGGGCTGGATCAGTCTACATTCCCACCAACAGTGAACAGGGGCTTCTTTTTTTCCCCACCTTGTTAACATTTGTTACTTCTGGGTTGTGTTTTTGTTTCATTTTGTGTTTTATGGGCCATTGTCACTGGAGTGAGGTGGTAGCTCATTGTGGTTTTGATTTGCATTTTCCTGGCAAGTGATGTTGAATAAATTTTTCTCATTTGCCTGAAGGACATTTGCATGTCTTCTGTGGAAGTGTCCACTTAGCTCTTCCACCTATTTTTTGATTGGGTTATTTGTTTTCTTTTTGTTGAGCTGTATGAGCTCTTTGTAGATCTTGGCTATTACTTTCTTGCCTGGTATAAGAAATGGAAATATTTTCTCCCATTTGATGGATGTATTCTCATTTTAATGAGCTTCTTTCACTGTGAAAGAAGTTTGATATAGTCCTAAATGTTTATTTCTGTTTTTATTTTCATTGATCTATATAGTGCTTTGAGAAGATGGGCATCTGACAATGCTAATTCTTCTAATCCATGAACATGGAGAATCTTTCATTTCCTTGTATCTTCTATTTATTTTAGTAATATCTTTTAGCTTTTATTGAATAGATTTTTCACCTCCTTTGTTAAATCTGTTCCTAGCTATTTAATACTTTTAATATTACTGTAAATGGGATTGTTTTCTGGATTTCTTCCTCTTCTAGTTTGTTATTCGTATATATGAATACAAAAAAACATTTGTATGTTACTTTTGTAGCCTGCCACTTTAATATTGATCTATTGTGGAGTACTAAGAAATATATATATATATATATATATATGTATGTATGTATATAATATCACATAATCAATCCACCTGCAAAGTGCTAAATTTCACTTCTACTTTTCCAATTTAGATCCCTTTTATATCTTTATCTAGGACTCCCAATACTTTGAAACAATAGTAGTAAAAGTAGACATCCTTATTTTAAATCTGACCATAGAGTAAAAGCTTTCCATTTCTTACCATGAGTATGATGTTAACTGTGGGTTTATCATATATGACTTTTTTATATGTGGTATATTGTTTCTATTCCCGTCTACTAAGGTTTTTATCATAAATGTATGCTCAGTTGCTTTCTCTGCATCGGCTGATATGACAATATGATGACAATGATTTTAGTCTTCATTTTTGCTAATATGGTGAATTACATTGATTTTCATATGCTGAAACATCCCTGAATCCCAGGAACGAATCCCACTTGGTCACTATGCATGAACCTTTTAATGTATTGTATTTGGTCTGCTAAGATTTTGTTGAGAATTTTTGCATTTGTGTTCAATAATGGTATTGGTTTGTAGTTTTTCCTTTTATTATCTCTTTGTCTGGTTTTGATATCGAGCAAAATATGTTAGGGAGCATTGACTCCATTTTAGGAAAGAGTTTGAGAAAGATTAACAGAATTTTATCTTTGGTGGTTTGGTAGAACTTGCTAGTGGAAACTATTTGGACCTTTGCTTTTGGGGTTTTTTTTTAATTCCAGCTTTTCAATCACCAAATTTCTTTTATGACAATGGTATTGAGCTTATAGTTTGAAGAATAGACACAGGAATGGGAAAAATGTAGGTCATAAAGTGGTGAGAGTAAAGAAATACCCTAAAATACAAGAAGCTCCCCGTCTTCTTCCACCACTCTGCCCCCAAATCCAAAGGAACAGAATTATCACTCCCACATTACTGATGATGATACAGAGGTTTAGAGGTTCATTGACTTACACAATGCAGAAGAATTTAAGGGCAGAAGCCAGGTTAAAGACTTCTGACTTTGCCCTGCTAGTGAAAAAAAGAGAAGAAATGTTGGCAGCATTTAGAAAACAACTCTGTCCTTCAAGCTAAGGAAGGCTCAGCAGAGGGTGATAATGAAAGCATCACATCATTCACCTAGTGCCTGGTGGAATCTGGATTTACTAACTATATAACCTTGGGCAAGTTAATGGCTTTCTTTGTGCTTCACAGCACTTTCTTTGTGATCACATGGCACTTATTTGCTAGAGCTCTAAGTGAAACGCATAGAAAATGCCTAGCACTCTCCAAGCACACTACAGCTATGGCTATTTAAATTTTACCAGGCCATCTATTTTGGGGCATTTGGGTTGTGTGGTAGATATACACTGTGGAATATTACCCAGCAATCAAAAAAGAGAAAACTCATGCCATTTACAGCAACATGGAGGGAGCTGGAAGAGATTATGTTTAGTGAAATAAGCCAAAAAGAAAAATCAGATGGTTTCACTTATAAGAGGAAAGTAGAAAAACTAAATAAGGAAGCAAGAGAAAAGAAGTTAATTATAATAAATTAAAAATCAAACTCAACAGACAACTATAAATCAGAGACTTTCTGCAGGGGAGGAGGAGAAAGAAGAATGAAAACGGGAGGGAAGAGCACAAAGGACTGGGGGGATGTTGCACAGGTGAATTGGTGGTGGGAATTTCACAGGGACTACACTGAGAGGAGAAAGCATATACTGTACAAAAAGGAAGAGTGATGCAAAATGTATAAAATTAAAAAAAAATTTCACTTTAGCTGAGCTCAAATAAAAAGTTCAGTCAGTAATACAAACTACGTCACTACTGACCCACAGCCACACATGCCTTGTTGTTACCACATCACACAGTGCAAATACAGAATATTTCCATTACCTCAGGAGGCTCCACTCCAACAGACCAGAGCTAGAGAAGTGAAGCTTTTCCCAACAAAGCCAATGTGTGCTAAGTGGGCAGTGTGATTCCTGCATTAGAGTAGAAGTGGTGGCAGCAGCAGCAACAGCAGTATTATTATATCATAGATACAATTTCCTCTGAGTTTCTTACCCACAAAGTTAACTTATAAAGTTAAAATAGAATGCAGATTGCTCTAGTCAAGTGTTTTTCTGCCTCAAATCTGAATTCACCATTAAAAAGGTTAGGAAATACACTGGACTATGGTGATGGCACATGAGTGATTTGGTGATAGGAAGCCCACGGTATTACAACTGAGATGAAAAAAATGCACAAAATGATGTAAAAATAAACTATTATATTATTTTTAAAAAAAAAAGTGAGGAAAGAAATGAGGTGAAAGGGAGGTGCAGAGCTATGTTGTCATTCAAAACCCACATGATATCCATCTCTATTAACCCTCCCCTATAATTTTCTGTATTTTGGTGCTTTGACATGTGGGACCTTGCAGGCCCTTAGAGGGACTGTCCCTCCCAAGAATAGACAGTTCCTAGAGATAATAAATAACTCACTTGGCCAGTTGACTTTTTGTATGCAAATAGGGCAATCCCAGAGCAGACAACCCTATCAGCCTTCACATTTCAGGCCACTTTCCCCTAGACTAAATGTAACATTCCTACCATTCCTAGACCCCAAAGACCTCAGAAACTATGCAAACTACACAGTTCCAAGCCCATTCCTTTCTGGGGAAACCAAAATAAAGGCTCTTGTCCCAGGTTTTCCCCTATCCTCTCGGCCTCTTAAAACATGCTGATTGCTCCCCCTGTAACCCGTCAGGCTGTGGCGCCTCTTCTTAGGAACCCTGAGTCACAGACTACCTTACAAACAAGTTGTCATCTGACCTGTAGGCCTCACCATATCTGAGTAACAGTAAGAACTACATTTTCAAACAGTTTCACTCCACCACACCCCATCTCCCCACAGAGAAAGTCAACTTACTGGACTGAAAATAATATTCCCATCCAAAGTGCTGTTTCATTTTATTCAATGTGCTGTAGAAAGTGAAAGGATGTTAAGTACTGCCAAAAATTTTTTTAAAAGTGAAAGACCCAAAATTACTTCTTCTTTTACATTTTTGGGGGATGTAGCATAGTGGTCTCTCTTACGGATCATGTGAAATAGCTAAAATTTAGCTCTCAGGTGGTCAAATAAGCCTCCTATTTTGCAACTGAAATGTCTTACTCTTAAGGCCACTAGCAAGGCTAAAGTTGGAATCTGAAGGTAAACATCTTAATGAAGTAGACTAACATACATTTTTTAGCCCACTCCACATTCACCTAAAATTGAGAGAAACTAGTAAATGACAGGTTCTTGTTCATGGTCTGCCAATTCTCCAGTATTATTTTATTAATTAAAGTAGCCCTTAAAATCTCTTCATCTTAAATGACTATGGAGTTGAGATTATTAATAACAGTGTAGCCTTGGTACAGGAAGCATTTCACAAACCTAGCACATCCCAACACCTCGCCTGAGAGACTGGTCTGTGACAAATAAGAGACTCAAGGACCAGCGCCTTTTCTGAAGAAAAGGTGTTTAGCACTTTAACAAGTAGTCCCACAAAGGTCACTGAGATCTTCCAAACAGGAGATAGAAATGAAAAGCAATCAAGCAGATGTTGCAGGTAAGCCAGACTGCATGGGGCCTTTCTCCAGAATGAGGCTTAAGGGTAGGCTGCAGAAGAGAAATTTTTACTTGTAAAAGCAGTCATTTCCACTTTGCAGGTGACAAAATTAAAATCTTCCTATTTCAGTTTCTCCCTCTAGAAAAATATTGAAGCAGGATTAGTGGTGCTGTAGTCACCCAAGGACAATGTCCAATAGAGAACAGGTCACTGTGGGTTCTGCGACCTGGGTGCACAATTGGCAAGACACTTAGGCTCAGGGTACAATAATTATGGAGCTTATTTAACAACAATTGAAACAATGAATTACTAACGTAACAACTGGCTGGTTATCACACCCCAGGACAGTCAACAGTGTTCAGAAATCTCAAACAAAAGGCCACTTATCCAAAATGGCAACCTCCTGCCAATGAGGGGCTGAAGCGGGTGGCCAGAGGTGCTTGGAGATGGGGCCACTGAGATGATGTCACAGTAGGGTCTCAGCAATAGTCTGTTGGGAGTAACAGCATACAATGCTGGAACTTGGAGCAGCCCAGACTGGTGCCAAAGGATCAGCAAAGCAACTCTTCAAGACACCAGGTCCAGATGTCTTGGTAGTAGTAACTAGACCAGAAGCAAGTGCAGCCACCTGTGACACAAGCTATGCAATCTCTATCGACTGACATATTCCGGATGGAGACAGGAAATGCTCTGAAAAATCAGACTTTCCACACTAAGTTATGTTATAACTTCCCTTTTTTGTATAATCATAATATCAAAATATTCTGAGCAGCCTTCAGCTTACAATTGGATTGCCTTAGCCCCATAAGGCCCTACCTGGCCCTGACAAGCAAGTACTGCACCAGGGTGAGAAATTCCTCTCATAGTCAAAAGTCATTAAACAACTGGCTGTATAATAAATACAAATGGCTGTCACTGCAAAGTCTCTCTCACTGCCAGACAGAGGAAAACACAAACCTTATCACTTTATCTCACTTAGCCTTTTATTCAGTTTCTAAATAACTACTCAAGCTTTCTACTATCTAGTCTTTCGATATGGAAATTCACCCAAGTCACCTATGCAGAGCTAATCAGGTTTTCTACCATCTAGACTTCAAGAAAACTCACTTAAACTTTCTAACAAGTTTTTCAAAGAACCTTACCTTAATTTGACTTACAAGAAATTTCCTCTTCCTGCCCTCACTTTACTTTACCCCCTAGGATATCTCTATGAGAATGAAAGCCATTAAGTAATAGATAATATTTAAGGGACTTTATTTTGTTTAAACTTCACTGTGGTAAATATAGTAATATTAGTCTTAAACTTTGTGAATCTATGTACCTGTTTTAACCTTGATAGATTGATTTTAAAAATGTTTGTAATCTCAACTAAAGGTCCAAAGGACCCCAGACAATTCTTAGAAAAAAAGTGATTGTGATCTCAGCTCATTTCATATGCTAATGTCATCCCTCTGCCTGCTTGAAGTGTATAAAATAAACCTCTGCTGAAGGCAGAGCAGGAAGACTTGCATCTGTGTCTTCCTAGAGCCGGCTGCCCTTTTTTTCCCTTTTTCCCCTTTTTCTAGGAATCTCCGCTCGCCGACGCCATTCCCACCTTGAGACCCTGCCTGTTCTGTCCCCCAATAATCCGTGATCAGGGACAAAGAGTCTCCGACACACCTGGTCATTGAAAAACTCTTTGGCTTCTCTCATTGGAGATCAACTCCTGGAAGCATCTTTCTTTTCAGAAGGCCAGGTACAGAATGTCACTAGTTTGGGAACGTGGGAGAACCCCAAGCTGGCTTCCCCACCCGAGATGATTCCTCCCAATAAGATCATTCCACCTAGGATACAAGACCATACAACCTTGGCTTGTACCCAAGCAACTATTGGCACAGATGGATAAACCCCACATGTTATTCTAACAGTTCCTGCTGCATGTGAGGAAGTGGGGAAAATACCAGTTCACACTGCAGGACTCTGTGGCAATACCTGTCTTCCTGTACCTTGGATACTGGTTGGGAAATGAGTTTTTATCAATCTAAACTCTCCTTTAAATTTTACCACTATCTGATCCTCCCTGGTGGCGCAGCGGGTTAAAGCACAGCACTAAGAAGCTAAAGCCACTTCAGCATGAGTTTGATCCCTGCCCTGGAGGTGACC
>NW_004567107.1:67033879-67038402 GCF_000260355.1 Condylura cristata | reverse complement strand
TCCCCTCAGCAGTGTACTTCGTTGATCTGCCTGTTCTGCTCCCCACTCTGTCTCTGGTGAATCCTCTCACCCTTTGCATCTCTGGCCTGTACCCCAGTTCTGTATGAATAAATAAATCTTAAAAAAAAAAAACTATAAACTTTTGTAATAATAATAAAAAAAAACTGGGGTGGGAAGAGTACACAGGACTATGGTGATGGCAGATGGGTGAATTGGTGATGGGAAGTCCACGGGGATAACAACTGAGATGGAAAATGTACAAAATGAAGAATGATGTAAATAATCACAAATAAATAAGTAAATAAATGCTTTGGTCACTAATTACATCACAAAAATTACTTATCTTCAGAAGGTTTGGATTGTCTTTTCAAAAACAAATTGTCTGGCATGTGTGCATATGTATACATATAGGTGTGGCTATACACTCATACATGCTCAAGTACCATTTATTCCTCAGTGTGTTATTAGTGAAAATTTTCCCTGCTCATTCACATACTATCTTAAACTGAAAAACCAGTGGGTTTATTGAAGTATCTTACCTACACTGTCAGAGAGAACTTTAACTCAAAATTATGGCCCAGGTTTTACTGAAAAAGTGGGACTGATGAGTGATTTTCTCTTTTTTAAATAGATGATGAATTATGCTACTTGTGTAGTTTTTCTTAAATTAAGCTTGTGTGTGTGGTGTGTGTGTGTGTGTGTGTGTGTGTGTGTGTGTGTGTACCTAACCGTGTATATTCTCTTCTAAAGCTTTATCAGAAATCATTTTATGACTGAACTCCCTGCCTTCCAAGGGATTATATATTTACAACTTCTACCTCTATTAGCTCACCATGAGCTTGATTTTGATAAAGGCAAAAAAGAATTAAATGGTTGGAAAGAAACCAGAGTACTCAAGTTTATTTTCTAAAGATGACAGGTTATTAATTAAGACTACATGACATCTGGAGCCTCCTTGATGGCGCAGGAGTTAAAGTCTTAGCACTACTGAGCGATTGTCAGCTACTGCAACACTAGTTTGATCCCTGGACAGGGATCTGACCCACATGGCACAGAAGACTTCTCCTGTCCCCTCAACGATTTCAGCAGACCCACTCGGACTCTGGTGAACTCTCTCACCCTCCATACCTCTGACTATGCCCATACAAAAGTAAGTCTTTAAAAGATCACATTAAATCTTTTAAACACTCAATCCTTAAACTTACAACATAGTTTTTACTATCAGTAGAATACAAAATACAAAGTACATACTACATTTCATCTAGATATTTAAAATGTGAGATTTTATCTAACTCATAATTTGTAATACCAGAATCTAACTCATAATTTGTAATACCAAAATACAATACAAACCTGCAGAAAAATCTAGATAAAGACAAGTAATGAAAGTGTGCAAAACTCCAAGTGAAAAGAACATTCTTAGAATCATGTATGTTAGCTGTGTTGTTTTTATTATTAACCATGTCAGAATTCACTTCTCTACTTCAGGAAAACATTTATTAGCAAGTGTGTTTTAAATAAATTGGATTCAAAATGACTAATAGATCTACCTCATGGGTAAGCAGTGAAAACTGTATATATGGAAAATGATTTAAGCTATGAGCACTGGGGAAAACCTCAATTGTATGCCAGTGAATGTGGTGACCATAATTTAATTTTTTTGGCAAAGACTTCCTTTCCCACCTACTCCTCTTTTATAGATTCTTGCTTTCTAATCAGATCATATCTATTAGAAAAGTAAAATTATCAATCACAACAAAGTATTACATAGTTTGCACTTAAAAGTAAAAGCTAAAATAAAAATCTTCCATGTTAATATTTTCTAACTCGTTTATACAATATATGCCAATTTTTAAGTACTTAATTATTAAAAAATATTTTTAAGATTTATTTATCTGTGCATACAGAACTGCAGTACAAGCCAGTGGTGCAGGGGCAACAAGAGTATTCACCAGAGACAGCGTGAGAAGCAGAACAGGCAGATGGTCAAAGTACACAGTAGGCGGGCCACGAGAGGTCTGCCACACCATATGGGTCACCTCCAGGGCAGGTGGGGGTGAAGCTGATGCGGAAGTGGCTTTAGCTTCTTAGTGCTGTGCTTTCACCCACTCTGTCACCAGGGAGGGCCATTAAAATAATTTTTACAGTAGGTCTATAGGTTTTACTATACAGGTAATAAGTCTATTTTTCTAATTTGTGCCCCATACAATCACATTAGGATATTTAATTATAAAATGACATGTTCATTTGAACCATGCTACTTGCACACCTAATTAAACATGCTGACTTTTCATGTATTTCAATGAGCTCTATGGTGATGAGGGTGAGAGTATGAGTGTACTGGCATCAAATCATTTGGGGACCCAGTGAAGTTGTCCCACACTGACTCTGAAGTTGGAGAGACATAGGGATGGCACAGGTTTCAGTCTTTGTGTCACACATATTTAGGTTTACTGTTCACTGGTCACCTACGTGTTTTTGGGTGACTTAGCTATTAAGATTCTTACCTCATTGTATTTGGTAAGACTACAGTAGGTCAACTTTAGAGTAAGTACTAATTTCTCTTACAAAGAAGAGTACCTGTACACAAAAAGCATGCTGGAATTCCTACAGCATAAGGTAGCTCCTATAAGGCGATAACTTATGTAGTGCTTGCTTGATTGTTGACAAAGTCACCAGTGTCAGGCACCAGGATGGCAGACACATACGCACGGCTTGGCTTTATATGTTACTCTGTGTAACCAGGGATAAATTCCTGTCAAGCCTCAGTGTCCTCATCTGTAAAATGGGCATAACAGCATCAACTTCCTAGGAGTTTTGCAATGATTGATTTGTGGGATTATTCATATAAACCTATCTAAATACTGTCTCATTTGTCTTGTTTTCAGGAAATGTTGCCTATAATTATAACAAAGTATTTTTTGTACCTTAGAAACAGTGTTAATTTTTTAAATTAATCCAGTATTAAAGTGAGCTAAATCATGTGAATTTTACTTTCTGACCTTCTAAACACCATACAAGTTATTTTTAAGTCCCTAACTCTTTCCTATCAGAGGTGAGGGCTTATAAATGTTGTTCTTTCCCCTCAGGTTCAGGGCAAAATATAAATGCTGTACCTCTTTAAAATTCACTTAATTATGTATAACTATCAGCTATATTTATAAGATGAACAGACACTGAATCAAGACAGTGAAAAAAAAAAACAAGACCTAATTATAACAGGAAAGCATAAACACATCTGGACTATACAGATATATAATAGGTATCTAATTGAAAAATGAATTAATAACATTAGTAATAAGACCATTAGTAATAAGCACATCAATCCCCCTAATACCTCTTGAGAAGTAATATGTAAATATCAATAGTTGTGGAAAGACATCCCTGACATATTCTACCTCTTCATACTTGGTACATTCAACTAGAAAATCTCACATTTCCTTTTCTGCTCTTCCTCAGAGTTAACCAGAGTGTTATGAAGAATTTTTCTGAAAGTTACATGACTCCTTTAGTGGAATGCAGTCTGCTCTACACTCTTACGTTGTCTCTCTCAATCATTCTTTAATATGGAAAGAACCACTTATACTTGAGCTGGACATAAACTACAGAGGAATATATAAATATCTACCAGAAATGGTTGATCATGGAATACAAGTATTAGTCAATATTCTATTTGAATGTCTTGATTCTGTCTTTTTCAGAATTGTTTTTATGAACTAATAAACACTTAATTTTTTTAATCTGGTGAAAATGTGGTAAAATATGAGAAAGTCATTCAAATTATTTTTATTTCTGTGCAAGATTTAGGCTAGTATAAAACTGAAATTGATTTCTGTTATATGCATGTCATAGTCAAACGTGAGTAAAGAGAAAGCAGTTCAGTTAGAGGATCACTCATAATTCAACAATGATTTATATCTCCAGTGCATGTCAGCCCTTGGGATCAAAAAATTCTTAAGGCACAGGTTCACAGTTGGGAAAGAGACAAATAAGAAAGGAATTGCATTATGGAGTAATGAGTGTAATAGTATAATTAGTTACTATATTTACACTGACATTTCTATTACCAATTACAAGTATTTGTCTAATTAAATTAATTTAATAACAGGAAAAGGTTAATACTTAGCTTTCACCAACACATGTAATCTATATATTTTGAACTATATCTCCATATATCTTAAATCTATATATTTTAAGCTTCAGTCACTATATTAGTATTAGTCTTATTTCTTTTAGAAAACTTAATTGAAACAGTTTTTATAAAAGACCTTAAAATATGTATGTGCATGTGTGTACACATGTGTGTACCTGCACACATTTACATACATACATGTGTGTTATTCATATGACACACAATTGAGATTACTCAATATGGTTCATAAGTGTATAAAAACACTTTGTACCTTTCAATTATAAAGATTGTCACAGTTAAAGACTCAAAACAACTAATTTTAAAGACTTAAAATTAGTAATAACAGGGCCCTCACTGGTGGCGCAGTGGGTTAAAGCACTGCACTAAGAAG
>NW_004567107.1:67029163-67032239 GCF_000260355.1 Condylura cristata | reverse complement strand
TGACTGGAAAAATCAGATAATATTTTTTACAATCCCCCCCAAATTACCTGCAGATTTTTTAAAAACTGAATTCAGCTGTCAGAATTTTAAAAACCAGTATGGACAGATAAAAACTTTTTTACCCTTCAGCATTTATTCAGCATTTCTGTGCAGAAAAGAATCTGTGTCATTTAGAGAAGTTTTGGATCACATTCTCTGTCACATGGTATTTTACAAACTTCACTGAGGTTCACCCTGAGGTCAGGTTTACCAGGGCACCCAATCCCTCAGCTCTCTCAACTGTGCAGCTCCCAGATCAAACCAAAAAGGGTTTGTTCAAGGAAAATCCACTGAGTCTTGGAGTTCTCTGCATAACAGTGTCCTTCTCCCTGGACTGCTTTGATGACACCAAACTACCTGTTAATTCCTGAGATTACAGAGCCCCAGCATGAAACTGATCTGAGCAATTCCCTAACCCAGAAGGCAATGAAGAAAGTAAATTAAAAATCAACTGGTAACCATGGTTGATAACATGTATTGTGTAATGGAAAGTTGCTGAAAATAAAACAATAATAAAATAGTAATAATAATAATATAGATAGTAATATATATATAAACTTTCTTCACCAATTCTTTTTGTAAAGAATTTATAGTTATTTCTATCCTTTATTACATACAGAATTAACTAGACAGGAAGAGTCTTGCACTAAGTATTATATATCAAATCACCAGAAGGTACAATTTAAGTACCTTACAGTTTTGTCAATTATATTTCAGTGAAGTTAAAAAAATAAAGTATAAAGTATGCATGCAAGTCCCATCTCACTTAGGACACAGGAGAGGCTGAGGAACAGACATAATTGGCCTTGTTTCATTTTTTGTGATTTTTTAAGTATCACATTTCTTATCACAAGCAAAAATATCTACATTTCAGGAAATTGACAAGCAAGAGAGAAATAAAATCAAGGTATAGTTTTCCACCAAAGACAACCACCCACAGGCTTTCTGGTTTACATGTCTGATCCTTGTCCCTGTCCCCCATAGGCAAATAAATATTTTTTTAAGATTTTATTTATCTATGCATACAGAAATGGGGTACAGTCCAAAGGACCGGGGGGTGGCAAGAGGATTCACAAAGAAATAGATTGGGTATTGGGTAGCAGAACAGGCAGATCATCTAAGTACACTGCTGAGGGGAGCAGTAGGTGAGACAGGGTGGTCTGCTGCACCATGTGGGTCACCTCCAGGATTGGGGATCGAACTTGCACTGAAGTGGCCAAGGCTTAGCTTAGCTTCACAGTGCAGTACTCCAACCTGCTACACCAGGGAGGACCCTATACAAACATATTAAGTTCTCTTGACTGTATGTCTCAGACAAAGGGCACAAACTATATACCAAATTTTTTTTACTAAAAATAAAACATTTATTGATTTGGTAAAGAGTCGGTGATGAGGGCCTCCCTGGTGGTGCAAGGGATTAAGTCTTAGTGCTATAAAGCAATTGGTAGCATGAATTTGATCCCCAGTCAGGGAGCTGATTCACATAGTATAGCAGCCCTCTCCTGTCTCGCCCGCTGCTCCCTTCAGCAGTGTATTTCAGTATATATGCCTGTTCTGTTCCTCACTCTGTCTCTGGTGAATCCTCTCACAGCCTCTCACTGTTGGAATATACCCCAGCTCTTATATGCATAAATAAACATTAAAATCTTTAAAAAAAAAAAAAAGTAATACTAAACTTATACGCTGATTACTAAAAAGAATTGGAGAAAGTTTATGCTTCTAGAAATACTCAGATATCTGGAATCACATTTTTTTTGTGGTATAAAAAATAAATAGAACTCTGAAGAGCTATGCATTTTAATAACTGGTGCAGAAACTACCTTTCCTGTAAGATTAAATTGTATTTATAGATTGTATTACATTAAAAGAATATTATATACTAGATATCAAAGAATACTTTCACACATGAGAACCCCAAATTAGGATCAATTTAACACAGTTAAGTATACAGAATATTTTTAAATTTGTAGTATAAAATGCTGACTCCGTGTAAGAACATTTTCAAATTTAGAGAATTTTTTAACCACACTCATAACTTAGAGTAACTTATGATATTTATATGAACTGAGTATCAAAAAAAAAAGGTAGTTTTAATTAAAAAAAATACTACAGTTGAACCCTGAAATAACTCTAAGGGCATACTGCATACTCACCAGCAATGCTACACTGATTTTTTTGCTTGCTGCTACTGAAGACACAAGGAAGCCCCGAGAGGGGATTAATGCAAACATAGTACTGAAGCTGTGGTGACTACAAGAGGATATGCCATGTATAAGAATGTACAGAGAACAGAGAAGAAAATGGATGGCCTCCTTATCACCCGTTTAACATTTGTCATATAGTTTTCTTTATGTGTGTGTATGTATGTATTTATATTTTTATATCATTCTTCATTCTGGACATTTTTTTCATCTCAGTTGAAATCCCCATGGGCTTCCAACCACCAATTAGCCTGTGTGCCATCACAATAGTCCAGGGCACTCTTCCTACCCCAGTTCTGATTCCATGTCCCTTTCCAACCCCATAAAATGTTTCTGGTTTATAGTTATTCATTGCTTTCATTTTTACTGAACCATCATATTTTTCTTTTGCTTTCTGGCTTATTTCACTAACCAGGATCCCTTCCAGCTCCATTCATGTAGCTTCAAAAGGTGTAAGTTTATCTTTTTGATTGCTGGGTAATATTCCATTGTGTATGGAATAGATGTACCACATCTTTTTAATCCAGTCATCTATTCTGGGGCATTTGGATTGATTCCAAGTCTTTCCTATTGTAAACAGAGCAGCAATAAACATGGGGGTGCAGGTGTCCTTTTGAGTCGATATTTTTGTGTCCTTTGGATAGATACCTAGGAGTGGGATTGCTGGGTCATATGGAAGTTCTATTTTTAGCATTTTGAGACACCTCCAAACAGTTTTCCATAGTGGTTGTTCAAATCTGCATTCCTACCAGCAGTGTAGGAGAGCTCCTTTTTCTCCACATCCTTGCCAATATTTGTTGTTGTTAGTTGTTTTAATATGTGCCATTCTCACTGGT
>NW_004567107.1:67024572-67029063 GCF_000260355.1 Condylura cristata | reverse complement strand
AGTTCTGTATGAATAAATAAATAAATCTTTAAAAAAATTAGTAATAACAACAACAACAACAAAAGTTGGAGATAGGAAGACTATAAAACTGGAAGCTACTAGGTTAGTGCAGGAGCACATTTCAGCTCCTCTCATTCTCCCTGGGTGGTCCACTGTCTGCTGTTTGGGGTTTTAGGGCTTAATTTTATGACGGTGTTCTTTCCCTGGTGTCTGAACCAATCTAGACACCACCAAGATTTTCTTCTAGCTTTATAGTTTCACATTTCATACCATCTGCTACTTTCAGGAAGCACCTCCTCCATTAACAGCAGAGTAGGAAAAATGCAGTTTTTATGGCGTTTTCCATTGTTTCCCAAAACACACACACTCACACCATATATTCACATACATCACATAACCACATACACACAAGCATGCCACAACCTCTGTAACACATACTACCCACATAACGCACACAGCATATACCCTATGCATACACCACATTCCACATATTCGTGTGCATATCCCATAGATCACATACCACACACGCCTTCCACATCCCATACAGATACATGCTACATATTCCACATGCACACCCTTCCCCCACTATACATACATACTTGCACCCTATCACATCTAACATAATCACACCTGCATAATAAACTCCACACAAATACACACATTTCACATGTACAAATATCACATTTCACATACAAGAAGCATATCTATATCAGACTTTTCATACATATATCAAACATACCCTACATATTCTATATTCCACACACACCACATTCCACATATACTTGTGCACACTCTTTATAAATCACATGCTACACAGACACATGTCACAGTACACTACATGAACCACGCAAAGACACCCTGTCTGAAAGTGTCTCCCCTGACAAAAAGCTTATCCCATGGCAAAAGCTGAGGCAACATGCTGTCTACAGTAGAGCCTGAGCTCAAGGAAAATAGCTTCCTAAACACAATGAAACCTCATCTTTCCAGTATCAAATTTTTTAAGTTTTAATTAAAAAAATACTTATTATTGATGAGATGATTTTTTTAAAAGCTGCTACTATTAAAAGTTACCTAAAAGGCTCTTCCTTGTGGCACAGTGGCTTAAAGCACAACCCTAAGAAGCTAAAGCCACTTCAGTATGAGTTTGATCCCTGGCCCAGAGGTGATCCACATGGCACAGCAGACCTCTCCTGACCCGCCTGCTGCTCCCCTCAGCAGTGTACTTTGTCAGTTTGCCTGTTCTGCTCCCCACTCTGTTTCCGGTAAGTCCTCTCACTGCCCCTGCACCTCTGGCCTGTACCCCAGTTCTATATGCAAAAATAAATAAATCTTAAAAAAAAAATGTAAAAATCAGGTTCAATAAATTGTTTCCAATCCTGGAGTTTTGAACGAATTTACCATTGAGCCTATTAATTACCGTATAGAATTTAAAGGACAATAAAATATTCTCAGAGATGCTAGCATAAACCCAAAATCCAAGTAGCAGAAGAGTTGCTATAAATGCAATAAAGTTGAGATGAACTGAAAGCTGATATGCCTAAGGGGATGCACAATAAATGACTGGAAAAATCAGATAATATTTTTTACAATCCCCCCCAAATTACCTGCAGATTTTTTAAAAACTGAATTCAGCTGTCAGAATTTTAAAAACCTCCAAACAGTTTTCCATAGTGGTTGTTCAAATCTGCATTCCTACCAGCAGTGTAGGAAAGCTCCTTTTTCTCCACATCCTTGCCAATATTTGTTGTTGTTAGTTGTTTTAATATGTGCCATTCTCACTGGTATGAAATAGTATCCCATTGGGCTTATCTCCTCGTTTTTGATGGAGTTGTTCAGTTTATTTTCGTTGAGTTTAATCAACTCTTTGTGTACCTTTGTGATCAGTCCTTTGTCATTAGTATTGTACACAAACATTCTCTCCCAATCAGTGGGGTGTCTCTTTGTTTCATGTAGTGTCTCTCTTGCTGTACAGAAGCTCTTTTAACTTGATGTAGTCCTAGCTGTTTATCTTTTCCTTCACTATCCTGGCTTTGTGTGATGTGTCTTTAAAGATACTATTAAGGTGTATGTCATACCGAGTTTCGCCTGAATTTTCTTCTAGATATTTTATGGTTTCATGTCATGTCTAGTTCTTTAATCCATTTCAGGTTGGTGCATGGTGTGAAGTAGTATTCTAGCTACTACATTGGGTGTGAAGTAGTGCATGGTGTCAAGTAGTAGTCTAGCTTCATTTTTTTGCACATAGCAGTCCAGTTTTGCAAGCACCATTGGTTGAACAAACTTTCTTTGTTCCATTGCATAGTCTTTGCTCCTTCATCAAAGATTAGCTGTCCCTAAACCTCTGGATTTATATCTGGGTTTTCTATTCAAATCCATTGGTCTATATGTCTGTTCTTGTTTCAGTATCCTGCAGTTTTGATTATTCTGGCTTTGTGGTATAGCTTGAAGTATTGGATTGTGATGCCTCCAGTGTCTCTTTCATTTAATCAGGAGAGTTTGGCTATTGGAGGGTTTTGTGTTTCCATATAAATTTCATCGATATTTGTTCTATTTCTTTGAAGAATGTCACTGAGATTTTTATTGGAATAGTTACATATTTATATCACTTTTGATAGGATGGCCATTTTAATGTCAATTCTTCTGATCTATGAGCAGGGGATTTCTTTCCATTTCCTTGTATCTTCTTGTATTTCTTTTATCAGGATTTATTTTCTTTAAAGATTTATTTTTATTTGGGCATACAGAAATGGGATACAGGCCAGAAGTGCAGAGGCAGTGAGAGGATTCACCAGAGACAGAGTGGAGAGCAGAACAGGCCGACTGACAAAGTACACTGCTGAGGGGAGCAGCGGGTGGTCAGGAGAGGTTTGCCGGGCCATGGGGATCACCTCTCGGGCAGGCAGGAATAGAACTCATGTGGAAGTGGCTTTAGCTTCTTAGTGCTGTGCTTTAACCCACTATGCCATCAGGGAGGGCCCACTTTTATCAAGATTTTATAGTTTTCTTTGTATAGGTTCACCACCTCTTTTGTTAGGTTTATTCCCAAGTATTTTAAATTTTTTTGTTGTTGTTTCTATTGTAAAGCAGATTTTTTATTTCTACTTCTTCTGATTGGTTGTTTGTATATATTAAGGCTACTGACTTTTGTATGTTGATTTTATAATCTGAAACCTTGATAAAGTGGTTAATTGTTTTGATTAGTTTTTCTAGAGTTCTTAGGATTTTCCATGCATATTATCATATCATCTGCAAATGAAGACAGTTTTTCTCCTTCTTTCCCTATTTGGAGTCCTTGTATGTCTGTTTCCTGTTGTATTGCTCTGGCTAGGATTGAGCACTATATCATGTGGTTTTCATGAGCTAAGTATTGATGAGTTTTATTTTAAAATTTATTTTATTTTTCTACTTGCCTAGCAAATGCCAATTATATAATCTAATGTTATTAGTCATCATGTCTTAAGAGTCTCAGAGTTTATTCACCTTATTTCTTCCCTTTTACTGACATTTTTCTACTCCTCCCAAACCCCAGCAACTGCTTTTCTATCGTTTCTGTGTTTGACTTTGTCTTTTTCAGATTCCACATATAAATGATACCATGCACTCTTTGTGTGTATTGTTTATTCCATTTAGCATAATGCCCTCAAGGCCCACACATGTTGCTACAAATAGCAAGACTTCCTTCCTCTTTAAGGCTAAACAGTATTTCACAGTGTATATACACAATATCTTCACATCCATTTATCCATTGATGAGCATTTATGCTGGTTCCATACCCTAGCTATTATGAATAATGCTGCAATGAACATGAGGGTGCAGATCTCTCTTTGATATTTTATTTTCATTTCCTTTGGATGTATACCCAGAACTGTCATTGCTAAGACATATGGCAGTTAATTTTTTTATTTTTTGAGGAGCTTAATACTATTTTCCCTAGCAGCTATACTAATTTACATCCCACCAACAGTGCACAAGGGTTCCCCTTTTTCTACACCAGTACCAGTTATCTGTTGCTTACCTTTTTGACAATAGTCATTCTATCTAGATGTGAGGTTATATCTCACTGTGGTTTTGATTTGCATAACTGTGATGATTAGTGATGCTGAACATTTTTCATATACTCAATAGGCATTTGTATGTCTTCTTCAGGAAACTAACTACTCAATTCCTCTGCACGTTTTTTTTTTCATTTATTGACATCAAAAAGATGAAATTAAAAATAATTCAAATTGGAAAAGGTATTTTAAAACCAGAGCTTGCTAATGGAGTATGTGGTAAAAACTAATCACTATTTTTTACACCATTGTTGTACTTTTTTAAAAGTAATTTCTTGCTCCAATTTAATTGAAAATTAACTTTTTATTTATTTTAATTAATTAAATTAAATTAAGACCAATAGTCACAGCTTGTACAATATTTTACATCATTTTGTTCCTTTTTCCATCTCAGTTGTAATCCCCGGGGACTTCCATTACCAATTTACCCTTTTGCCAT
>NW_004567107.1:67015426-67023017 GCF_000260355.1 Condylura cristata | reverse complement strand
AAAAAAAAAAAATCCATTGCCTAGATGGATGTCAAGCAGCTAACCCTATCTTCATTCAGAATTTCTATAGCTTAAGATCTTAGATTCAAGTACCAAATCCATTCTGAGTTGATTTTTGTGTATGGTTTAAGATAGTTCAGTTTCTTTATTTTGAACTTGCCCAATTTTCACATTATTGAAAAGACTATCTTTTCTCTACTCTATATTCTTGCCACTTTTGGCAAAAACTGACCTACTGGGTTCATTTCTGGGCCTGTTATTCTGTTCTATATAAATCTATTTGTCTATTTTTATGCCAACATCATACAGTTTTGGTTACGATAGCTTTGTAGTACGGTTTAAAGTCTGAAGTGCCTATCCTTTAATTTTCTGACTTGCATGCTTTCCAAAAATGTGTTCTTCATATTAAGAAATACATTTATAAAAACTGAATCAATTAGAGCAAATAAATCAAGAAAGACCACTACCCATTTTTAAAATAAGGGTACCCACAATTAGGTATTTCACCAACAGTGAATATATTTAAAGTTGTTTTGCCTGATTCTCAAGTCTGAAACAGAATCAAAGTTAAGATGTCTTACCAATTACTCAAAATAAATTCAGTAAAAGGAACACTTAATCGAGTATTTACAAGGAGATCAACATGTGTTAGTAGCATTGGGAGACCCAAAGAAATGTCCAACATGGTACCATGGATATCAGGGGCAAGGACTGGGATGGAAAATTTTATAACATTTTAAAACATTTCACGCAAGTCATCTCATTTTGGCCATACATAGGGCATATAGTAAAGTGCGTTAGTGAGAATGAGGCCCTTGTGTTCAATACATATTTTTCCCAAGAACTGAAAGCAGTTTGCAAAATTGAAAAGAAAAAAAGTCATAAAATTGAGATGACTCCCACAGGATTACAGTGGGGGCCAAAACTGCCAAGGAAAAACACATTAAAAACTACACACTATACAAATAGTGCTTAAATAGGTTTTAAGGAGGGACATGGAACTGGTAACTGCTATAAGAAAGAAAATGAATGGACATGATGGGTTAATCAAGTATTAAGTGTTCTGACATAAAAACATTCTCTGATCATGAAAAGGTTTCTCACAGGGTCCACAGGCGGCAGGATGCCTCAAGTATTTCAGATTTTATTCCTCTAGGAATCTATTTCTGCTCCCCTTGCTAGCATAAGAGAAAAGCACATTCTAGGCTGGTGCAGCCTTTGCTCTTTCAGATGTCTTTCCACCCAGGCTGCTGGAACACATGGGCCACTTTTCCCCCACCTTTCCCACTCCTCAAATGTTCTGGAAGGAAGCCAAAGAGGTGGAAGCAGAACTGCAAGGCAACAGCAGAAGCACTCAGACCTTAGGATGTGCAAAAAACAGAGGTCTCCTGGAAAAGCCAAGCTTGGCTGGAAATGGGGCTTCAGTTTCACTTACTTATAAACACATATTTACAATCTAGACACTTAGGCACAGATACTACTATGGCATATTAATTTTACAATATAGTCCTGGTATCTCTGAGGGGCTAGCTGGAGTTGTCCCTGAGTCTACTTGCTACAGATTCCACTAATTTCTGGCCAATTTCCTCCTTTACTGTATATATAGGCATGCACATCTATGAGACAGGATGGATGCAAAAGAAACTGCACATCAGGAGGACAAGTTGCCCCAGGTCCTACATGAACAAGTGGACTAATTCAAGAAGTGGTGAGTCCTAAGCAGTCTGGCCCACCACACTGACTGTGGAGGCATCATGTTAGGCAAAAACTGTTAGATCCTGACGAATTATCTCACAGCCTCCTGGAGGGTGAAGGCAGAGAGCCTGTGTGCAAGTTGGATACTATCTTGTCTGCATGTGGTCAGCATAGCCCAGCCCAGAACAAACTCTGAGCTTGCTCTGCTCACCTCTATCTCACCGGTGGACTTAACTTTTTAAATGCCTAACTCTATTCCAGAAGCCTTTCCCAGATTAGCTCCTTCCTGCATTAGCTTGGTTCAACTACACCTAGTGTTTCCAGTTAATTATTCCTCTAGAAGGCAAATGACCCACTCTTTCCGGTCAGGATCTGTACCAACACATGCAATGCAATGTTGCAATGAATATGTGCATACTTAATGTTTTTAAACCCAGCTTTATGTGATTATCTTCCTGTTTGCTTCCATCTCTTCTTAACACATCCTTTTTCTCTATTCAGAGAATAAAAATATTTATTCCACACTCTGGAATATAACTAGCCAATAGTGGATATAATAGTTTAACTGTACTAATATCTGCAATTAATCCTGAAATGCATCAAAAGTAAGACAGATTAATGGATTGATAGATGGAGCTGACTGAGAAAATGTCGGCAATGGAGGGATGCAGAGAGTATAAATACTGATGTTCAGTTCTATCAAGTACTCTGCATATTTGAAAATTTACATAATTATGTTGCAAGAAAAAAAGACAATGGAAAAGAAGGGATGAGGCTTTTTATTACCTTTTATAGCAATCTTTTATTGTCTGGCATTTTCAAAGGTATATGACAAAATGCTTTCAAAATAAAAGTACTATAATATAAATGGAATTTATTTAATATAAGTTAGATTTAGAATTTAAAACCACGGAGAACAAATGTCACGGGTAGACTAAATGCCATGATATAAACCAGGAATTGGCCAAGTTTTTCTGTTAATATTTTTACTCTGGAGGACTAGAAGACTCTGTCCCAATTATTCAATACTGGGGCACCTGAAAGTAAATATAGTACAAATATAAAATAATAGGTGGTGTTGTGTCTCAATAAAACTTTATAGCTACTGATATTTGAATCTCATATAATTTTCCCCTGCCACAAACTATTTTCTTTTGATTTTTCAATCATTTAAAAAATGAGACAACTATTCTTAACATGTGAGAAATATAAAAAAGGCAGTGAGTTATGCCAGGCATGGAGTCCTATTCTGTAATCACTGGACTCTGGGCCTGTCTGGCACAGATGTAACCACAGTACACATGCTTACAAAGGGGAGGTGATCAAAGGGTGTCACTAATCCAAATTTGGCCAGCATGAGAGCAAACCCACCCTAGCTCCAAAGCCTCTATAGGAACCTGTTTTTTTCTTTTCTTTTTCTTTTGAGCAAATTTATTTTATTTCATTTCTTGTTTTACATTCTTCATTTTCTGCTCATCTTAGTTGTAATCCCCATGGACTCTCCACCACCAATTCACCCGTACGCCATCACGATAGTCCCATACATTCTTCCTACCCCTCCCCAGTTTTGATCCTATTCTCCTCTACATCCCCGGAAAATATCTCTGGTTTATAGTTGTTCATTGTTTTTCATTTTTTATTTATTCCAATTTTTTTTTCCTGGTTCCTTATGTTCCTGCTATAAGTGAAACCATCTGATATTTTTCTTTTCTTTCTGGCTTATTTCACTAGGCATGATCCCCTCCAGCTCCATCCATGTTGCTGCAAAAGGCAACATGTTTTTGATTGCTGAGTAATATTCCACTGTGTGTATGTGCCACATCTTTTTAATCCATTCATCTATTTTGGGGCATTTGGGTTGATTCCACGTCTTCCTTATTGTAAACAGAGCAGCAATAAACATGGGGGTGCAGTTGTCCTTTTGATTCAATGTTTTTTGTGTCCTTTGGGTAGATACCTAGGAGTGGGATTGCTAGGTCATATGGAAGCTCCATTTTTAGCAGTCTGAGACACCTCCAAACAGCTTTCCATAGTGATTATACCATTTTGCATTCCCACCAGCAGTGTAGGAGAATTGCTTTTTCTCAACATCCTTGCCTACATTTCTTGTTGATAGTTGTTCTAATATGTGCCATTCCCACTGGTGTGAGGTGGTATCTCATTGTGGTTTTAATTTACATCTCCCTTATTACAAGTGATGTTGAACAATTTTTCATATGCCTGTTGGCCATCTGCATTTCCTTGTTGGAGAAGTGTCTCTTTAGCTCTTCTGCCCATTTTTTTTGATGTGCTTGTTTATTTTTGTTAAGTTTCATCAGCTCTTTGTATTATCTTTGTGATCAGTCCTTTGTCCTTTAGTATTGTGTGCAAAAATTTTCTCCAAATCAGTGAGGTGTCTCTTTGTTTTGTGTAGTGTCTCTTTTGCTGTCCAGAAGCTCTTTAACTTGATGTAGTCCCAGCTGTTTATCCTTTCCTTCACTATCCTTGCTTTGGACGGTGAACCTTTAAAGATGTTACTGAGGTCTATGTTGTGTAGTGCTTTGCCCACCTTGTCTTCTAGATCTTTATGGTTTCAGGTTTTATATCTATTTCTTTAATCCATTTTGAGTTGGTTTTTGTGCATGGTGTGAGGTAGTGGTTGAGTGTGACCAGATATGGGCAGTAACACAACTGCTACCTATGTGACCATATATGGGCACTAGCACATACATCCAGGTATACAGCACCACATCAGCTTTCTAGAATCTGAACCTAAAGCATATATAAGAGACACTTTCTGATGGAGGAAGGAATGCAAGGGAGGCATCACAAGACTGAGTCTCACAAAGGGGACAGATAGAAGGGGCCAGTGCAGCAACGACACAACCATAACATCAAGGTCCTCAGGCACCAAAGCCCAATGCCGGATGCCTGGATGCCTCCAAGAGGTCCCAGCAGATAACAGACCGTAGGGAGCTGTGTGCCTGAAGCTCAGACCCAAAAGGTAAAAGATAAGGACATGGAGACAAAGCTCATCAGGAAATCTCCATTCCTCTCAAGTTCTACCTAGGCTCACAAGGAGTGAGCCCCTCCCTAGGAGAAACTGCCTATATCAGGGCAGTCTCTCCACCAGCACGAGACAGCTCTTCCACTGCCCATCTGTGACTATGCAGGTGCCACCCACTGTCTCCCTCTGCGGGCAGCAGCCTCCTTGCCTGCCTGTGACCATGCTGGGACTTCTCTGCATTGACCTCCCTCAGAGAAGGCGACTCTCTCCTTAGGCAGTCTGCCTGCAACTATGCAGGTCTCTCCCTCTGCAAATCTGTCCCTTTTGGGGCAGCTCTTCCTGCCCACTTGCACCTATGCAAATGTCTTTTCCTCTCCTGTCTCTTTCTAATAAACTTCCTCTTTAAATATAACTGAGTCTCTGTCTCATGAAGAATCTCACCGTGTGCTGCTGAAAGGGGAGCTCTGGTGAAACCTTTCCCAGAGTGAACCCAAGAACCCCATCTCAAAAGATGACATCACTTTCCCCTACAGCACTCCCAGAAGCTGCAGACCCCATCTTAGGGAGCTCCATCTCAGCTTCTGCCCAGGAACAATAAACTCTACTGATTCAGCCTTTCTGCCTCCCATCTTTCTTCTTTGTAGCCAGTCACAGAAATCAGGACAAAACAGTAGTAATCTAACTTCATGTTTTTGCATGTAGCAGCCCAGTTTTCCTAGCACCATTTGTTGAACAAACTTTCTGTGTTCCTTTGTCAAAGACTAGCTCTCTATAAACCTGTGGTTTACATCTGGGTTTTCTATTTGAATAGGAACACGTTTCTATTAATAATGTGCTTCCCAAAAGGATAACCAAGTGCCAGCCTGAACATTCTTTTTTTTGTTAAGAGATATTTATTCATAGAAGAACTGGGTTGTAGGCCAGAGGTGCCAGGGTGGGGAAGGGATGGTGAGAGGATTCACCAGAAACAGTGGAGAGCAGAACAGGCTGACTGACTGAAATACACCGCTGAGGGAAGCAGAGGGATAGAGAGGAGAGGACTGTTGAGCCAGTGTGGGTCAGCTCCATGGCCAGGGATCAATCTCAGACCAGAGCAGTGATAGCCTAAGCCACCAAAAAGCCCTCGGGCCTGAACATTCTCAAAGTTACCTATCATCACAGGAAAACTAAGGTCCTAGGATGTGGCACACAAGAATCCTGAATAAATAAGGGTTCCCAAGGATTTCTACAGACTGATAATGCAACTGGGTAGTCCTCAGGAAAAGGGGAAGTTCCAGGTTCCCGGCCCCACCCAGAAGGAGGGTGGAGCTGAGCAGAGTAAAGGAAAGAAGAGAAGGAATCTGAAGAAGAAGGAAGCAGGATGGAGAGCCAGAAGGAAACCTGAGGAAGCCACTTGGAGCAGCAAGCATGTGATGAAGAAACCGTGCTTGTTTCTTGGCTCTGGGTTGGTTGAAAGAGATGTGAGTGAGAGACCCGTGGGGAGGTTCACTATGGCCATGTTTATATTGATTTTTATTTTGCTCTTTTCCTCCCAGACTTGTCTGGCTATTTCTGACCCTTTTCTATGGGTCCCGGCCAGAAGGTGCTTTATTAGGCTTGTGGTGGGCTTTCAGACCTTGCTTTGGCCCAACCCCTTTTGGGTAGACTTTTGCACATGAGGGGATGGGTAACTAAAGGCATGTGACTTAGAAATTACATTCTTTGTCTTCTGTATTGTATATACTCACTATATTAATAAAGTTCCTTTTCATTAAAGTCTTATATGTTTTGTCTTGATGCAGTAAATGGCAGAACCTATTTAGAGCAGGCAAGTTTGGGGGTTCAGTGGTGCCCCTCACTCCCTGCCCTGTAACAATACAAATCTCTCAGATGCCACTCTTTTCCCACATTCCAATATTCACCAACATTCTGTGACCTATCTTGCATGCCACACAGGCAACTAGCTTTTCAATAATGTACAATATTTTATCCCCTGTATGAAATCCTGACATGAATTCCCTGCCCACTTCTAAGGGGGGGGGGAGGTATTGTTTCTTAGTATTAAATTGAAATGGTGCCTTCTTGCCTCTATCTCACTCCCAGCCACAGCTTAGCAAAAAAAAGAGAAAAAAAAAAAGAACCAAACCACCCACCATGTTCAGTCGTCAGATAGTTTTATCTCATGCCACTCATTTGGTTATTCTGTTTTCCCCAAAGTAATGCATGCCCAGTGAAGAAAATGCAGAAAAGTCCAAAGGAAAAAAACCAGGTCAAGTCTCAAAGATAGTTTCTTTTTTGACTGAGCAGGTCAGGGGTGGAGACAGGAGTAATGAACTCCAGCCAGCTCCTGACAGCAGGAGCTGGGCACAGCCCTCAACTCAGAAGGGGGCCTGCTTAGGGGCAGCTCTTGAACAAGTCACAATACCCGAGAAATGGAAATGAAAAGCACAGCAATCAGACCATTTCCCCCTAAATCTGCTTTTTAACAAAGGTCTCTCCGGATCTCTTCTTTCTTCCCTCCCCACCCCTTCCTGTAAATATTACAATGCCTCTCTCCTCCACCAAAGGAGGGGGGGCCCTACCCTCCCATTGGAAGAGTGGGTTGCATAGATACTTTAAAATATATCCATGTATCTACTTCACTTCCAAAGGGTAAGCATTTCTTAAATACCTCAGTCTCTATTTTTAAAAGGTCTGATACTAATCCCTGGCTCAAGCTGCTCTTTGCCCCTAGAGACGGAAATGACTTAAAAATCGCCTTTGAAGGGGAGACTTATATGAATATGGAGAGGTCATCTATCCCTGTAGCCCCAAAGCCTACCTTTGTTCCAGAGATAGTGACCTTCAAAAGGGTCTTTTGGGGATTTCTCTGCCTGTCCAATCCCCTCTGTCACAGAGGCTCCCCTCTGTGATCCTTTCCATGTAGCACCC
>NW_004567107.1:67011368-67014641 GCF_000260355.1 Condylura cristata | reverse complement strand
GTTTTAGGGGTGCCCCTCTCCCCCTGTCCTGGAACAGATTTGCTGTCCTGTAGCAAAATTAGTAATCCTCAGGGGAAATTCAGAACACAGATGAACTTTTCATCTATTATTAAAACTAAATGTACACACAGCTGTGCATTAACTTTCTCTTCTAATTTCATAAGGTTTCCAAAAAAATAAATCTACTTTTCTGACCCTTGGAGAGATTGAGGTTTTTAATATGCTTAATATAAACTGTGTATACAAACTTGAATTCAACTGGTAAACTGAAAAACAACCATCCTAAAGGACTACATGCAGGAACAGACGATAGAACCTGTGTCCACAGTAATGCAATGTCTTTGAGGTTAATATTAAGTTACAAGAGCTCTCACTACCTCCTCCAGACTTCAGACAATTGCATAAAAATGACACTCAGCTTTCAGTTCATTTCTCACATTCTGGAAAAATGCTTTGTTGCTGTGGTATAAGTTTTGTTGTTGAATGGGATAAGAACATGAGGAACCACACAGGTTCTTAGTGAGAAAAAGAGGAGGGACGATTAGGCTGTTTTTAAGCCTAACTACTAGATGGTAGCGAAGGAGGAAGGAATGCAGGGAGGCATCAGAAGACTGAGTTGCACAAAGGGGACAAGAAGAAGAGGCTAGAGCAGCAACTGACACAGCAACTGACACAGCCATAACATCAAGGTCCTCAGGCACCAAAGCCAGGATGCCTTGCGCCCAGGTGAAGACAAGGACATGGAGATGGAGATGAAGCTCACTAGGGCATTTCCGTCCTCTCAGATTCTATTCAACTATTCAAAGCCAACAAACCTAGGCTAGTTAGGAGTGAGCCCATACCAAAGAGAAGCTGCCTATAACCGGGCAGTCTCTCCACAGGCACAGGGCAGCCACCCCTCTGCCCACCTGTGCCTATGCAGGTGCTTCTTGCCACCCACTCTCTCCCTCTGCAGGGCAGCAGCTTCCTGCCTGCCCGTGACCATGCCTGGACTTCTCTGCACTGACCTCCCCCAGCGGAGGCCGCTCTCTCCTTAGGCCGTCTGCCTGCAACCATACAGGCCCCTCTCTGCAAACCTGTCCCTTTTGGGGCAGCTCCCTTTTCCTGCCCACTTGCCCCTATGCAAGTGTCTTTTCCTCACCTGTCTCTTTCTAATAAACTTCCTCTTTAAAGATAACTGAGTCTCTGTCTCAAGAAGAATCTCGCCGTGTGCTGAAGAAAGGGGAGCTCTGGTGAAACCTTTCCCAGAGTGAACCCAGGACCCCGACATCAGTAGTGGAGAGAAGGGAAGGCTTAAAAATTAACAACAGCACTCCAGTAAGAAATTACGCTGCAAAGGATAACATTTTTTAGGACACCTTTGTAGTAATCATGAAAACAACATTTTTCTGAGCAGCTTGTTGTAGCATTTAACATATTCTCAAACTGTAATTGTTGCTGTAAATATACTGACTGAAATAACTCACCTCCCTTCAGGTGATCTCTGAAAACGGTGGGCTACTCACTGGACCCAGAAAGTCTGATAAAGCCATGCAAATCAGTAAGTTCCGATCTTTATGTTCATTTTAAGAATACAGGAGTAAACACCTAGTCCATGGAGGGTGTGCATCTCTGAAAGCCGCCCAGTATCTGCAGGATGTTACTCTGCAGGTGCAGCAGGAACCTTCTGTTCTTACAGTGGTGGAGCTGGTAGGTGTGCCCAAGCCCAGCAGGGGGCTGGATGCAGTGTCCCAAAGGAGAGCTGGATTTTGCTGCACATGCTTAAAAATGCAGAAAGTAATGCCAAAATTAAGGATTTAAATGTTGAGTTCGCTGGTACTGAGCACATACAGGTGAACAAAGGGACCAAGATGTGTGGTAGAACTTACAGAGCTCATGGTCCTCATGGTGAGATTAACTCCTACCTGAGCTCTCCCCGCCTCATGGAAATGATCCACTCTGAAAGAGAGTAGATTGTTCTTAAACCTAAAGAGAAAACTGCACAGAAGAAAAAGATATCTCAGAAGAAACTGAAGCAGCACATACTTATGGCCAGAGAATAAGTTAAACATAAGTTAGAAAAAAAGAAGAAACCACATATACAGGTCTCTGAGGAAGCTCTTTTTATTTTGCAGGTGAGGAAATAGGGGTTCTGGGGAATTAGGGAAGTACCAGATACTCTGAACAGCAAGTATTCATATCAAACCCCAATTTAACAGACCAGAAGGGATAAGGAGATGAGCGCTGGGCACAAAAGAGCAGCTATGACCAATTCTCAGGAAGGGGCAAGTGACCAGGAATTCTCTTCTTGGGCTTTGCAGGGCCCATCTGAACCCCAAGAAGCTGGCACTGCTTTGCTGTAGGCAGCCTCAATGCAGCCAGTTTTCCTTGTTGGAGAAAGGTTGCAGACTACTTGCTATTAAAATTCTGCCTCCTCACATGAAACCTGGGCCTTTCCTCTACCTTCACCAAGAAATGAAAATCTGAAGCTATGCTACACATCTCCCCATGCATGCATAACTTTACTGAGCATGTGGTATGTTGGGCAGTGTAAAAAATAAAACACGTGGATCTCTGTCCAAAGAGTCACAGAATAAATAATCTTAGTTTCAAAAAGATGAGATAGTAAGGTTATGTTAGCTGTAACTTAGAAAATCCTAAGCAATATGAGAAAGCAAGCAGAAAATGTACCACAGCCTGTGTGGAGAGGCAGTAACAGCACAAGGCAGTCAGGTCCAGTTTCACCAGAAAGTTGCAGGCTGGAACAGCATGGACCCTAGGAAAAAGGGGAGGTTCCAGGTTCCCCATCCTACCCAAAAGAGGGTGGAGCTGAGCAGAAAAATGAAGAATCTGGAGAAAAGACTGAAGAGGAAAGAAGCAGAATAGGGAGCCAGAAGGAGACCTGGGAGGCACATGGAGCAGAGACACATGTGAAGAAATTACACTTGCAACTTCTTGGTCCTGGACTGGTTGACACAGATGTGGGTGAGAGACTGATGGGAAGGTTGACTATGGCAGTATTTATCTTGATTTTGGCTTTTCTCTTCCTCCCAGACTTGTCTGGCCATTTTTGACCATTTTCTATGGGTCCTGGCCAGAAGGTGTTTTCAGTCCTTGCTATGGGCCAATCCCTTTTGGGTGGACTTTTACCTACAAGGGGATGGGTAACTTAGGGTGTTTGATTTAGAAACTGTATTGTCTTTTCTGTGTTGCATACTAATTATATTAAAATTCCTTTCCATTAAAAATCTTATGTGTCTTATCTTGATGCAGTGGCTGGCAGAAACTGTAGGG
>NW_004567107.1:66991731-67010638 GCF_000260355.1 Condylura cristata | reverse complement strand
AAGCACTTAGGCAATCTGAAGTTATTCGATGTCTGGATTAATACAGGTAAGTGTTCAAAGTGTGGACATTAGTCTTCATCTACACACTGATATTCTCGTCAGCATTCTCTGTACGAATGAGAGTTACGTGCATGCATGGAATTTAAAACTACCTACAAATATGTATGTATATGAGCTAACTAGGGTGCATATGTACAATGAGGATACTTTTGAAATTTATCTTTCCATTTTTAAGTAATCAGAATACAAAAGTCAGGAATGATTAATGATTTCTGCATTCCAATAAGTAAAGGATAATTTGCAGGTAAATTAGCCAGAAGATCCCTTTCCTGTTCTAGGAAACTCACCTGATTAAACATGAGTACTTCAAAGGAGAACTATTTAAATGCCACTCATAAGTAAAGGAGAATGTGGAATAACTTCCTGAGGGAAATACCAACAACTTCAGCCAGTAACAGCTCAAAAAGAAACTGTTTTCTTTTGACCATTTCCAACATTAAGTTTGTGTTCTGATATATTATTAATGGAAGGTAACATTGCAAACATTTAGAGACTTTTTTTTTTTTCATTTAGAGACTTTTAAAAAGACTTAGGATGGTATGCCAGATCATCTGTGTCAATAGGCTTGGATTCATAAGGCATGGGTGTAATTTACCAGCTCAAACTCGGAAACTAGCTCCATCTGCACTTTGTTGGGGCTGGCTCAGCCGGCCCAGGTTTGTCCCTCAAAAGAGTACTATCACTGCTCCCCCCGACCCCCCATGCTTGGGGGAGCAATGACAGCATGAGCGTTCCCATATCTAGTTCTTGTTTTCTAGACCTGCAGTTTCCTCTCCAAGCTCCTCATTGAAAAGAAACTGGAGAACAGGGATCTATCTATCTGCCCAAGGAGACATAACCCTAAGAAGACACAGCTAAAGTAAAAAACAAAGCATCCTCAATGCCATTCCTTTTTTTTTTCCAGTCACTGGGAGAGCAACTCCTTAAAAGGCAGAGGTTATCTGAAATGACAGAACCTGTCAGTGAAGCATGCAAACACCAGTTCTCCTCACTGGCTATAAAGCTAAACACCAGGATATGCTCTCATGAAATGTGTACGGATTTCTGTTTCCATCAGCTACACTCTGAGTATACACTTTCACAACCTGCCCAAGGCTGGCATGATAGATCAACTCCTTCCATCCCCCGCCTCCTTGGCTCCACTGCTAAGTCTTCCCCTGTTGGGGGAGGGAGGGTCGGGGGTGTGTGAATGTGTCAAACATCCTTCAGTAGTCTTTGAAGTAGGAAACAGCATATGGAGATGGTTTAGCTTGGCTACCAAGTTTTCAGAAAAAATGCTTCTATAACATTTCTAATTGGATTCAACATCAAAGAAGACATGCCATTCACAAGAGACAGCAGCAAAGGGTAATTAAAGGAGGCTAAGTGGTAAGATGTCAAGAAGACTTGGGCATAGCAGTAGCTGCACCCTGCCTCACCATAATCCTAAAGGACCAGTCAGTGCACAATAATACAGGGTGACTTGGAGGATGCCACCCAAAATGCTTTTCCTCAAGAGATAACAAATAGATTTGGCTTCACACTGATTTGCTACAAAGTTCCCCACCCACCAGGAGCAGTCAAAATATTAATGATATATTAGAAAATTCCGAATGTCCTTCAGTTGGTGAATGAAAAAAAATGGAACATGTTTACACAACAGAATACTACATAGCTATAAAACAGGATAAACTGACATAGCAACAGCATGAATGAATCACAGGTACAGTAAACTGGCCAAATTTCAAAGGTACACATGTATCATTCCATTTCTGAGCCACTCTCTAAAAGCAGGGGACAGAAAATTCATCAGTCATTGCCAGATGCTAGGAGTGGCGTGTTAATGATAAGGGGCATAGGGAAATGTGGGAGCTTGTGGAATTACTGTATAACTTGATTGCAGTGGTAGTTATATGACAATATGTTATTTTCTAGAAGTCATGCAGACTCTACTGATAAATCTCTTTTCTAAGTATACCTAGGAAAAACAAAATTTGCTCACAGGAAATTTCACCAGCTGTAAAGAACATGGAGTACTCAGGCTCTTTTTAGCCTCGCTTTCTTCCCAAGCTCATTACCCACATGTTAGATAAGGTGTGACTGCAAAAGGCATTTGGGAGCACGAGCACAGGGCACACACACCTATGATTACAGACACCTGGGAACAGACGCCAGAGAGCACAGGGTGTACGCATGTGTAAATACAGACACCTAGACCAAGAAGTAGGTAACAACAGGGAGATTCAAGGTGGTTTGAGGCTCAGCTTCTGCCTACTTGTCTTCCTGCCTGCTGCTCTGCCTCAGTCAGCCCCCATTCAGCATAAAAGGCATGTGAGAGATATCAAAGGCTCCAAAATTCTTTTTACATCTGCCCAAATCAACAATGAATCTGCCCAGCCTGGAATGGTTGTGCAATATCAGTTGACAGGCAGAGATTGGAAACTGACCCATGGGTACTCCACAATGAGGTTGGGGTTAGCTCTCATGAGTGAACAGCAAGAGGGGAGAGAAGCTGCAGCCAGGCTGATAGCTGTACCAGTCAACTGAATAAGCCAGGGACTAGACTCAAAAGTCAGCACATGGACAAGGTGTGCTAAATCTTTCCAATGAAAGTGGAATCCAGACTTACATGCACATGGGTGCTTGAATGGTTAGTAAACTCACAGAGAATCTGGCGACCAGCAGTGTGGGATGGTGCCTCTCCATTCCTGCTAGGAGACCTGAGAGACACCTGCTAAATGCTATGGAGAGGAGCAGAAAGGAGGCAGGGTCTGTGAAGAGGCGAACAGGGTTTCTTCTGGAGAAATGGGAGAAGAGGCAATGGGAATGGCCCTGCTCCCCACTAAGACTGAAACTGAGTCTTTGGACTCCCCTGTCCCTGCCTCACCTAAGCCAAGATAAACAAGACAACAAACAAAACTGAAGACAGACTGCTTCAATCAGAAAAACAGCACATAAGGCAACAAATGTGATTAGGAAAAGCTAAAAAATAAAAGTCAAGAAACCTATATAAAGGGTACAGAATTTGAAGATCTAGCAAAGATTATACAGTAACATAAAGAAGCTCAAGGAAGTCTTAAAAAAACAGCCAAATATAGACAGGCAGTTTCAGAAGGTAAGAAAAAAAAGATTCAAGAATAAAAACAGATCTTCACTAAAGAGATTGAAGATATTTAACAAAAACAAACAAAAGAAACAACCCCTATTCGGTCCCCACCCCACACTAAATGATTAGACTATGGAAAGTACGTTTTGCACTTAACCTAGCAGAAGATGGACTGGTGGAACTTGAAAACACATATGTACAAATGATGTTAAGTAGAAGAGGAGAGAGAAAAATAAAATTTAGTAAAAATGAAGACACTGCAAGGAATATCAGATTCCATTAGAAAAGACAATGTAAGGATAATGAGCATTCTTGAAACTGAAGAAAGAGAGAAGAGGAGACAACATTTAAAGAAACAGTTGAGTACTTCCAAAAGCTAAGGAAAGAACTGAACTTGATGTCCCGGAAGCCTAAAGGACACCCAAGTTTCTAAATGCAAAACAATCTTTATCGAGACACATCATTATTAAATTAAGAATGAACAATAGAAAAAAAAATACTAAAGATGGCTAGAGGTAAAAAAGAACATAAACACAAGGCATCTTGATGAGACTGTCATCAGATTCCGGAGAAGATAAACTCAATGCTAGAAGAGAGAAGAAAGACATATTTACAATCCCAAAAGACAAAACTTCCAGCCAAGTATACTCTATTCTGAAAATTATCATTCAAACATGATGGGGAACTAAAGGATTTTCCAAACAAGGATAACCTGCCCTGCAAAAAAAAATGCTGAAAGGCAGTCTACTACATAAAAAGAATAACACAGAAAACAAAAACAAGGTGACAAATAGTAAATACATTATCAGAAGTATAAAGAAGAATATGAGAACATAACTTTGAAGGGAATGAAGTATAGACTGTATATATTCAAGTGATACTGTCCATGCCAAACGGCAGAATGGCAGTAAGTAAGCCTCATATCAATAATTGCCATAAATGTGAATGGTTTGAACTACCAATTAAAAGACACAGAATGACAGGCTGAACTGAAAACAACTTAAAACTACTGACTGACATTATACATGCAAGTATCTCACTTCAGATATAAAGTAAAACATAGACTTAAAGTGCAAGGAGGCTGGCCAAAACATTACAATGGAATATCCTTGCATCTTAAATCTGATATATTAGTATTTCAGCCAAAAATTACTATCACTGACAAGATGGGCACTGTATAGTGCTCAAGGGAAACATTCCTCAAGAAGATAAACCTGTCATCAATATTTGAACATACTTCACAGATGCCACAAAATTTACAGAATAACTATTAACAGACCTAGAGCAACACACTGAGAGTAACACACTGAGAGAAGGGGATTTTCAGCTCACCACTTACATTAATGACGAGGTCACCAGAAGGAAAGTAAACAAGGAATAATGGCTTAAATGCAATAATGAATTGGATCAACTTATAGACATTCACAGGCCATTCCATAGCAAGAGAAATGAATATGCCTTCTTTTTGAGTATACATGGGACATTCTTAAGGATAGATTACATGCTGGTACTCAAAACAGGTCTCAAAAATACATGAAAATATAAGTTACATTAAGCATCTTTTCTTGTTACAGTTATGTAAGGCTAGAATCTACCATAAAGAGAAACCTGGAAAAAAGCCAAACATCTGAAAAAGACACCAAATTAAAAGGGCTTGCTACTAAGAAAGAGAGAGCGATGAGAGCAAAAGCCAAAGGATATTTATTTATTATGCTCTCGGGCAATACCCACACCCTGTGTATGGCAGGTATTGCAATGGTACTGGCGAGAAGCAGGCTCTTTATACAGTTATGCGGTGGACCCCCTTAGTGGGGCACTTTGCCCTCATTTGGAGTTGTTTTTCCTTGTTTTCTTGCTACTGACTATTCGTCCCTTTTTCCTGCTGTCCTCAGGTGATCCTTAGTCACTGGGCAGGTTCCAGGTCTTTAAGTTTCACCCCTGGGGTGGTCCTTAACTTCTCCCTGGGCCTAACAAAAACGTTTTTGGATAACTTCTGGGTCAGTAGAAAAAAACTTCGGAAAAAAAAATTAAGTCAGATATATGGAATGCATCAAAAGCAGTATTGACAGAAGTACTACATACAGTGTAAGCCCTTATCAATAAACAAGAATATTTTCAAATAATCTAATATTACAGCTGAGTGACTAGAAAAATGAAGAAAGAAATCAATAGAAGAAAGCAGTAGTAAGAGATCAGAAGAATATGGACTGGATACTAAAAAGACTATAGGAAAGATCAATGACACCAAGCGCTGATTCTTTGCAAAAATTAATAAAAATCGATAAATTCTTAGCTAAGCTCATTAAGAAAAAAAAGGACACCTAAATAAAAAGAAATTAAACAGGCAAAGTTATTGATAGAGGAAAAATTGCAGGGACAGGCATCACAAGATTGATTCACACAAGGCCAATGGATAGAAGGGGCTAGTGCAGCAATTGACACAGCCATAAAATCAAGGACCTCAGGCACCAAAGCCCATGTTCCATGGATGTTTGGGGTGCCTGGATGTCTGCAGGAGGTCCCAGCAGTTAACAGACTTTTGGGGGCTGTGCCTGAAGCTCAGACCCAAAAGGTAGAAGATAAGGACATGGAGACGAAGCTCATCAGGAAATCTCAGGTCCTCTCAATTTCTACATAGATATTCAAATCAGCAACACACCTAGGCTCAAGAGGAGTGAGCCCCTCCCAAAGAGAAGCTGTCTATATCAGGGCAGTCTCTCCACCAGCAGCGGCAGCCGCTCCTCTGCCCACCTGTGCCTATGCAGGTGCTTCTTGCCACTCAGAATTTCTCTCCCTCTGGAGGGCAGCAGCCTCCTGCCTGGCCCGTGACCTGTACCATGCTGGGACTTCTCTGTACTGACCTCCCTCAGAAAGGCCGCTCTCCTAAGGCCTCCTGCTTGCAACCAATGCAGGTCTCTGCAAACCTGTCCCTTTCGGGCTCTTCCAGCCTGCTTGTGCCTCTGCAAGTGTCTTTTTCTCTTCTGTCTATAAACTTACTCTTTAAACATAACTGAGTCTCTGGCTTATAGAGAATCTTGCCATGTGCTGCTGAAACCTTTCCCAGAGTGAACCCAAGGACCCCAAGCTCCAAAAGACGACATTAGTTATCACAGATATCAGAGTAAAATAAAGGGTAGTAAAACATTACTACGAACTTGTTTATGTAAATAAACTGGGCAAGCAGAAAGAAATGGACAAATTTCTATAACCATACAATCTGTAAGATTGAGCTAGGATGTAACAGGAAGACTGAACAGAGGAACTACAAGTATAGAAATCAAAAGAGTAATCAAAAGTCTCCCTAAGAACAAAAAATCTAAGACCAGATGGCTTCATGAATTAATTCTACCAAACCCTCAAAAGTAATCTAATATCTATCTTTATGAACTCTTCTATATAATTGAGGGGGGGGGAGTGAAAGCTCTCAAATATATTTTGAGGCCAATGCTACCCAGATCCATTAGCCTAATAAGAACAGCACTAAAAGAAAATGAAAGTCCAGTACCTCTGATAACAAAGATGCAAAAAATCCTCAAAAAAATCTTAGCAAACTAAATCCAGCAATGTAGTAAGAGAATCATCACTCAACTCCAGTGGGAGTCATTCCAGGGATTCAAGTGCAAATCATTCCAGAATTCAACACACCAAAGTCAATCAATCTCATTTACCATATCAAAAGAAAAAGAAAGATAAACTCACATGATCACATGACTGACAAAGGAGATTCAATACCCATTTATGAGTCAAAAGACTCAATAAAATAGGAGTAAAAGTAACATAACAAAGGCCTTATATGACAAGCTTATATGAAAAATATTTATGACATATAACAAATACAGTCAACATCATATTCGGTGGTAGTAAAACCGTCAATATTTCCTCTAGGATTAAGAACAAGACATAATATACACTTTCTCCAATATTGTTCAACATAGTATTATCAGAAGTCCTAGCCAGAGCAAGTGAGCTAGAAAACACAATAGGAATCCAAAGTAGAGTTAAACAATCATTATTTGCAGGTGATATAATATACATGAGAGTCCAAAACAACTACTGAATATGACAAATGAATACAGCAAAGTAGAAGGATATAGACATCAACTGCTTTGGTACATGGCTTTTTTGGATTTTAAGTGTATTATCCATAAAAAAAAGTTTTTATATCCTTAAAAAAAATCAACTGCATTTTTATATTCAAACAATGAATTAGAGTAAGTATAAGTTAGGAAAAACAGTCCCATTTACAATTGTGACAAAAAGAATGAAATTCTTGGTGGTAAATTTAACAAAGGTAATTTAGGACTTATCCACTGAAAACCATAAAATATAAACACCTTTGTGGAATTATTATTTTTTAATTTATTTATGCCACCTTTGTGGATTTTTTATTTATTTATTTATGCATAGAAGAAATGGGGTATAGGCCAGAGATGGGGGGGGGTGAGAGTATTTACTGGAGACAGAGTGGGGAGCAGAACAGGCAGACTGACTGAAATACACTGCTGGGGAGAGCAGCAGGCAGGGCAGGAGAGGTCTGCTGCGTCATGTGGGTGACCTCCCTGGCCAGGGATCAAACACTCACTGCAGTGGCTGCAGAGGGCTTCACAATGCTGTGCTTTAACCCATTATGCCACCAGGGAGGGCCCACCTTCATGAAATTTAAGAATAAATATTCATAAAAATGACCACCTCACCTAGAAGAACTTACTATCTCGATACAATACATATTTAAGTCCAATGATATTTTTAAAAAAGCTTAACAAATATAAAATTGTATAGAACCACTTCATGTCTACACTTCATGTATACACATGAAGTATCACATTCTCTGACTTCAAACTATACCACATAGTAGTAATAACCAAAAATGTACAACATTGGAACAAAAGCACATTATCAATGAAATATAAGAGATAAGACAGGAGTAAACTAACACAAACATGGATTTTCCTTGACAAGGAGCCAGGACCACACAATGGAGAAAGGCAGGCATATTTAACAAATGGTGCTGGGAAACATGACCAGTCACAATACACAAAAAGTGAAATCAGCTCATTACTTAATTCCACACACAAAAATTAAATAAAAATGGATGAAGATTTGATTATAAAATGTGAAACCATAAAATAAGTGAAAGAAAACTTCTGGGCATAAACTGCGGATAGGTATTTGGAGACTCAACTCCAGTGGCAAGAGCAACTGTATCAAAATAAATGGAATTTAATCAAACTGAAAGTTTTTATATTGTAAAAGAAATCACCACAGAACCAAAATATTTTCCAATTACATGTCTAAAAAGGGATTAAATTTCCCAAATATATCAAGTGTTATACAAACTCAACAACAAAAATGCAATGCCAGCAAAAAATGAGCAAAAGACCTAAACAGACATCTCTCTGAAGAAGACGTACATACAGCATACAGGCACATGAAAAATGTTCAACATCACTTAACGTAAGAGAAATACAACTCAAAATTATAGTGAGACATGGCCTCACAGAGACTGACAACAACAAATGTTGACAAGAATTACGAGTCTATAATTTGATACAGTATCTTTGAAAAACAGTATGGAGATATCTTAAAAAAAAATTGGAAATGCTGTATAATCCAGTGATACCACTGTTAGGTATTAACCAAAAACATATGAAAACAGTAATATAAAGAGGTTTGCCGGTGTATGTCACAGCAGGAGTATTCACAAAATACTTGAATGGGGCCAATTAAATGCACATTCATAGACAACTGGGTACAGAAATTGTAGACTATATATTTAATGGAATACTTTTCAGATATTAAAGGGAAGGACATAGTTACTCCTGGAATAAAATATATGCATCTTAAGGTGCATATATTGAGTGAAATAAGCAGAAAGTGAAAGATAACTATGAAATGGTTTCGCTAATTTGAAGAATATAAAAAACTAAAAAAGAAAACTGACAAAACATAACAAAAACAATACTTAAAAATTAAATACTTAGAAAAATATATTGGTTACTAAAAGGGAAAGGTGGAGGAGATAGAGGAGAGAAGGTGAAAGGACAATGTCACTGGAGCTATGGTAGAGAGTGACAAAAGCATGTGCCCATATGGAGGCATTAAGCACTACTCCCTAATTATTTAGTTCTGTTAATAATTGCTAAATCAGTCAATCAGGGGGAAAAGCTAACAATAAAAGTCTTAAAACTATACAATAAAATACGTGAATTGTGAATATATGTAAATTACCGCTAAAAAAAGGAGGCTGAAAAATAATTAGCTCCGAGAGATGTACATCTGCTGTCAGTTGGCACAACTGATTTCTCACCCCTTTGGGAGAGTAACAGGGGGCAGGTTGTTTCTCGAATATCTAGTATGTTCCAGGCATAATGAGAGGAACTGTGTGGCTAATCAAGAAGTCACAGTGAGTGCCTGGAGTGCTCACAGGGCAAAGGATGAAAACACAGAAGACTGGAAGTTCCAAACCTAGACATGGCTGTTCCAACCAGAGAACTCTAGCAGGTTTATTTTTGGGACCTAATATTTTGTCACTGATGAATTCAACTCTTTTTTTTTTTAAGAAATTAAAAGCTGTTTTTTTTTTTTTTTTAAGAGTTATGTATTTATACATAGTGAACTGGGGTACAGGCCAGAGGTGCAGGGATGGTATAAGGATTCACCAGAGACAGAGTGGGGGGCAAAACAGGCCAACTGACAAAGTACACTGCTGAGGGGAGCAGTGGGCAGGTCAGGAGAGATCTGCCATGACATGTGGCTCACCTCCAGGGTGGGGGCTTGAACTCATACTGAAGTAGCTGTGGCTGGCTTGCAGTGCTTCATCCTAACCCATTGCGCCACCAGGGAGGGCCAAATTCAACTCATTTCTGAACAGTGAAAAACAGAGATGTGGGAAGTCCTAGAACTGATCTCTACAAGTAAGAAACATTCCAATTGGTTCCACAGTCCACCCACAACCTTCCATGAGATAAAAAGGGAACCCAGGGAGACTATAAGGGGACCACTGACACTGTTTTATGTGTGAACAGTGTGGAGGTGATTTTGGCAAAGAACTCATACCTGTTCTACTTTTTAGGCATCTGAGAAAGCTGCAAGTTCAAGGTTTTAAAATTGTGCTCTCAAGTTTTCACTCCATCTCATGGAGCACAAACAAATGATGTCTATAGTGCTTGCAAACACAGATAACCAGCCTGTTGGTTGTACTACACCTCAGGACATACACAGCTACCCTGAGGTTGAGTGGAGCAATGACTCAGTACACCTTGAACACCAGCAGTCTAGCAGGGCTGAAAGGGCAGATCCAAGAAAGATGCTATGTTCTAGTATCAGGGCACCACTAGCCTCTCTGAAGCCTTTGGATAAGTAGAAACAGGTGTTTCCTCTTCTAAGCAGTGAGGGCCCCGAGTACCAGCTGGAGGTTAGCCTTGACCCTACCCTCACTAAGCCTCCTGAGAGCATCTGGCAGAGACCCAACTTTTCATCCTATAGGATGGCCTTGCCCAAGAGGCAGGACGTTCTTTTCGAGGTCCACATCCATTCTATCCAACTATCTTAAAGGGGTGCTGATATAGTGTCATACAGTAAGTTCAGAGAGTTTATTGAATGTGTAAGGTTTTATTTGAGGATAGCAAACACAAATATATGTCCGATGACCAAATACCAATGACAGGGCTCACTGCACAGGAAAAGTGCACGTGGAGTCATATCTCACTTTACAAACAAATGAGTATCAGATGGATCATAGATCTAAATATAAGTAAGAAATCATAAAGTACTAGAGGAAGTCATAAAGAACATTCAGGTTAGGAAAGATTTTTCTATGAAATAAAACCCAATGTAAAGGCAAACAATAAATTAACAAATCCAATTACCTACCCAAAAAATTGAGTCAGAATAAAGAAAAAGGTCTGGAGCCAGATGGTGAGATGGTTGCAAAACCAATGTGTACTTAATGCCACTAAATTATACGCTTTAAAAAATGGTTATAATGGCAAATTTTAAGTATATTTTGCCTCGATACAAAAAATTATGTATTCATGGGGCAAAAAAAAAACACCAGAAACAAAGTGGAAAATGTGCATACCATGCCACATACATAAAGCTACATTTTAATTCCCGTGGATCTCCTATAAAGCTGTTTTTACAAATATAAAAATGCATGCGAATTAAGTTTCACAAAGCTATTGGAAAACTGAACAAATAGTATATAAATTGAAAGGTCACAGCAAACAGTTCTGAAGTACATGAAAAGATACCTACATTCATTCATATTTAAAAGATTTATGGAACTATAGGTATCAAAGTGGCAAATTGGGGCAATTGGGAGAGATAGTAAAGAATTCAGCTGTATGAATTGTCGGTAGTTGGATTATAAACTGACTTATCTTTTAGGAAAAGTGACTTTGTAATACATACCAGAATGACAAATCCCCTTTGACCCAGCAATTCCACTTCTAGCAATTTATCCCACAGATCATTTCAACATTTATACAAGCATGTATAATAAGGAAATTGGAAAAGACACCCACAAGTCATAGACAGAGAGCTAAATAAATGATGGTAGACCCTAAGAAGAAGCGAACAGAATGGTCCTCAAGATATATGGTGAGGTTATAAAAAACATAACGTGCATAATATATCACTTCCATGAAAACATGACAATATTTTATGTCTATTGACTCTACAATATCCAGATTGTTTGTGGAAGGAACCCCAAGAATCTGAGTTCCTGGTGACTGGAAGACACCAAGAGGGACACTACTTCGGAACACCGAGTTCCATGTCAAGTGAATGTATTACTTGTTTCATTTTTGAAGCTATAAAGAATACAACTCTCGTTCTCACTGGATACTGAGGACTACAGGAAGTCACCACACTTCTGGGCAGAGGCCTTGCCTTCCTAGAAGGTGGGAATCAAAAATGGAAGAAAGGGGCACCAAAGGAGATGCTGTCCTCTCTCCTCTTCTTGGTATCACACTGCCCAGGTGCTAACATCCCACTAGATGCCGCTTCACTCCCACATGTCCTTACTGCCCTCCAAGGATCATATCCTGACAGGTATAAACTGCAGTCCCATGAAATGGCAACATGGTCCAGCTTTGAATCCTCACTCACCCTGGCCAGCAATCCTTACTGAGTCTCTGACGTCCATTCTGCACCTTCCTTGGGACTCGTGCTCAAGAGACAGACAGAGGAGCACCTGACCTGAGCCAGTGAGTAAAAATGCCTGCCCATTCATCTCAAGAGCCCCTGTTCATCTAGCAGGACTTAGACTATTTGTTAAACACAAACCCTGTTAAATAATAAAGACTACAACAATCAAGCAATCAAATCAGTCCCTGCAATGATGCCAGGAGCTAAAAAGATAATACCATTGCAATCAGCAGTGCTTGCTAAAGGTGGGTTCAGTTTAATGTATATAATTTGTATAAAGAGGAAAGAATTTAACAGATCACATGTGAGAGTTAACAACAATAAATTTATAGGGAAAGGACCTGTATTAAGATGCAGTTCCGATGGTCAAAATGTCATCAACCACAGACGAGACACAGCAAAAATCAACAAAAGCATTAGTGACACTCTGTTGTCTATGTGGATTTACACTAAAGGCATCCATATTTTGTTATTTGTAAATTGTGTTATACACCCTTTATGTCAGCACAAGTTATAATAAATGCATGTATGTGGACACACACATGTGTGTATACACACACATCTCAATACACCACTGAACTGAATCCTGCTGTGTCTGGTTTAACTTCTCTGAGGTCTGGTTTCGCAATTAAAAACAAAAACAAAAACATCACTCTGGACTCTTACACCTTCTGTTAAGGGGAAGGCAGGATCACAAAGAAACTAAAAGCTACAAAGATGAAGTTGTTAACGATACCTTCATTTTTCCCAGGCCAGAGTGGCTGATTTACCTGCTGCCAACAACTTTCCTCTTGTCCTTGGCTTTTAAACAGCTATATTTTTGCCTTAAACTTCTTCCTATGCCAGAAAGAAGTATAAGCAAAGAACACAAACTATACTAAGTCGAAAGAGCTCTGTCTCCTGCCATGCCGTCCTAGCCCTGGGCCACACCCCGGAGGTCCCTCACTTGCCTCCATGCAGAAACTGAAGGGGTACCTCAGTGCAATGCTTGCAGCGCTCCTCATCCCCAGCAGCAGAAGCCTGTTTCCCAATCAACCCATTGACTCAATTTTACTGGCCCCTCTGTTTCTTCCTTGAGGGCTTCAAGTGCTTCCCATAGAAGTAATCTTAAACATAATTAAATCCCACCCTTTCAAAACACATGATACACCTTTACATGTGAATCAACTATATCTTACTGGGGGAGAAATTACCTCTAGATTATTAATTCCCTATTGAAGTCCCAATTTTCAAGTATCATAAAAAGAGGAAGAGCAAATGCAGTAGCACCGGGAGAATGCGGACTGCAAGGTTTAACGTCAAGTTCTTTAGGCTTTCACAGTTAAACTGCAAATACCCCAGAGCAAACAGCTGCAGACAGGTTAAGTTCACAGGTTCAGTCATACGTACACCATCTTCTCTAAGAACCAGGCCAGCTGTGACTTGGGACTGATGGGTACCTGGTGCGCTACTTCCCCTTCAGTAACTGAAATGTGTCGAAATGTGTCGACCCCATTTAATTCCCAACTCTTTCCCATTAGATTCCTTCCCCACCTGTTGTGCAAGCACACACAGCATGCGCACTATTGATTCCACACTGTTGATTCAGGCAGACAGAAGAATCTTGGAGGCCTTGGTAGATTTTACAGTTGTAGCATCAGCAAGGCACTGAGCAGGTTTTCCATAATCCAGGCAGACAGTAAAGGACAGTCTAGGAGCGTTCAGTGGCTTTTTCAGGCTTTTAATGATGTCTACACCAGGTGCAGAGCAGGCAGGTCGGGGGATGGGGGCCGGCGGGTGAGGGTCTGGGAGGCCCTCTCGGCCCCTGGCAAATCTTCACTCTTCCTGGGCTCTCTGGCCTTCTCTTCATTGGCCTCTACCACACTCTGTCCCCGGGTCCCTACATACTCTCCAACTCTAGGCTCAGATGCACCCACTCACATACGCCCACACCACACTCCAGGTGTAGGTAAGACCACAGGTGTCGACCATTGATGCTAATGACTAGAGGATGGATAAAACTTCCATTTACTCTACGCAGGTCTCCAATGCCAGAGCAGGTACATAGGCACAGCCAGCAGGGAGGCTGGCGTGCAAGGAGGCAGAAGGGACCAAATCTTTTCTCTCATTCGCTGACCTCTCTCTGCCTTCTCTCTGGCGTTCTCAGTCTTGTTGTAGTTTTATGGTCTGGCCCCAAATTGGTCTTCTTTACTGTCACAGCACTCCCATCTCAGATGTGCTCCCTGGGCTCAGGTGTCCACTTGCATAGGTGTGTGTGCTCTATGTCCAAACCCCTCAGCCCCACTAGCAGCGGAAAGGCAGAAAAAAAGCCTGATATCTTCATTTGCCCCATAGAGCCACCATGCTATAAAATTTTCAGTACAACACTGAGAATAGATAATACAGTGAACGATGCCAATGGAGTCAAGGAAATCATTTCCATAATGGAAAGAGCAAAGCCATTTTATCACACCAGCTGTCAGAGACATACTGGGACCCATTCTGTGACTTTATGGGGCTGTCACCTCTCAAGTTACTCCAAGGATGAAACACGTACTGTGCATCTTAGGGAACATTTCAGTGATTACCTGTCCAACTTTAAAGCACACAGGAATGATAGCTGTAGGAATACATTTCAGAATTTTGTGACTATGACTAATTAAGAGAATTAATTGATCATCAAGCAACAGCTATTTCAGGAATATCTTCTCCTTATAAGATGCTGGGAACAAAGGGATTACGGCACCTGAAGGGGCTTCCGACCTAAGAAGTGCACGCACACGCACACACTCACACACACAGTCAGCAACACAACTGGTGGTGAATCTAAATGTTGGGTTTGCCATTATAAATTGTTCCAGGAGTTTACAAGCAAGGCACCACACTGCAGTGAAATGATCAGGAGTGAATTCCTGAGGAAAATGGAAAACCCAGTCCTCAGGATATAAGACAAGGCCCCGCATATGGACAGCATGGATTTTCTGATCACCTGCAGCAGGCGTGGGAACAGTCACAAAGCAAACCCAGCAGCATTCCACTACTCATTAGTGGACATCCCTTTCCTGCTTGGTCCCCATCTGTTGGTCTGTCTGTCCTCCTACCCCAATCTGTTCTTTACTCTTCCTTGTCGGGCCAGGAGGCTGCTCCACCCCAATTCTGCCCCATCCTGGGCCCTACAGGCAGTTAATGGGAGCCTGAAGGGCAGGGGTGAGAAGTGCCAGGGCTTCTTCCCAAAGTGGAAGTGACAGTGGCTCTGACTCTGTCCTAGCCATGGTCTCAGAACCTCAGACCACCCCATAATCTTCACCTGGACCACTGGGGCAGAACTGTCCCTACATGCACCCTGACTGACACATTTCCCTTTTCCACAGGGTCCTCCAAATCAGCCCCTTTCTCACTCTCTCCTACCAACAAGCTTCTCCAATTGACTTCTTTACAGATGCCCCTCTCCTGGAGCTGGAAGAAATGGCTGAAAGCTTTCTTCACATCTGCTATCAGGGTGCCAAGACTGTCCTTTCACCTCTAAAAATCTCTTGGACAAAGCGGTATGTGAGGCGATAACTAAGTTGTGTGGACTCCCATGTCACACGTTTATGCCACCCAGCCTGCTGGAGAAGCAAAAGCCAGGCCTCAGAGGATAAAAAGGAGTTATCTTGCTTTGACTGGAATCAGCATGAGGAAAAAACAACATAGCTATTAAACAAGTTAAAAACAGAGTCATCAAAACAGCAGCAGAATGCCACCCTTGGGAGAGAGCAGGGTTGGTGAGGTCAGGTGGAGATGGATCCGGGCTGTGACTCACAGTAGCCTGTTCAGCACAGTGAAGAAAGGCAGGAACTGCAGTGTTAGCTACGGGTGACTGTCACACCAGGGAGTGATGTGAAGACATCGTTCTAGGCCTCTAGAGCACAGAGACATAAAAAGTGCGTCAGACCTCTTACTCCCCGATGTGGAAACCTGTTCTCTTCCCCAAGGTTAGTACCTTCTTCCAAGGGCATTTTCTTCGCCCAATGTGTGTATGCAGGATCTTTTTTGCCTGTCAGTGCCTAAAGCCAATTTCCACCCCTAAGTATGTCAAGCCTACACTTCTATACTGCTCTATTGTATCCCGCTGGTTCAGGGGGTTCAGTTGTCTGAACTGGCGGGGAGGAGTGGTGCTACCTACAATGTACAGGGCATCACAAAGAATTTTATCAACCAAATAGTACTGGTGAGAGGTGAGCGGGGAGGGAGGAGGAACCAACATCAATACACTACATGAGCCATATACTGTGCTTAATCTTTTAAACTTCTTTCCCAACTCAGTCATGGAAGAATAGGCCAAACAATGAACTCGTCCACCCATAACCTCATTTCCAGACCTGGATTAACAGTTTTAGAGTCTAATGGTTACCACCAGTTTAAACATTTTTATCAAGGTCAGTGTCTTCCTGCGCCTCAATTTGCTTATTGTAAAATGTGGATTACAATACACAAATTTCTGGTTCTTAGCCTAGAATGGGTTCCCAACAAATCTTTTCCTGCTCCTTCCTTCATGTCTGATGTACAGTTTCTTCCAGAGATGTGTGGGTCTTTGTACATACACACACACACACACACACACACACACACTCCTCTACCCACCTGCTTACATTTTCATGCCCCCACAACAATATGAATGAATAAATGAATCTTCCAACTAAGAATGGCCTTTTCTTGCCTGAATTCAAAAACGTCTTTCATATTGGTTTTTCTCACTTCTTTAGGTTTTCTATTATTGTTAGTGGAATAAAGATCCTGTGTGACCAGAAACTTGTTGATAAAGGATCCTGCCCAACACCCATCATTCAGATGTCCAATCAATCCAGGATGAATTAAGAAGTGATGTCTTACACAATAAGATAGTATGTCTTACACAATAACTTTAACAGCCCATTCATGCTACCTGTTTATAATTTAATACTGGCATTCTGATATTTCATCTGAATACCCAATTACAGGCATTTTCCTTTTCAAATTTGTGGTTGCCTAACGTTACATTTATAAACTAAAGATATTCATTTGAATGGGCCTAAAAGAATAGGAAGCATCCTTTAAACTGGCCTCTCACGCAGCAGTCATGTGTTTTGAACACTCAATCCCATCCAGGGAACAAGGCTGGACATTCCAAAGTATAAGTGGGCATTTACTCACAGCAGCTGGCACAGTCTCACCACTAAGTAAAACCTAACAATTCCGCCTTTCAGTCCCCAGACTAATAGACTTGTCTTGACACAGGCAATTTTGGCATGACCAAATGCTCATTTTCAGTACATGCCAGAAATGAACAGAGACCTGGATCTGCCATTTGTCTAGTGTGCAAAGAAGGTTCCTTTTGGTGAGGAACTCAGAGTTCATACACCCATTCCAGCTCCCTTCTCCATACCGATCCATAACAAAACGTGTTTCTCTGATCAAATTGCTTGTGTCTTCTTTGGCTGCTTAATGAAGTTTTTAAATTAAAATGCCACTAGAAAAACAAATTAGACATTGTAGGAATTTAAAGTACACCATATAAAAATATGAATATCTCAGACTCCCAAAAAGGCGAGACAGACCTTCCCTGTGAGCATGTCTAAGCAGCTCTCTCAATGAGCAGCTAATCCCTGGCTGTCTTGCAGTTTTGACAGCTTGGCTTCCTTTTACTCATCTGTGCTCACCTTAATATAACACATCCCATCCATAGCACCTTTCTTTTTCCCACAGCTTCTCGCTAAATCTGAAAAATAGCATTGTTTATGCCATTTTCAACAGCCCACTTAAATTTCCAGCCAGTCTATTTTTCAGGAACGCTTAAGAATCAACCACATTATCCACTAGATATGATGCGGGAACCCACCATATAAACTGAGTTCTGGGTCTAAGCCAACCAGAGTGGAGTTAGCACACGTAAAAGACGGAGCTGATAAAAGTCAAACATGGCAGAATGAGTCCATCCTGCAGGTTGAACTAAAAAGGAGGGAAATAAAGAGAATAGAGGAAAAAGAGGAAGGAGAGAGCTGAGAATAAATCCTCACTTCCCACCTCATGCCTGCACAGGGAGGTCCAAGCTAAAACCTGAGTAGTAAAAAGAACGATCAGAAGTTTGTTCACACAGTTTCAGAATTATATTGTATATACAATGCCTCTGTCTCTACCTCTCTCTTCCTGGTCTGGGCCACAAACTTTATACACATTACATACAAGCTCACAAAACCTCACCATGTAAGTGTGACTATTATTCCCATTCTATAGACAAGAAAACTGAGCAAGTAGGACTCAAGTGCTTCTTCCCCAAGTAGCAGTCAGTGCACTGTGGAAGCAGGCATTTGGGCTCAGGGCTCTGAATAGCTTTTCTAACGTCCAGATAAGCACCTTAGTAAAACAACTAAACAAGGCCTACTACTCTCACTTAGTCTAATCCCACCAACACAAAACATGCAAATATCCCAGTTCTCTGTAACCCTTAGGGAGAGTCAAGATCACACACATAAGCCAACGGCGTGTGTAGTCATTAATAAATGTGCAAATTCTTAACGGATTCAAGAACTAGGGCAGCCTTCATGACAGCCTAACGGTGGACTTGCTCTGGAGAAGGCTGCGGACTCCTTGCTTTCTAGATCTCCAAGTATAATT
>NW_004567107.1:66981987-66990891 GCF_000260355.1 Condylura cristata | reverse complement strand
AAAAAAAAAATGTGCAAAATGATGTAAAAATAAACTTTAAAAAAAAAATGCAACTTCTGAATATGAGGCCTAGGAAGAGTGGTCCATATTAATGAGTACAGTCATAAAACGAATGTACTCATCTAAATACCTGAGTCACATTTAGCAACACCGAGGACTTACATGCTTCTACCAAGCTTAACTCCCCTGTTCACTGCTATTCACCAGGTATCCTATCTTCTTGAGTAGGAAAGTATAAACTGGTAAAACTTCTGGGTAGGAAAGTACAGAATGGTAAAACTTCATCAGGGAAAATTTCCACTTAGAATGATTCATTTCCTCTCCCAAACATTTGAATCAACTGCCTGCAGCTGCATGTGATATGGAATGTATGATAATCCTAGGGCAGTATCACAGTGTTGGGACAAGCCTTATCAATTCTAAATAGCTTTCCATCTATTCCAAAGCTTGTTTGAATAACTGCTAGGAAATATTGAGAAGAGTCCTAAGCAGTCAATTTACAGGCTCACCAAGTGACATGACAGGCTCGCATTCCACTTCACTCCAATTGCACAATGTTGACAAGTGACATTAGGGAGAAAAAAGCAAATGGGCCTTAAGCCCTGAGCACACACTTACAGATAGCAGAGTGCACACCCAGGGAAGAGGCTACCCATAGGCTGTGCTGGGTAATGACCCAAACCATGATTATCTGAAACCAGAGGGCCCCCGACAACAACAATGGTGAAAGTTTCTAGCATTACTAACAGTTTACAGACACTCTGAATGGCAAAAAAAAAAAAAAAAAAAAACATTTAAAAAAGACAACTTTCTATGTGCTTACACCAGGGATATAGCAGAAACCCATGTAAGATTCTAGTTTCAATTATATTGATTTCTATACCAGTAAAATAATATTTGCAAGATAGCAAATAACCTCTTAGCACTTTTTGGCTTACTGTATTTCTAGGAACAGCTCTGAGCATCATGTACAAATCTGCATCTCAAACTTCAGCAGCCAGTTGTTAAGTTTTTGCTCTAAAAGTACCTCTATACCTGCAATGCCCAGTTTTGTTTTCATAAAATGCCACAATTTATAATTCCTAGCCTACCAAATACTATGTTCAAAGGTTTGTAGGCTTTCATCACTTCCCCAGAGACACACATTTCTGTTGCTTATCTACCCATGATTCACAGATGGAAAAAGTTGAGCTCTACCCAGAGGAAGCAAAAATGATTAGAACTACTCAAAGGAGAGTGGAAAATTAGAACTCAATCAGCACTAACCATTGTCCTGTTTTCCCTCTTTGTCCAAATGTAACCCCCTGCCACATCTTCCTTGCCTCACCTAAGTTACATGCATATTTTCATACACACTGGTCAGAGACAGACATATGAACTTCTAGGTAGGAACTCAGTTCAGAGCAAAAGATGATCCTTTGCATGATGTAACAGCAAAAATGTATGTCCCATACATTTCTTTTTTAACTGGAAGATTCTACACAGGAGACCAAGAAGATGAGCAAACAGGACTGAAATCAGATCTCAAATGTCCTGACAATCTTTTTAAATTAAAAAAGCGCGCATGGTTTCAAAGGCGGAAAGAAGCCAACTACAGAAAGAACTATTCAACAGCAGGAAAAATGAAAATTGGCTCATTCTGTGAAAGTAAAATCTTAAGAGGATCAACTGTATATGAGATATTTAAAAAAAACAGCCCCAATCATCACATTATAACTAAATAAGAATAATCAGGCAGTTCTGACAGGAAAAAAAAAAGTGCCCTAAAAGTGAATCAAAGTCAAATTTCCAAGTCAAAGACTATTCAGCTTATGACTATAAGCACCATCAATGCAAGAGAGCAGCAGTTTACAGCATTCATTTATTCATTCATTATGTTCTTTATCCAAAGATGAATGTTTTTTACAAAGGAAAAAAATTTAACAACTTTCTTCTCTTTCCCCCATGACATTTCTGAATAGATATGCTATACATAAAAAGTTCTCAAGTTCACAACTGAAATGCTGACATGTAGCACTTAAGGGAGAAAACCCCATGGCCCAGGGCATGGTACAGAAGCCACACAAGCACTCACATCCCTTGGGAACAACTGAAGTGGTCAACAGGTATCACTAGGATACACCTGTCAGCTATCACGAGGCCAGTTAGCAGCATGTGACGTTTTGTTTCCTTTTTCTGTTTTTTTTGTCTTATTTATTTGTTTTGTTTGGGGACTAAGACTAAAAATCACACAAGCTAGTTTATATTTTAAATTGCTTTTGTTCACAATAAGAAAAGCTTTTAGCATTAAACCCTAAATTGGGGAACATCTAGACTTTCTGTTTTACTTAAGAAAGATTTACTGAATTTTTTTTAAAAGATTTATTTATTTAGTCATACAGAACTGGGGTACAAGCCAGAGATGGAGGAGTGATGAGAGGATTCACCAGAGACAGAGTGGGGTGTAGAACAGGCAGATCAACGAAGTATACTGCTGAAGGGAGCATTTGATGGGTCAGGAGAGGTCTGTCACGCCTGTGAGACACCTCCCTGGCCAGGGATCAAACTCGTAAAGTGGCTAGCTTCCTAGTGTTGTGCCTTAAACCACTGTACCACTAGGGAGGGCCCAAATTTACTGAATTTTTAAAAATTTAAACCCATTTTAATTAAACGGGTAGAACAAATTTTCCCTTTGTTTTTTCCTAACTGAACATTTAGAGGAATGCATTTAGAATCTTAACAAAGTGATAAACTGAATTTATTATAAAAATTATACTGCCATAAAATCTTCAAGGCTTGCAGGTGATGCATTATGATGACAATTTACTACTACAAACCAAGGTAAACCTGAGTCTGGCCTTCCTTTCCTTATGAAGTCTGAAGTAATCACACACCAGTCCTAAACCAGACATATCAGTGCCAGTTAATAAAATGAAGGGCTGTCTGTCACTTAGGGGGTGGCCTACCAGACAGAGCCACATTAGTCAAAGGTTAAATAATAATGAATGTGTTCTGTGAAGTTTCTAAAAAGATAAATTATTAACTTCGGGATATGGGTAAAATTCTGGGACACACTAGCACCATTCATCAGTGTGGAACCCAAGCCAGTCAGAAAAGGAGACAAGTCCGGTGTGTGGACAAAGGACTTGTCTGCAGTGGGGGCAAAAGAAAACCCTGCTGTGAAATGACTGCTGTTCATTCATAAACATTCTTTCCAATACAGATATTAAAATGAATTGGCATTTAAAGGCTGGCTACATCACATCTCTTAAATACTAACTCAATTGGTTTCCAAGAAAGGAAAATTGACAAATCATCAGTAATGAAGCGAGCACAATGAAAAAGACCTGCACAAGTTCCTGGCTCATCTCTTCCTACCCAAGAAATAGTGACTTTGAAAAGCCACTTGTCCTGTCTAAGCAAGGTCTGGATGAAAGGAGAGGGGAGAGCTCACCACCCTGGAGGAGACAAACGTCTAATATAAAATGGCAGGGGGTGGGTGGGGTGGAGGTTGGCGTTGGGGGGGTCCCCTCTCTGGTGGGGCAGTGCGTTAAAGCACAGCACAGCACTAAGAAGCTAAAGCCACTTCAGAATGAGTTCAATCCCCAGCTGGGGGGTGACCCACAAGGCATGGCAGACCTCTCCTGATGGTCCGCTGCTCCCTTCAGCAGTGTATTTCATCAGTGGGCCTGTTCTGCTCCTCACTCTGGTGAATCCTCTCACCACCCCTGCATCTCTGGCCTGTACCCCAGTTCTATATGCATAAATACATAAATCTTTAAAAAAAAAAAAGGGGGGGCCACAGGGGACCAAGACATCAGCTTCAGTGCTCCTTAGCTCCTTAGATAAGTACCTCAAACCCCTACATTCCTGGCCCCAGTGATCCTAAAATATATCTAACCTACATAGTGCACAAACCCACATCCTCACAGACATTCAACCAACTGCCACTCACTGCCACCATCACACCGTCTCTTCACAGCATTCAACACTATCATTAGACATCCCTAAAATACACACAATTTTTAAATCACTGAACATAAATTTGAACTCTCTTTAAACCTTTCAGCCTTTCCTATCAGAGGAAACACTTTAGGACATATAAAGCAGAAACACAAAGAGGAAAAAATCACACTGAGCACAGCTATCCAGGAAGATCTCACTGTCAACCTTATAAGCTTGCAATTCCCATTTCCAAAAAGAAAAATCGCTGGAGTCTCTGTTCCTTCCATCCATACAGACTACAAGTTCTTAGGACTCACTTCTGCAATCCACAGTAAATCTAAAGATGAACTCGGAAGTGCAGTCGGGGCCTATTACAATTCCTTATTTCAATTAAAATGCCTATAGATTTTATGCCAAATGAGAATGTTTTAAAATTGAATTACTAGCTTTCAGCAACCATCCAAACCAATGTAAAATATTTAATGCCCCACTTTGTTTTGTTTAAAAGTGAACTTGTGCTTGGAAGTGCTGGCTGCTGTGCACACTGCCATTTAGCCACAGAGACTGCAAAGCAAAGAGACTTTGCATTTTTATGCGTTGCAGTCTTTAATGGTACAGGTTCATTTCCATTAGTCATCATTTATATGTGTCTATATATTTCTGGTGTGTGTGGGTGTGTGCAGCATAGTGGGGCTTTTCATATATTAATCTAGTCACTCAATCAGCAAGTCTTCATTGAGCCTCTAGTAAGTGTCATGCATCCAATTAGGCAATCGAGGAAAAAATGAGCCAGTCAAAGGTCACAACCCTATGACAATCTGTAGGAAAAGCAGATAATCAAATAAGTAACAACTGCACAATGGTATAAACACTGTGGTGGGGAAAACAGGTTATTAAAAATCACATCCCAGGCATTGACTATGTGCCAGAGGTTTACCAGCTCTCATTCTCACAACACCCTGCAAAGCTAGGTGTGTCCCTACTTCCCAAATGAGTGTGTGTCAGTCTATAGGGCACCCCCATCTATCAGCATCAGCATCTGCCTCCTATCGCGATCTCAGGATTCTGCCTGACAACTGCATTAGTTTATTCAGTCATGAGTCAAACTTCTGCTGGGTTATTATCTCGCACACTGCACACCCTGGGGAGAAAGGCTCACAGAGCACACCCTGAAGGAACTTTCAGGCTGGTTACCAGTAGCAATACAAAAATTCTAACACAAAGTAAGAACAGAGCATGACATGTGGCAGACTGTGGTCACGGACCAGGGGAACCCCTACAGACTGCAAGCTATTTGGCTCCTAACAGGGAGCACTCAACATGGAGGAAATAAATTGTTCTGGAGGTGGGACTCAGGTTTTAAGGTTATGTAAGGTTAGACAGCAAAGAGGAAATAAGGCCAGTCCTCAGGAAAGTTCAGAGAAGTACCCAGAACACTCACAGGTTAGGCTGAACCATGGCCAACGGTGTAACAAGAACCCGATGGTGGGGTAAGCCAGCCTGCAGCTGCCCCCTGCCAACTGATAAAGATGCTGCAGTCCCTTAGGGGAGTTAAAAGAACGCAAGTAAAATAGCTGATGGAGACATATGCATTGATATGAAGCTTATCCCTCCCAATACACACACACACACACACACACACAGTAAGTGATAGAATCAGTTCTTCGTTCAATCTCATGGGACATAAGTTGATAGCTTAAAGGGTGGAAGCAATACAGAAGGCCACCAGTCTTGAGGAGATGAAGAGCCTATTCACCAAGGGCCTAGTTTTCAGTTGGAAGGTGAGCAAGTTTGCACCCAGAGCTGCATTTTTCAGAATAAGAGTAGAAATATCAAGTGCTGTCAGCACTGATCTCCCTGTGACCCTTTTCCTGAGGACCTACCTTCCCCAAACTGGTAAACAGAAACTTAAAAAGAACACTGAATTGCAGGCTGCATTCTCACCCCACTGAGGGAACACCCACATGCCTCAGCCCATCCAGAAGATGGTATCTGTATTTGTTTAACTCTTTACTGCTGATAAAATATTTTACAGGCATTAGGTTACTTGATTTTCAGTACTGATATGAAATAAGCACCATGCCTCTCATTTTATAAATAAAAATTCTAGGGTCAGAGAGGCTATACCAGTTCAAGATTATAAAGATGGCAAGTGGCAGAGCCAGAATTTGGATAGGACAGCTGGCCATATTCTGCCCCACCGCTACTGTAATTACCATAATCCTTTATGATAATTATTTAAAAACTTTTAAAATAAAGTCTTTATACATGACAGAGCTTTTTGGAGCAGACCTGTGTACAGACACACACATGCTCATTTAACCTAAAAGTAAAATAATGACAATCACAGTAACAATATTTTATTTTTCTTGCTTAAAAAAAAATCTTCCCTCCTCTAGTTATGAACTTTGTTCCAGTACATCTATAAAGTAAGTGAGTAGCTACTATTTAGATGACTGGTAAAGATATTGAGATAAAGGCTTCAATCCTAGATGTTGCCTGTTTATAACTCACCACCTTGCATTCATACTGACTGCCCATTTTCATTTTCTGCCATTAGTCCCAGTCCTCTCTGGATGACACAGGAAGTCACACAAGCAGCATCTTACCTACTTGTCTCTCTTATGGTCAGTTATTTAACAAAAGGAAAAGACATAAAAATGACGGGACTTAAGTTCAAAAAACATCAGAAGCAGTTATACCAGAGAGATGGGCATAAATACTTTATTTTTAAATATCCCTAATTCTCAACTTTTTACAGCATTAAATTCATCAGTGAACAATCTACCTACTAGTGTTGCACAGCAGGGAGAAAATTATACACAGATAGCTATACCAATGTGAACTACCAATGCCAACTGAGTAAAAACACCTCCCAGTGTAGAGCAGCAGGCTGGTCAGCAAGCAGCTGAATAAAGGTAACAACTCTTCTGCCAGCTGCAGGAAGACCTCGTTTTCTTCTTTCTCAGAAAACACAATTCTGTCAAAGGATCTTAATGAAAATAAAGCCAATATATTTAATTTATAAACCAATCCCCTTATCTAATTGTAACTCTTTATAAGAGAAGTTATATATAATCAGGCCCTACTACATAATTCCATATTATCTTGCTGAAAACTACAGGAATATAGTGATTTATTCCTAGTAAAACCAAGTATTTCAACCATGTACTCTTTATTTAAAAGCACCCATGAAACTTCATTTTTGAGAATTTTCCTTCTTACTTATTCACTCAGTAAGCTTCCTCAAACCAGTGAGGGGGCCTGACACAGTAACTTTTTAAAAACCACTTTCATTCTGCATTGTCATTTGAACTTTTAAAAAATGTCAGTTAAACTTAACTTCCACAATTCTCACAAAGTGATGCAGGATATTTATGTTTTCTATTTTCCTTTGCATAAAGAAAAAGGAACCTTTGTACCAGGGCAGCAAGGACATGGAAAATACGTATTTTGACATACATATGTGCAATAGCAGTTCTTTTACCTTTTTAAACATCATTTTGCCTACTTAACTCACAATACAAACATACTGTTGTCAAATTTCATATGTGGAATTTCAATTAATGTGTGAAACTGGGTTTTCTGCCAACTTAGATCAAAGCACCACAAAGCCCATCAAATACCCAAAGGGAAACCCATCCAATCCTTGGATATCCCCAAAGAAATAATTCTTTGTTCACCTAGAAACTGAAAGACTATACTCTAAATCACAACACCCACAGCAATGGAAGCATGCTCTGAATGCAGACAGCCATATTAGACTGTCATTAATTTGTTAAAATTTAACATTGTAAATGAAACCAAAGCCACCACTAACACCAACTTGATGATTTAATTCCTGGTTCCAGGGAAGTTTCAAATTTCAAGCCCAACATTAGCAGCTGACCAATCTCCACCTAAGACCAACCAATACTTGTTCAAGATCTGAAAATTCAGAGAAAGGTAAAGTGTGCCGATTCAAAAGCTTGTTTGTTTGTACTTTCTGCTTAAATCATACATAAGAGCTAACTTTAGTTGCAATTATAGCTTAGATATAGATATTGTTATTGTCAAGACAAAAGCTAACAATAGTTGCATAAACAATTAAAACTGTTCTTGTCCAGGAGTCTCGCTGCATCAGAATCTAGCAGTGAAATTACAACCACCCCCACCCCCTTGGATTACATGGTTTATTTCTGAACCCTAGCCCATTCTAGTTTAGTAACTCTTTTCTCTGTAATTTGCGGATCTCCTAGAAGGGAGAGAGAGATGTCTGATTCAAGCTGCATTTGTTTACCGCCCACTGCCCCCCAATAATATAAAACCCCACAACTCAGTAGCTTGCACTTCAGGAACCCCTTGTACCTGCCAAGTTCCTCGCCGGTGTCGTAGTAATCATCCAAGTTCTCCTGCCTGAACACGGTCATGATAACCTGTCAAGTCTCACCAAAGCCCAGCGCACTTCAGCTCTGCATCCCAAACCATCACCACCGCTCCCGCGCCTCCGTGGGCCCCTCATACATCAGTCTCGGTCCTTTAGGGGGAAAAAACAAAAAGTGGCGAAAATAAAATAATAATACGACTTGCCCAAAAGGACCTCCACTGAGCTGAGTCGACAACTGGAGACCAAGTCTCCAGGGCTGCTGCCCCTCCCAGACGGGTTGGAGTCGAGCACCCTTTGTTAAATCCTTGTCAGAGGACGCCCCCCACCCCCGCCTCAACAACCCCGCATCACCCACGCGTGCGTGGGCAGGGCACAACTACACGCCCCAATATCCATGTCTCCGAAAGCGGGGCGCTTCGCAAGCACCAGAACCAGCTCCGGAAGTGACTGGCCTCCCCGCCTCCCCTTTCTCTGCACACACGCCCACCCATCTCCCCACCTCCAGGGGCGCCACGGCAAATGAAACCCTGGCCGGGCCGAGTGTGCAGTGCTGGAAGCATCCCTCTTCAGCCCTCCCCGGCGCAGCCCCCGCGCCACCTCTCGGCTCCCGCGCC